>NC_079210.1:10189692-10513543 GCF_026745355.1 Beta vulgaris subsp. vulgaris
GCAGCGGAAAACAAATACTAAAATAAAATCAACTTTATTAAACTTATGAAATAAATGACAACTGTTTCGAAACTAAAGCACACCAACTAAAAACCTCAAACTTAAGTAAAGATGTCCCTACGAAAATTACTTCAACTATACTAAGTTTAAGCCTCTCCATTCCAGATTCCCAATGCAATGCATCTGCAAACCTGTAATGTCAATGCAATACTGACTCTGCTCACCAGAAGGATCATCACAGGATCAATAGGCAAAGCCATGATCACACACAAAACAGCACGTAATCAGCAAAGCTGAGTACTACATATCAGGCATAAATAATCCTAAACATGATACTACAACATAAATAATAATAAGCATATAACAAACTGCAGATGACTCTTACTGAACTAGACTCTAAACTTTTATTTCTTCTTTAAATGGAATAGTTATGAGACGAGTTGTCTATACTGAAGTAGGAGATATGGGAGCTACCACATATTCCAATTGACCTGCGATATCGAGGAACCTTTGAGCTAAAAAGGAAAGGTGATCAATCCAATCCTAGGAAAATACATATCACGACGGACTATTATCCCAACCTTAGTGTCCAACTCTAGACGTGCACCAGTCTAAAGTCTATAACCTATCTCGTTTCACTTTACGTTGCATTCATTTTTATACTTGTGTTGACACCAACCAAGCACATAACACTCACAACTAACAATCACATAAACATCACAAACTCCTTTTTAATCTTAGAATCAACAAGTGTTCACAACTTATCATTCAAGACTCTCTTAACTTCTTTTATTCTTTACTAACTTGCCTGTTGAACCTAGCCAACAGTAAACTGTACCTTTATATAGGTATAACTCATAATTACCAAATAAGATCCAGGTTCTTATAAGATAAATAAATAATCTCAAAGAATCTATGGCCACATGATTCCAACCTACTTACATTAATTCACTCACGAATTAACACCAAAAACTAAACTTATCTGCTTGCATCAAACTTCCATACAAACAGTCATACTCATACATATTCTTAGTTTACATGTAGCACACATGCAAGTAACATGTAAAGCAATTTCAGTAAATCATATATATGAACAACAAGGTCCTATACATGATACTAAAAAATAAAAACATCCCTAAAGCATGTTTCTAACCATATAGCATGTAGACTATGTACGTACCTTGTGTAAACGCAACGGTAGGCCACTTTTATGTTCTAAAAGTCCCCTACTATAAATTCTCCGTCTACAACAATAAAATAATCAAGTAAATACTTGAACTAAAAAAAATACAGCAACTTTAAAACGTCCCAAACCTTTTTAAACGTCTTTAAAAATCGTTTTTAAAATTTAAACCCTCGTTATTTTTAATCCCTAGTATAGTACAACTATTCTAGTGATTAAAAATCATTAAAAGCCTTAAAATACTAACTTTCTGAATTTCCAGCATTTATAAAATTTCTAAACCTTCTGAAAATATTTTAAATGCATATAAAAATCGTATTCTAATCTAAATTCATATTTATACTTTAAATATACGGTTTCTAGTGTTTTAAAACCCTAAAAACCCTATCTTTCATGATTAAAACTAAAAATAATAAATCTGAAATTTTTTTTACTTTTATACATATGAATCGAAAATATATTCTTCATAATAAATGATAACTTAAATCATAAACATGTAAATAGTAATAAAATAACAATAAAAATTAGGACTTTAATGGAATCTTAAGGGAGAAGTAAAGAAAACAACCGAAATTGGAGGAGGAAGAGCAGCGCCGGACTGAAGGACAGCAGCAAGGACCGGCGGCAGCAGGGTTTCGGCTTCAAGAAAATATTTGTGAGGTTTCTTGTTCAACAAGAAACGTTACTTAGCGAAGAAGAAACGATTTTTGAGAGCAAAATAGGAACTCACGCACAAAGAGAGAGGAGAGAGAAAATGTCGAGTGAGGGGAGAGAGAGAATTCAGAAGTACGTGCAAGGGAAGAGAGAGAAAATAGAATGTAGGGCAAAATATTTGGGTTTTTAGGATATTTAAATAGGCTAATCCTTTTGGGCTTAGGAAAAGAAATTTCAATAATTAAAACTTTGATGACTAACAAGATGGGCTTATTAGGACTTTATTCATCAAATTATCCTTTCCCTTTTTATTACTTTTGGGCTTTCGATTCCATTAAGTTTTCTTTTTAAATATGCTTTTAATAATTAAACTCTTATTTAAAACATGCTTAATTAAAATATTACAAGTTTTATTAAGCCATGCAAAATATTTTTAGTTGACTTTTAAAAATAGTCAACCCTTTTTAAAAGTCAAACCATTTCCAAACTCATTTGGATTTAAATATAACTACATAAATACCTTAATATATTTATGAAAATCTTTTAAAAAATGTGGGGGATTACAGTTTCCCATAGCACAAGGCCGCATGAGTGTACGGTTGATGGATAGTGTCATCATATACTGTCTCATGGAACATATTCCAGTCAACCTCCCTGCTATGATGTTGGGTCACATGATCTGCTGTGTGGAGAAGGCTAAGCATGCACTGCCCTATGGAGGATGGTTGACCTTAGTATTTCAGCATTGGAAAATTCGTATGGTGGGAGACTATGGTACCATGTCTCATCTTACGAATCAGATTATAGGTCAGAAGGGCATTTCCTATGCAGATGGTGTTATCAAAATGAAGGGTGAAGCAAAGGGTGATGCAGTTGGTGCAGGGACCAGTACGGAATCAGTTCAGGCTACTTATGCCTTGGTCAAGCAGTTGAGTGACTAGAACCAGATGATGCAGAATATGTTAAATAGTGTTACTCAACTTTGCACTGCACTTCAGGAATCCTACAGGAGAGTTGAGGTTCGCCTTGACAAAGCTGGTATTCAGGGTAGAGAGGATTCTGAGGCAAAGGAAGAGTCATCCAATGCTGCTGGTGATGAAGATGATGATGAACTAGTTTCCGAGGGAGAGAAAGAAGAAGAGGATGAGGAAGAGCAAGAAGAAGAGGAGGAGGAAGAGAAAGGAGAAGAGGAGGAGGAAGAAAATGCTGAAGATGCTTCAGAGAATCTTGAGGAGGAAGAAGATGATGGGACTGAAAACGACTCTGGAGATGATTGATTTCCTCTCTTTTCTTCTTATTCTATTTTGCTGCTAACCCCTCTCTTTTCTTGACCTTTATATCTGGTTACCCCCCCTTCCCAAATTACAAAAACATTTGATCTTCTGTAATTTGGTCTACTACTGGTCTGAATAACTATTATTTAGACTTGTAGCTTTTGGTACTTTGCAGGAACACTGGTAGTATCAGCATCCCTAGAATACTGTTTGAGCTGCCTATTTAGCATGAACTTCATATAATTGGTAGTTTTTCTACTGGTTGTGTTTTGTCATTTGTTCATTTGTTTGGTTCCTTGATCTATTTTGGTGATGCCAAAAGGGGGAAGCAGGTGTGAAGTTCACCTACTCTTAGGGGAAAGTGTTACAACCTGTGTGTATTGCAGCAACTAGAACAAGGCTGAGTGCCTTGTTAGAGGTGACAGACCAGAAGTGGTCTAGAAGTGAGTGTATTCGAAGCACTTTACTTATTTTCACCCTAATGACTTAGAAATAAGTCTGAACAACTACTGATGTTCTTCTTGCGAATGCATGTTTAAGTCTAAGAGCTCTGAGTCTAATTAGTATTTGCCTATGGTACTTAGAAACTCTTTCTTAAACTGCTGTCAGTTAGTTGTGAATGGTTTGTACTTGTAATGATGCTTATTCTGCAGGAACAGTACGAGACCAGTGCCTTGAGTTCTTATCTTAAGAATTCAATTTGTTTGAAAAAGTTCCCAAAACTAATGATATTATTTGCAGAGGGAACTTCAGGGTTTGTCATCATCAAAAAGGGGGAATTTGTTGAGTTCCCTGTTTTAAGTTTTGAATGATGACAAACCACATTGAACTATTATATTGCATGCATGTTTCTGTTTACATGTGTAGGTGCCAAAGTACGAGTTCAATGGATAGAAAGACGAAGCTAGTGAAGCCAAGTCTTGAAGAATTGCATGAAGACCAAGATCAAGTTGTAGCATTTAGGTCTTAGATGCAATGTAAGTGGTATAAAGGTTTGGATGCACTATAAAGGTTTGAAACTAGATAGATGAGCTAGTTGTGGATGACAAGAAACCTCGGTTACTTGTCATACACAACTACAAGTAAAACTTGGTTGATTGAAACAGTCTGGGAACAGATCTGAACTAGTCCTCAAGGATTTACTTCATGCATTCGTATTTTAGGAAAGTTTTCTTTCCGCGCAAAATTGATTTTCAAAATACACGGATGCATGGTTTGTTGTGTGAGCAAGATTTCTTAATTATGGTAAGTGTGTTATATGATATTATACTGAGTATATTTTCCTTGGCATAATTTCCATATTTCCGAGGAAA
Source organism: Beta vulgaris subsp. vulgaris (assembly GCF_026745355.1). Lineage (NCBI taxonomy): Eukaryota > Viridiplantae > Streptophyta > Magnoliopsida > Caryophyllales > Amaranthaceae > Beta > Beta vulgaris. The sequence goes on from NC_079210.1 coordinate 10,194,117, forward strand.
ATATACTCTCATAATATTATGTAACATTTATTTACTTACCAAAGGCTTATTTAAGGAGTTTTGCTAGCACACAAACCTTAAGCTTTTGCACGCATATTTTCAGAATACTTTAAGCAAAAGCACTTCATCTCTTGAACTCTCAAATCTAAGCACAAACCCGAATACCACATAGATCTTAAATTACTCTCATTCTAAGCGTGTAAGGTTGTTTGTTTTTGAGAGAAAAATTGGTTGTATTTGAGCATTTTGTGAGTTCAGTTTGCTGGGGAAGTTGATCAGGGATCAACTTCATTTGGACCATCATAGTTGGTGGTTGAGTCGAACTTCCATAGGTGGAAGTTGGGGAATCATCTTGTGCATAGGTGCATAAGTGATTGAGTGTAATTCTTTTGTTATTCTGAGTTGATTAATAAAAGAGTGAGTGAGTGGAGGACGTAGACTTATTAGAAGTCGAACCTCCTTAAATCCTTGTGTTGTTTATTTATTGCTTTTTACTTCCGCTGCTAGAGAACTGTTCCTTTACTGTTCTTACTATAATCGAAAAAGTTACAACATTCGGACAAACACTCAATTCAACCCCCCCCCCCCCCCCTCTTGAGTGTCTCTTGCACTTACAATTTTGCCTAAAACATTATCAGCGTAGTAGTTGTAGTCATGCTAGTGAAACTTCTACCAACCGTCATTGTACATTATGGTCCAAAGAGATAAACTCCATACTCATGCCTTAGAATTCAATCCTGCCCTCATTATACATAACCTCATAAATAACTTCACCAAGAAATAAAGTCATGTCAAGTAAAAATGACTTAAATGCTATGAAATTGACTTATTTTATTCTAATGATGTTAATATTCATACAAATGCTAACCATTACTAATAAACTACATGTTAAAAAAAGGTAAAACTTCCATACAAGAACCTGTAATGTCACTTTTATTTACATAAATTTCAGATTGCATATAAACGATGACATAAGCATAAGAATTGATAACTAGGTTACAGTAAGCAACCACATGATTGTACTACTAAGTCGAACTACTAATCAACTAACAAACCAGAAAATTAATTATCAATACCTTGCCTAATCAAACTGAGGAAGTAACTATCAATTATAATCAGAATTCTGAGCAAAATTAAACAAAAACATCTTTTATTTATCAACCAACCATCACATATGACTAATAATTCATATTAAGTTTTGAAAGTAATAAACTTTGAAATCTAAACTCGAAAACATGTTCATCAACTCGAATTAAACATTATACAATAGCCAATTAAACAAATTTCCCACAACATAAATTTTCCCCAAATTGATTTATTCAAAAACCCTAACTTACCAATATACCCAAATCCAAAATACTAACCAAAACTGAAATTAAATTCAAAGTTGAATCTTACTTGAATAAAGAGATGAAATTACTCAAGAGAAAGACCCAAAAATCGCCTTTTTTTTATCCGAATTCCGCCCCAAAACGTGCAATATAAATCCAAATTTTTTAACCTATGAAATACCCACAAAACCAGAAGATGTTAAAGATGGATGACTAAATATTGATGTGTGATAATGAGTGATAACAATTAGAACATCCAAATTTTTAGAACCCTTATCTTGTTTACTAGTGTAGGAGAGAGAAAACTTGGCTCAAGAGGTGTAATTTGGAGATTGAATATCAATGAAAAAGTGACAATGTTTTTGAAGTTTCTTGTTTCCTTAGTAATCCTCTCAATCCTTTCTTTCTTTCTCATTGTTTTTATGCATTTCTACTTCGTTAGTTTCATGTTTTGACTGTTTGATCTTCATGCTCAATAGTTAATCTAGATTAAAGCTTTCATTTTCTCCTTGTTACTTCTTGTTTGTTCACTAGATTTTGCTTTGTTTTTACTTTAAATCATTGATTTTGGTTTTTGCTATTTTTAGATTGATGATTTATTGCTAGTTTTTTCATGTTTATGATGTCTAGTAGTATAATAGGTAGTAAATAATTCATTAACTAGGATGGGGAGTAGCCCAATCATTGTTTGCATCCTATTTTCATGAGTAGAGTTTATTGGGTTGGTTATGCTTGGGATTTGTTCAATTTCAATCTTTGATGTTGATTGGTGACTTAGTTGATGTGATCAGTTCCATCACCTTTTGATCTGTTGTTGCCTAGTTAATGGTTTAGTTATATGTGGATGACCTTCATGATTGATTGATTAGTTGATACACATCACTTGTTGATTGGTATTAACTTGGGTTTGATTTCAATTCTTAACTTGGCCTAGTTAGGTGATAACGCCTCGAAACATAGGTTTTGTTACAATAATTAGGACTCTAAAGTCCCTAACAACGATTTTAGAGGTGTTTAGGTTTGTTTATTCCCTTTGAATATCCCCAATGCATGTCAATCCCCTTATCTCTACTTGATTGTTGGATGTGAACTATGATTGTGGTGATTTTCCATTCCTAGTGCTTTTCCTAATTTGATTCCAATAGTTTTAATCACTTAGTTTAACCAAAACTTGACCATTTCTTCGACTTAGCTTACTCTTAGCTATTTCATCTTAGTGAGACCTCTGATCCTTGTGGTTCAACCCTTGCTTACCACTTGAGTAGTTTAGGTGGATAGTTAGGTTTTTCATTTGACATTAGCGGAGTTAGTCACGACCTAGTTTTCCCTCGTTCAAATTGACGTCGTTGTCGGGGATCGGCGTATTTTCATTGAGTAATAGTTTTGCTTGTGAGTCTACGTCTTTATTTTTCTTTTCTTGTTCCTTTGTTGTTTCACTAGTAGAATAATTGCTTATTGCTGCGATGATATTGTTGCGGTTTTACCCATACGCAGCAATATATCACGTAAAAGAAAAAATCTATAGAATAACCATATTGTTGCAGTTTCGGCCGAAAACCGCTGCAATATAATTTTAACAGAAATTTTTAAAATTTTTTTTTACTATTTCACCAAATATATTGCTGCGGTTTCTGACAAAAATCGCAGCAATATATTAGAATAATATAAAAAAATATTACTTGAACCTCCGCAGCAATAGGTTTTTAAAATTAATATTAAAATAGTGGGGTGTCGTTATTATGTCATTTACCCAACTAGGGTTTCCCTCCCCTCTCTCTCCTCCTCTCACTCTCTCAATTTCACACCTCCCTCTCATCAGTTTCTCTCCTCCCTCTCATCAGTTTCTCTTTTCCTCTCACTCTCGCAGCTTTCACGCCTCCCTTACTAGTCTCATCAGTTTCTCTCATTCTCTCTTCCTCTAACCAGGCTGCCCGGTGACCGTTCGAAAATGTTCACTACCCGACGACTCTTCGACAGCAGGCTGCGGCGGAGAGCAAAGCAACATAGCAACGCAACGCAGATTTTCTCATCTCCATTATCGTCTCTCGCTCCTCTGCAAAAATCGTACTTAAATGTTTGACATTACCTCCTTTACGAAAATCGCTCCTCTTCATCTCTATCTAAGTATTTGAAAATTATTAAGAAGATCGTTTACTTGGGTGGATCTGGGTTGTTTTGTGGATGGTGGTATTTGTGGTGTTTTGTTTGTGGGTGGTTGAAATTTTGGTGGTAGTGTTTCGATTGGGGATGGTGGTGGTTATATGGGTGGTCGCCGTTGCCGTTGGGGATTTTTAGTGGTTGTGGTATAATTTGGTGCTCCGAGTTGGGATGTGGTGGTTGGATTATGGTCGTCGTTGTCGTTGGGGATTTGAAGACTCGAAGATCGGACTCCTTTCATTTTATTTTATTTTGTCTTTTCTCGCTTTTTTTCATTTTGCTTGTTTTTCAGATTTTTTTTATTTTTCAATTGTTACATATTTGTTTATTTTTTCATTTTTTATTATTTCATATCAGTTTTTTTTCGTTTTTTTAATTATTTCAGATCTGTTCTTTTTCCTTTTTTTCTGATGTAATATAAGTTTGTCATCTTATTTTTTTGTTTATGTGTTAGAATCAATGTTAAGCTTTTCTGATGTAATGTTAAGTTTGTCTTCATTTTTTTTTTCAATTTTTATGTTTTGTAGTTAGATTTTGTTGAAAGTTTATGAATTTTTGCTATTTTTTCTGAATTTTGTTCATCTTTCGAATTTAATGGCAAAATGCAAAAAAAAATAAAAATGCTTACACCAATACCTATTGCTACGGTTTTTCTATGAAACCGCAGCAATATGCCTATTTTTTATTATTAAATACAGCATATTGCTGCGGTTTTCCCTAGAAATCGCAGCAATATACTTTATGAATCTGATATAAAATATATATATTGCTGCAGTTTTACCCAAAAACCGCAGCGATATGTTCAAATATTGATGCGGTTTTAAACAGCAATATATTAATCACCTATTGCTGCCCCCTTAATTGTTGCGTGGCCAAAACCGCCGCAATAGGTCACTTAATGACAGCTAGGGGTGTTCAATGTCGGATATCGGATCCGATCCGAAAATCCGGATATCCGAAAATTTCGGATAGGAGAAATTGCGATCCGAATCCGATCCGAAATTTTCGGATATCCGAACTTTTCGGATCGGATCACCGGGTTTCGGATCGGGTACCGGGTCTTCGGATCGGATCGCCGGTTTTTCGGATCGGGTACGTTGAATTTTTTTGAAAATCCCGATCCGTATCCGATTCGAAAACCCAATTTTTTCCGGATACCCGATCCGAAATATCCGAAATCTTAAAATCGGATCGGATATCCGAAATTTCGGATCGGATCGGCGGATTTTCGAATCGAATATTTCGGATCGGATATTTTTGCACACCCCTAATGACAGCAGCAATAAGCATTTTATTCTACTAGTGTTTGTGTGTTGGCGTCCTTTGCTTGCTAAGTTGTTTTAGTACCCCTCTTAAGCCTTCGGGTCTTGTATGCCAAGAAGTATCGTGCCTTGCCTTTTATTCCATTTGATAGGGAACTTGAGAGAACCGTAAAAGTTATAAGAAGAGGGTTGAGAGGTGAGAGAGTGCAAGAACAAACGCATCTACTTTCACCATTGAAAGTCCTTGAAATTCTACAAGTTCGTCTAGTTCTGAGGAATTTGAGGAAGAAATGGGGGAGGTAAACAACCAGAGTTTGAGAAACTATGGTGCTCCTATGGCATATACTCCAACAAGTGCCATTGTTGCACCCACCACACAAGCAAATGATTTTAAGTTCAAACCAACTTTCATTCAACTCATCTCAAAAAATCAATTTAGGGGTAGTTGCCATGAATCCCCTCGAGAGCACTTGAGGAGGTTTCTTGAGTTTTGCTCAACGGTGAAACAAAGTGGAGTCACATAAGATTTCACCCCCCTAAGCATGTTTAAGTTCTCCTTAAGAGATGAAGGATCACGTTGGCTCATGGATTTACCTCGTAACTCACTCGCCATATGGGAAGAAGTCACCAAAGCTTTCTCGGGCAAATTTTATTCATTGTAAAATACGGTCGAAATGAAAGCTAAGATTGTGACATTCAATGATAGAGAAGGTGAGAGTCTGAATGAAACATGGGAGAGATTCAAAATCCTCTTGAGGGAATGTCCACACCATGACATTGGGAAGGAGATGCAACTCCATTGTTTCTACAATGGACTTTCTTCTCACAACAAGATGAGTCTAAACGTGATAGTGGGTGGACTCATAATGACGAAGGGGGCGGATGAAGCTCTTCAAGTAATTGAACATGTGGTCTTGGACCTCATGACCACAATCGTGTCATGGGATGCAAAACCGCAAAACAAATTTGGGATCTCCTTGAAGTCACTCATGAAGGTATGCGTGAAGTTAAGAGATCAAAAATATATCTTTTGATGAATCAATATGAACTCTTCCAAATGAAATCAAAAGAATCTATTCAAAACATGTTTACACGCTTTACAAATATTATTAATGAGCTAACATCTCTTGGAAAAGTGATTACTTCTGAGGAACAGGTATGAAAGGTCCTAAGGAGTCTTCCTAGGGATCGATGGATGGCTAAGGTTACTGCCTTACAAGAAACTAAGGACTTTACGAAGTTCAATCTGGAACAACTTGTTGGTTCCCTTATGACTCACGAGCTGCAAATGGACAATGAGAATGGAGACATGTCCAAGCAAAAATCGATTGCCTAAAAGCTGATGAAAGTGATGACTCGGAAATTGACGAAGAAGAATTCGCTCTCATGGTCCGAAATTCAAAGGATGTTTAGGAACATGAAGAATGGAGACTACAAAGGTAAGAATAAGAAATATTCTAACAAACTTGTTTGTCATAAGTGTGGCAGTTCCGATCACTTTATCAAGGAATGTCCCCAGTGGGAACAAGACAAAGGCAAAGGAAGGGAACGAAGCAAAGATAGGAACAAGGAATACAAAAGTTCCTATACTCGATCTGATATGAAGAAAGCTATGGCTGCTGCATGGGGAGATTCTGACTCCGAAGAAGAAGATGATCCTAAACCAAATGAGGAGACTGCAAACTTTTGTCTCATGGCTCTTGAAAATTCCAAATCTGATGAAGAGATTGAATCTCTTGAGGCAAGTCTAGACACTATCAAAACTCGTCTTAATTCTTTAAGTAAAGAAAAATTATTTGAGTTTATTGTTGATGTCGTGAATGATTGCAAAGATAAGTCCATTAAACTGAAATAATGTCAACATGCTTTAACAGTTGCGAAGGAACATACCTCTTGGGTTAAAAGTATTCGAACTGATATTGAGCAAAGATTTTTTGAGTTGTTTGATGAAAATCTAAAATTAAAAGAGGATTTCGAAAATCTTAAAAATGAGAACTATTTGTTAAGCCTTGAGTTATCGCAATTAAAAGAGTTTGTTCCTGAAGTGAGTTCCTTTGACATTAAGTCAGTTCCCTTGCAAAGTTTCAAAACTGAAATAAACGAGTTGAAAAATCATGTTTCGTTTTTGGAAAAAGAAAACAAGGAACTTGAAGGGGAACTTCACTTATGTAGGAACGAGAAGAAATTCCTACCTATACCAAATTGGATTAAGAACCCACAAACAAAGCGAACCGAAAGTCTTGGTTTTAATCACAAAAAGAAATTTGAAAAACCTAAAAAGAGAGTTGATTTACCAAGTGATAAAGTTTGTATGTTTTGTGGGAACACTGGTCATTATAGGAACTCATGTCCTATTAGACTTGGTCGCTTTAACGAAAACTTGGAAACAAGTAAATTAACTTGGAAAAAGAAATTTATTGTTCCTGAAGGAAAGGAACCCAAGAAAGATTGGGTTCCTAACTCTAACAATTAGTTTTCTTGCAGGTTGGAGTGAGGGGGAACAACACATGGTACCTAGACAGTGGTTGTTCTAAGCATATGACTGGAGATAAATCAAGATTTCTCTCACTCTCAGCCTATGATGGTGGAAGTGTGACTTTTGGTGACAACATAGGTAACATAGTTGCCATGGGCAAAGTTGGTAAGTCATCGTCACATTCCATAGATAACGTTTTTCTAGTTGATGGTTTGAAGCATAATTTGTTGAGCATTTCCTGATAAGTGCCCAATATGATATATTTTTAATCCTTAATCTTAGTTTTATATTGCCTGTTTCTATGTTATTTTAATGGATTCTAGTTGCGTTTATTACTTAGTAATTTGTTTATAAAGATATAATATTTTATTGATTTTGTAATTAATTAAATAATTTGTTTTTATGGTCATAGGTTTTATTTTACAAGGAAACCTGTGAAAGAAGATCTATAATATGAAGAAATTAAGCATATGCTGGTAGATATTAATCTAGATTTCGAAGACAGAGATCAAAACACAAAATAAGTATCAAAAGGAAAGTGAATGAAAGATGATCATGCAAGAAAGCAAGCTCGGCCAACTATGCAGCATCTAAGGAAAGTTTGTCAAACTTCCATACTGATGATATATCCGCTATCATACAGAAAGATACTACATGCATGCATGATATTATAGTTTGGCCCAACTTTTGCATTACTTACCTTGTTAGCTATTATTCCTTCAATATCCTACACGTAAAATTGTCATGAAAATATTGATTATAAATACATCCGTATATTGTACGTAAAAAGGGGGACACAGAAGTATACACCATGTAAGGGTTTTGTGAGATAGTGAAGATGGTCCAAGTTCGATTGATGACTTTGGCGTTGAAGGCTTATGAAGGTGGACGATAGTTCTTTGTGGGTGAAATCGAAGGCAGCGGCTGCGTCGGCGGAACTCCAATCTATGAGTTTTTCCCTTCTTACTTTCAATTAATTTGTTTTTAATTGTTCTTGTATTCATGACTTCTTAATTTTAGATATAGTTTTCAGTTGTTTTGATGTTCTTATACTTTTAGTTCACATGATTGAACGCGGCGTTAGCCATGATTTAATAGCTGATTTTTAATCTCTTTGCTTGTTATTGTGCGCACGGTTACAATTAGAGAGTAATTAAATTATGCTAAGCAGTCATTAGGCGCGACATTTAATGGTTATTTAGAGTTAACGACTAAATATAATTAAAGTGAGCGGCTCACCTTAATTTTACTAAGTATATGAATTGGTCTAATAAAACAAGTTTGTTAGGGTTGTATTTGTCTTAGTAAGATTCTAGTTTTCTGGTGAGAAAGACAAGAATTGATCGCGGCGATAATTCACCAACCTAATTGCTAAGTCGAGTATTAAAGGGAACTAGATTATAAGTATTAAACAACTATTAGTTATCTAATTAATCTATGATCGAACTTTTCATTGGCTTGCTTGTTTGTCACTTGTATATATTAATTTAGTTTATTCTAGTATTAAACCTTAGCTTAATTTTTACATCACTTATAAACCCCCCAATCTTATGTGAATATGTATATATTGTAAATAGTTTTAGGTCTATAGTTTTATATTTATTAGTTGAACTTTGAATTATTAATTTTCCAATCTCTTCGTGGGATCGACCCTTTCTTACCCTTTTACTATTTGTTAATATTTTTGAAGGAATAAGATAGGTATTATAAATTATTAATTTAATACGGTAAACGACCCGTATCATTTCCCAATTTTGTGATAAAGGGAACTTTGTGAAGTTTAATAGTGAAAAATACCTAATCGTCAACAAAAGCACAAAGGATGTTGTTTTAGAAGGAACAAGAAAAGGGAACACATATGTTGTGGATCTCAACCTTGTTCCCAAAAACAAGTTTACATGCCTTAGTGTTATTGATGATGATTCTCTTTTATGACATATGCGTCTAGGTCTGTAGGTCATGCTAATTTTTCTTTGCTTCACAAACTTCGTTCTAAAGAACTAGTTTTAGGTCTACGTTCAATTAAGTTTCATTTAGATCATGCTTGTGATGCGTGCGCTAAAGGGAAGCATGTTAGATCCTCCTTCAAGTCCAAGAATGTGGTAGGTACCACAAGACCATTAGAGTTGTTTCATATGGATTTGTGTGGACTAATGAGGATTCAAAGTAGGAGTGGCAAGAAATATGTGTTGGTTATTGTTGATGACTTCTCTAGATTTACATGGGTTATTTTTCTTTCTAGCAAGGACGAGACTTATGATGAGTTCCTTGTCTTTACAAAGAAAGTTCAAAATTTTAGTGGTCAAAAATTGGTACACCTTAGATCCGACCATTGCAAGGAATTTGAGAACTTTAAGTTTGATGACTTTAGTAGAGACAATGGCTTCGATCATAATTTCTCCGCCCCTAGAACAACTCAACAAAATGGGGTTGTTGAAAGGAAGAATAGAACATTGAGGAAATGGCTAGCACTATGTTAATAGCTAGTGGTCTTCCTATGAACTTTTGGGCCGAAGCTGCGAATACTGCTTGTCATATTATAAATCGTGTCATGGTGGGACCTTTGTTAAATAAAACTCCTTATGAGCTATATTTTGGTAAAAAGCCCAATATTACATATTTCAGAACATTTGGATGTGAATGTTTTGTTCATAATAATGAGAAACAAAATCTTGGAAAATTTGATGCTAGAAAAGATGAAGCTGTATTTTTAGGATACTCTTCTATTAGCAAAGCTTATAGAGTTTATAATAAAAGGTCTATGTGTGTAGAAGAAAGTGTGCATATTATTTTTGATGAAACAGACAAACTTGCTCCAAGCTCACAGGTTGATGATGACTTCGAGATAGGTTTGGTAAGAGATCAAAGTCTTATTAATGAGACTTTGGAAGAAGAAGAAGACATGGGAACAAAGCCTGAGGAACAGCATCATGTTCCTGTTCCCAATGAAGAAGAAGAAGAAGAACTAGGTGAGGATACACAAGTGAATGAATCCACTATTGTTGAACCTGGTTCCCAAGAACAAGGAAGTGAAGATAATCAAAGAAATCAAGTTTTCATCCAGGATTTCCAACCAAAGCCTTGGAAAACTCATCGTTCCCATCCAGTGAAACTCATAATCAGTGATATAAACAAGGGAACTCAAACGAGATCTCAAATTAGAAATCTTTGTGCTTTTCATGCTTTTCTTTCTATGATGGAACCCATGAACCATGAAGAAGCTCTCACTTATGCTGATTGGATTGTAGCTATGCAAGATGAACTTCATTAATTTGAAAGAAACAAAGTTTGGCACCTTGACCCTAAACCTAAACACAATAAGGTTATTAGTTTGAAATGAGTGTTTAGAAACAAGTTGGATGAGTTCGGAACCATAGTGAGGAACAAGGCTCGGTTATGTAAGGATACAACAAGGATATTATAGATTATAAGAAACTTTTGCACCTGTTAATAGATTGGAAGCTATTAGAATTTTTATTGCATTTGCTGCTTTCATGGGTTTTAAATTGTATCAAATGGATGTGAAATGTGCTTTTTTAAATGGTTATCTAAATGAAGAGGTTTTCGTGGAATAACCTCCAAGTTTTGAAAATAAAGAATTTCCAAATCATGTCTTCAAGCTTGACAAGGCTCTTTATGGGTTAAAGCAAGCTCCAAGAGCATGGTATGAAAGACTTTCTAAGCTCCTTCTTGAAAATGAGTTTAAAAGAGGAAAATTGGATCGAACCTTGATTTTAAAATCAAAAGGAAAACATTTATTAGTAGTTCAAATATATGTTGATGATATTATATTTGGTGCCACTAATGAATCTTTGTGCAAGGACTTTGCTAATCTCATGAGTAAAGAATTCGAAATGAGCATGATGGGTGAACTTAACTTCTTCTTGGGGTTGCATATCAAGCAAACATAAGAAGGGATCTACATCCTTCAACAAAAATACATAAAGGAACTGCTGAGAAAGTATGGTTTGGAGGCATCCAAAGTGAATCATACGCCTATGGGAACTTCAAACAGATTGGATGAAGATACTATAGGAACAAGTGTGGACCAAACCAAGTATTAAGGTATGAGTATGATTGGCTCACTATTATATCTAACTGCAAGTCGTCCTGATATTGCTTTTAGTGTAGGGCTATGTGCAAGGTTTCAAGCCAATTCAAAGGAATCTCATCTCACAACAGTGAAGAGAATCCTGTGATGCCCCGTGTTGGTGAGCAGATTCTTTAGAGCATTGACATCTACAGGTTTGCAGATGTTGCATCATGGAGATCTAGGAATGGAGAGCTTGTGTAAAAATTATATATCTATTACTTTAGAAGGAACATATTATATTAAGTTTGGTTCGAAATAGACATTTATAGTGTGTTTGGCTTTAAGTACTTTTTTATTTATTATATTAAAGTATGAAGTTTAGCTATATGTTTTTCGCTGCAAAATTTTGAATAAGCCGATACGTTATCACACGGGCGATAATGCTTTGATAATCTCTATGTTTTATATTGAAAATGTATTTTTGAAAAGACAGAATTATCGGGGTGTTACATTAATGAAACAACAAATGCTATGAAGACTATTCAAGAGCAAGTTCATTTCCTAACTCAAAACACATTTCTTCACTAAATCTTGGATCATCCTGATTTACAAACTATAAATAATAGCAATTGGGTGTTACGATTTTTAGTTTTTGGGTTCAAACATGGAACAATTAGTTAGGAAATAGTATTTTTGGACATGGAATACTGTTACACAAGATCAAAGGTGTGTTTAGATTGTAAGGTTCATATTGGGTACATATTTGGAACGTTCCAACTTTAATTTTATCTAATTTTGATGTGACAGATTATATGAATTGGTCTATAATAAAAGTTTTGTTTATATATTTATTATTATAATTGTTGTTTAATTTTTTGGAAATCGAAAAAATGAAGAATATAGGCGGGTAAAATGCAACAAAGAAAAGGCAGATTGTGTTGCTAGATTTGGCAACAAAGAACGTTAATTGTTGCCATATTTTAATGGTAATGCATTTAATGCGCGACAAAAATATTAGTCGTTGCCAAAGTGGTACACCAAAATAAATAATTTGTTGCTATAATCAAAAACAAAATACCAAATACGTTGATTGTTAGCAACCAATGTTGAACATTGGTTGTTATTTTAAGCAACCAAAACAAAAAAAATTGTTGTTATAGTTGGCAACAAATTCACCAAACATAGCAACAAACATGGAAACCATATTTGACTTGATGCAAGATGGCAACCATAGTGTTTTGAAATTTGTAGCCAAAATCTTTTGGCGACAAGCATATTAGCTACCAATAATATTTATTACCAATTTGTTGCTAACTCTAGTTAGCAACAAATTTCATGTATATAACAACAAATTTTACCAGTTGCTAGAATGATTTATTTTTGTAGTAGGACTTCAACGTGAATTCTTTATGGAGAGGCTTAGATCAATTGTATTGTATGCTTAGGTTTCTTTCTCTATCAGATTCTGCACAGATGAAATTCTATCTTGAATTTGTCATGATGATTTGGTGTTTCTAGAGCTGCATTTCTAATCTAGTGCTATCTGAATGTTGAATCGAAGAGACTAATTTTGTAATAGTGTTAAGTTACTCTTTCATCATGTGATAAATTAAAACTCCAAAATATTTATCCTACCTTAATGAATATATTTAGGCCTAATTATCCCTTAATTCATAATTACATAATATCTCAACGTAAAACTGATATTAGCTCAATATCTCAAAACTCCACAACGATGGATATTATTCTCAACATAATCACGTATATAACTTACCTTAACTCATAATTCACATTATATATCACATAATATCACATTACAGACAAAAATTCACATGAATTTTTTTGGGCAAATTTTACTCCACAAAAGTCACATCAAATTACGTATTGATTAGTGCGTTAATAATTCTTATTTATCAAAATAGACCCGATTAAGAAAGTGATGCTATTACAGGCATAAACTCAATTGGAAAGAGGAAACCAATTGGCTAGGTTAATGACTCTATGCTTTGACTCGGAGCGAAATTGATTTGGATATAAACTACACTTTTATTAAGAAAGTGCTTGAGAATTGATAAAATTTTGTATGGATATAAATTGTGCATTGCAAATTCTTATATGAATGCAATTCTAAATGATATTGAATTCTACTGACTTTAAACTCCTAGTATGTATGAGACTTTTTTATGCATAAACTCTACGAATAGTAGATTGTGGATGCAAAAGAACTTATGTAACACCCCGATAATTCTCTCTTTTCCGAAAATACTTTTCAAATATAAAACTAGAGAATCATCAAAGCATTATCGCCCGTGTAATAACGTATCGATGCGCCCTCCTCCTCCTACTTCTCATGCGATGTGCCGACGCTGGTGAAGCCACAATCTCGTTGGCAACTGCTCCTCGACGAGACCATAGACCACCTAAGGTCAGTTTCTTGAACTAACCTTCAATTCTTTTTTTGTAAAAGTGAAATTACCTTATTGTATGAATCATATTATTGAGATTTGATTTGATTTTTGAATTTGTTGTTCTTTGATTGATATGTGTGGTGAGTTTGTGAACACTTGATTTGATTTTGAATTGGTTGTTCTTTGATTGAGATTTATTGTGAGGTTTTGAATTTACAGTGATCATATTGAATTGATTTGATGTTGTGTGAGAATTTTGAGGCAGATAATCTAGAACTACAAACTTTAATTAATCATATCCTTATATTTTTCTCATATTATTTTGGCAACTATTAAAATGTTCTTTTTTATGACGAGTTAATCAAAAATCAAAAACTTAGGATTATTTTTAGTATGAATATAATAATGCAAATTGTTCATATTTGTTGCTATTATTAATAGTCAAGAAAGATGATTTCATATTGAATTTTGTAGTCGTAATTGTTGATTTCATATTCAAGTACAGTGTAGTTGCATCACTCACATATTGCATTGAAAATTCTGTTCTTTTTTAATCTTACATTATATTTTTCATGGAATTTATTGAATTGTGTGAGATTTTATAGTCTACCCAACTTAATAAGTGAGGAGTTCTTGAAAATTAAGGAATAATATCCAAATGAAAAATCACGAAAAAAAAACCTAGAAAGTTTTTATTTTTATTTTGATGTTGTATTGGGTTTGATCAGGCTAACTGGGTTCACACGCTTGATTTGGTATAGATGAGAGATTTTTCCAATTTGATTTAGCCTAACTTACTTTGAAGTCGAGTTTTACAAGGATTTTCACATTCAATTGGCATCTAGAGATTAATATGTTCCACAATATCTTTGTGTGGTTGAATTAAATGGCTAGATTGGTTTTAGCCTATAAATTAGCACAATCTCTTTGTGTGGTTGAACTTAATATGAGTGAGTTATATTTCTCCCCCTAACACAAACTAGTTATATCTTCTCTCCATGTAGTGTATTCTTTTGAAAATCTCTTCTTAGCATCCTCTGCATCCAAATGCTGACATGAGTTAGAATTTAGTTCAAGTCTTTAATTATATTAATTAAGGCATAAAGTTATTGCTTGCATCTCATTTGTTATGAGAACTAAGATTTTTGTTTTATTAAGAAGATTATTCTTTCCTTTAGGAATGAAATTATTGGCTGTCATCAAGGGATGATATAATTTGTATGGAAGGAACAATGTAGTACATGGTTGTGATCATATTATTATTATGTGAAATAGGACTAGAGAAACATTTACTTCTTTTTTTCTATAATTATGATGGTAATTCAGATGTCAAGTACTAGAGGAAGAGGTTGTATTAGCTAAAAAGATGGAGATAAAGGAAAAGGCAAGAGGAAATTACTTGACACTAATACACCATCGGAGAAAAGTTATGGTGGTCGACTTTGAAAAATAAATGATAGAAATCGAAAAGGTGTTACAATGTCTGCAAGAGTTAGGGCTGTGAAAGCTAGAGAAGAAGTTGTAACCCCTACTAGTAGAAATGATCAAGGAAAAACTCATATGGAGGATTTTGCTATCCCCAACTATGTTGACAATGATTCAGATGATAATATTTCTGAAGAAGAAGATATGTTGTTCTGTGATACTCTATTTCAGAGAGAACGTGAGGATGATGATGAGGATCGAGCTAATGATAATGATGATGATACTAATGATGTAGAGGGTGATGACGTAAGGGAGGAGGATGAGGAAGAACAAAACGTGTTGAAAATTGATGATTGGCAGTTGATTAGAGGGATAGATGGAGGACTTTCAAATCCTGATTTACTTATCGGTTTTTGCGCTCATGTTGCACATTACAAATGGATGGTCGGGTTAGATGAAATCTCTTAATAGATTTTTTTTTCTAATTTATCCATGTATTCACTATTTCTTGTATATTAATAATGGCTTTTTGGTTCAATAGGATCGAGGTTTGTTGACATGCCACAATCAAAGTGACGAGTTGGCTTCGTGGACTTATAGAACAAGATGATGTTAAACTTCTGCTTGGAAAAACACAATTAAAACATTTATCAACTTGTATGTTTGAGCACGTAAACCTGCCATTGATTTCAGCTTTCGTTGAGTGATAGCTTCCTAAAATAAATTCATTTCCATTTGGAGAAATGACCATCGCTCTTCATGATGTATCTTATATACTCAATATACATGTGGTGGGTAACCCTCTAATTACTGAGACTATTGGACCTGCGGTATCATTGATGAAAACCCACATGGCATCCCTCATACATATTTCTATGGATGAAATAAACAAAAATTGGAAGAAAGGCACCATAAAATCAATGTAGTAAAATCTCAAGTGTCTAATGAAAATGTAAATCCAAAACATACTGCAATAGGATTTTTGTTATGGTTGGTTGGTGCTACATTGTTTATAGACAAGACTCATAATGCAATGAATGGACATTTTTTTTACCTTTTCTAATGAATTTAGAAGGGGTAAGTGGTTATGCCTGGGGTGCTGCAACTTTAGCTTATATGTATCATCAATTCGGAAAGGCATCACGATTTCAAACTAAGCAAACATGTGTTTGTTTAACATTACTTCAGGTCAGAAATATATGGTTATTGATTGAATTTTAATACATTTGAATTATATATTACCCTAAAGTTTTAGTTTTAATGATGTGTATTTGTTATTTGAGTCAATAGGCGTGAATATATGAATATTTTCCAATATTTAGGCTAAGGGAGAATGGGAATTTGGTAAAGCAACCCCATATGCTACAAGATGGATACTTGGAAAGATGAAAAATACTAATGATGATTTACTAATTTACAAAGTCGCGTTAGATTGCATGACGGTGGAAAAAGTTAATCAAATACTTAATCTATCATTTTATTAATATTTTTTTAGAAATTACTTGCATATCAAAATATTTTATTTTATGTAAGTAGGTTATTTGGACCCCCTTTACAAGAGATACGAGTAAAAATGATCCAATTTCGTGAATGTGGAATCATTCACTGTCGGTCCATTATTGAGTCATACATGCCTATTCGAGTTTTAAGACAATTCGGATATGTTCAAGTGATACCTCTATGTCCTTTTGTTCCTAATAAAGTTTATGGGGGATCTAATATACATAACTATAATTGTGTACATGATCTGATGATTTCAAATTGGAGAACATGACAACAACATTTGATTCAACCTGGTACTCTTGGGTCTTTTCATGCTCGTTTTACCATAGAGGTTACTGACGATTATATAAGTTGGTTTAAGGATCGTACACATCCTAAAGTACAAAACATCACAGAGCCATCTCCGATGCCTCAACCTATTCCATTCCATGAGATGCCTGATAGAGCAGTACAAGAAATTATGTTAAATTTGTGAATATTTATTTATGATGACATGAATCAAATAGAGGCAATTTGTGACAATTACGTGCTCGTTTTGAAATGATGACAACGCTTACAATACTTGGGTTCACGTGCCTATCCACTCTATCATGATTTATAAGGAGATATATTATTGATGCTCGACGAGTTCACTATTGCATTGGAAGAATTAATGCCTGAACTCGAAGACGATCGTCGTCGGAGAGGAGTTAGTCATGCATATGGTCATGGTGATAGTAGACATGGTAATTGATGATTATATTTTTATTGTCTTAGTTTGTTGTTATGAAATTTAGAAGTTTTAAATGTTAGTGTTTGAAAATATATTATTAAACATGTGTGTTTAATTATATATATTGCGTTCCATATGTTACCATCTTGATCAATTATTTGGTTGATGTCGCCACCTAGATTGAAGGTTAGATCTAAATCATGACTTGCAATTATAAGCACGATATATGCTATAACATGAAACATTATTATATATTCAATTTAAATAAACTAAATAGAGGGGCAACACAAACTTTAAACGCATAAGTGGAGTAACTACGAAAGAAAATGAAATTGTAACACCCCAGAATTTCAAAGCGAAAAAGAAAGAAATTATAATAATAGTATTATAGGACGATGGCGGAAACATCGTCTTATGGGAATGTCACTACTACAAGAAATGCGTTTAAATATCTAAGTGATAAAACCAACATAAATAAATAGTATAAATAAATTAAATTGATAACCAAAAGAGAAAACTAACTTTTAAATTAATAAAAGAGTCTAAGCCTAAATCATCTAACATTTTAATGCTCACATCTCAACCCGAGCCCAAAACCAAATAAGATTGTCATCAACATAACCTGCAAAGATATACAACAAATATCCACAATCAGTGGGGAGTAACTAACAGCTCTCCCAGCTCAATTAGGATCCATGTAGAAGTTATCAAGCGTTAACAAATAAGTCTCATTCAACATAAAAGATCAAACTGAACCAAATAACAGCAAAATAACAACTAACAGTTTAACATGGTTAAATAAAGTAAATCATGAATAGTAAACTTAATATAGACATACAAGATCAAAAACATAAGCCTCCAAAATAATATAAATAGCTTTTGAGAAAGAGCAGAACGCCAGTGGATCGCAACCCACTTCCTAAGGTTTGTCAGATCGAAATCTCCAGACAGCCTATAGGCTTACGTTCCCTACTATCTGTGTCTAAGAATGGCCAAACTCCCGATGCAGGATAGTACCCAGCTCAGTACTTCCCAACCTCTCGGACGACAACAATTAACCAGGTAATACCCCTAAATCGCAACCTAGGTGGTTGGCATGTTCTTCACCGGGGACTACATCTATCCCACCGGATATCTTAATCTCAATAAAATATTTTCACAATTAAATACAATAATTCATTCATCAAATATAAAATAATAAGGATGCCCTTCAGGCCTTACACCTAAAATCAGCAGAAACTAGGATCGCAATCCAAGAGTCTCAATTCAACAATATTTATTCTTCTCAAAGTAATAGTAATATAATACTAATAAAAATCATTTCACCCAACTAAAAAGTATAAATATTTCTTACAACATAAATATACACCAAATACACAATATAATCAGATACTCCAATACTACACTCTCGTTGTCTGAATTTGGGTACAAGGTTAATTACAACGTTAGCTATAATACCCCCGGTACATAACTCTTGGCGAAACGGTATTAAAGACAGTATTATTCTCCCTCGAGTACTGTAACGCCGACAACTTAGATATTGATTTATAAAACTACAATATTATTATAAACCCAATATCATACAAACAACCAAACCATTATAAAATAATTAAAACACTCATAATATAAATATATGTCAATAATAAAAAAAATAATAATAATAAGCTCATGTAAGCATGCAAATCATAATAATAGTAAATCATCATACCTGCATACATTGACACATAAGTATACATAACTATAACACCGAAATCTTATACATCTGATACGCCAGTATACTTGAATCATATCTAATCGTTCAAACAACCCAACATCTTACAACACCATACATAACTACTAAGATGTAAATAAAAACCGTAAGCTTGCCACTCTACCATGCTAATACGGAAGAAGCATCACTCTTAAGTTTGTGGCAGATAATAACAACAGATAACAAGCCATGGACATGAATCATCCTAAGCGACTTACACCGGCAGGCAACAGATATTCATACTCTCATATTATAATCGTTTGATCATACTTAAGCAAACCAACATAATAGGCGCATAACAACATGATTTACAATGTCTACTAACCAATATGTAAACCATAAAGATATAATAAAGCAAAAATTCTAACCATTAAACTCTAGCAAGGATAACAAAATAGTAGAATTAGTTTCCTTCCACATAACTATCACTCATAAATATTTAAGTATAACAAGTATAACATCAATAATATGAAACTTTAGCAACCCATAAATCTTAACATAAAAATCAACACAACTTAGATATTAAGAACTAAATAATTCCTAAACGAATTCTAATCGCACTAGGTTCGCTGTTAGTTACCTTTGAAGACCTCCAATTGCTTGCATTTTCATCACGTACTGCTCTGATCCGATCTCGATTCCCGTCAATGTGTAGCTCTGATTTAAAATATTTCCGGTAATAATGAAGACCCAGATGTCCTAAATATGCTGTCCAAATTTTAGGGCGATCCAACGGTTAGATCTTCAGCGATGATCAAATTCGTGAAGGTGCGACAGGAACACAAAACTGGGTGACCCGTCTGATTGAAACAGAAAACTGCGACCAATTCTTCTAGTATATTCGAAAACGAATGACAGTACGAGCAAGATCTCTCCGAGTAGATTAATTTCGACTACTCACACGTCCAATTCCGATAAGAGACGAAGGAGATATGGGGCAAACAAGATGAGTGGTGCCGAAAATGCGAGAAGGGAGAAGGACTCTTTGTTTTTTTTGTAAGGCTGGCGTGAAGGGAGTGTGCAGCAAAAATAATGTGATGGTTCATATCATAAAGCAAAGGTTTAATTGCATTAAGATGGGTTAATGGGGATGGTCTTCACCTTTTGGTGGTTACAAAGAGGGAGATAGAAGATGCTAATACTATGCTTAATATTTCTCTAAATTTTGGACAGCATAAGAAGGATATGGGTTTGCAAAAGAATTTTATGTTGGTCGACCCACATTATATACAACACTTAAAAACTAAAATCACACGCTACTTAAATTTATAGAATTACTAACTATATGATAAAATAAATACGCACATTATATACACTTTAAATTACTAATCACAAAAACATAACACAATAATCTCAAACTCTCGTTGAATCTCATTGAAATATAGTTCTACAAGATCATGAATTTGAGGTAACAACAAATTAAAACTCCCTGTTGCTGTCCCCAACCAACGCTTCAATTAAGAATGTGCACCCTCAACCCTGTTATGGAACATGCAAATAAGTACATTATATTGTATAAAATGAAATAACCTTTTCGCAAGTGCAAAAAACATCAAGTTCAACTATTGAAGGGCATATTTCTTTTTGTAAATACTTATACATACCTATTTGTTGTCTCCGCACCAAAGTGTAAATCATGTTTTGTCCATTGGGTGACAAACTTCTTTCGGTAGGCCTCTAACCATGTCATATTCACATAAGATAACACTACAGGTAAACGAAACCACTTCTTGCGTAATTGCTCCAATCTATAGTAATACTCATCTCGTGTCCTTGCTCGAACAGTTTTGTGCCACCTTGCACTGAAGGCGGGACAATATGTTTTAGATTTCAGCAAATTAGTAAGGTATTGTTCAACATCCATTGCAATATGTTATCTACATAAATGCGTCCAGAATGCGGAAATACAATCTTAATAGTTCATGAGTGCTAACTCCCTATCCGTAACAATCACTCTTGACTCTTGGCACCGGCCAAATAAAATCTTTAATTGTTGTACCACCCACAAGAAACTCCATGTTGTCTCATCCTTAATGAAAGCAAAACCGACATGAAAATTCTGGCCAGTTGGTGATACACCTATCACTACCAAACGCGGCATCTCAAACCGATTTGTCTTGTAGGTTGCATCTAATATTAATACATAAGGAAATAAATGCAATAGATAATTAGTTTTCGGGTGTGCGAAAAGTACATCACTTAACACATTGATGCTTTTCTCCCTTTTGTGCCACTGAAATTATTATCATCTTTTAGCACCTTGAAAAAGAGTTGCATCGGTGAAAAAGAACCCATTATATTCCTCTCCAACTTCTGCAAACCATTGTTAATGTGTTTAATTGAGCTGTTATTTTGTGGGTTCTCTTTCTTCAACAGATTAAGTATTTGCTTGGTTTTCATATTAGATTGACGATATATGCCAATTTTTGCAACTTCTTCTTTCGTTAATTTTGCAACCGAAGTATGCCACTTATTATACTTACCTACTTGGTTGTGTTTGCTCCTCCATTCATTCACAAAAACCTTCCAAACACCTTCCTCTACTTCAGCACCCACAACTTGAAAAGGATAATGCTTTTATTTTGTTCCCGTTCCTTTCCTCCTATTACGATTCTGTTTCAAAGAAATAAATTTTCTATAAGGAACACCCCTTTCACATCTCAAATACACACGGCTGCAAAAAGAATCTGCAAATAAAACCAAATCTTATACTCCTTCCCGATATCTCTTACCCGTTCCTCCAACTCTTGACGATTCTTAAACTTTGATCGGTTTTAAAATAATGACTAGTGTCTGGACTATCGTCTCCGCTGCTAATTTGATTGAACATGTAAATCACTGTCGATCAATATCAAATATGCAACATGATCATACTAAACCTTTTTCCATATTCAATTGATAAAATGCTTATATGTATCGTCAACACCCATCAGTAGGGGGGTCATCTATGAAAAATGACCCCACTCCCCATTGTAGTACATATAATTACAACCAGAAAAATAAAAAATATGACCTACTACTTTGAATAATATGACAATAAATTTGAAATTTAAACAATCGAGTATTCACAGAACTACTGTTATTATTATTTAATTAAAGTGACCTCCATAGTTGAAACCCAATTATAGTAAAAAAAAATGGGTGCAGCGACTAGAGAGTACTAAGTGGTAGAGTGAAAAGTGTTAATGATGAGTGAAATTATATTCTCAAATTACTTTTTGGGTGCAGCGATTGAATGGTTGAGTCGAACTATATTCATCTCAGCTAGAAAAGATAAGAAAAAAAAAAAGGATAAGTCAATGCTATAGATAATCACAACTTGAAAACCAACCCATGAAAAAATGGACGCACAAAATAGAGTTCAATGATGTCATTTGGAACATCATGATTAAAAGTTTTAGTATGAAAGGAGTTACAAAAACAATATGTAATTCCTCGCAAGTCGCATGTAATAACAAAGTTATAATATATAATAACAAAGAACAATATATGATTTCTTGCATGTCGTTGTCACTAAAATTTACAAAACCAAGATGTAAAATAAATTGAACAAATAGTTGTGGTAATTAGTTTGCTCAAGCTTTTTTTCTTATATAATTTTTTGGGATATTCCATTTGGTACCATTGAATTTTTGACCACTCCATTTGGTATCACTGTTATTTTAAACTTCCACATGATACCACTCTAATTTAATATTAATCTTTATCATACCATTTTTTTAAGTAAATTGTTAGTTAATGGTTGAATAAGAATACGATTTTGTTTGAGTTTGCATGTTTCTATTTGCAGTTGCAAAAATTTAATAAATTAAGATTTTAGGGTGTCGTTTAAACCCTTAAAGCTCTATTTTTCAGTCAAAATTTTCATAAAAATGATCATAATATTCTATGTCTTTTTATTGTCAAATATGACCTCAACTTTGACCTTAACGACTAAAACAATTACTAAAACCTTAACGCAAATTAAAACATGTAAATCGAAGTAATACTCTAGCCTATTCTAACTTAAATTAACACTTTACTTAGTTGAATGCTACAATAGAGAATAAATTCAAATTATACTGGTACCATGTAGAATATCTGAAAAATAGTGGTACCAAATGGAAAAGCCAAAAGTACAATGATACCAAATGGAATATCCCTAATTTTTTTAATTACAAAAAGGTAAAATTACTAAAACAAAATTTTAAACACTGTATTTAGCTTTTCTTTTTTACTTACTTATGAATGAAAACTCCCAAAAAAACGGTGGGAGTATATCAGATGCAGATTTGATTCTAAAAGACATTGAAAGTGAAACAAACAAGGTTGCAACTTTTGCAAGGGTATTGCTTGAGCTTGAGGCTCCAGAATCAAGGCTGAATTTATTCGGTTTCTCCGTTAGAGAAAAGCTCTGTTAGTCAGTTGAAGTTGGCAAATACAAAAGATTCTGAGATGTATGTTAGATTGATTTAAAGTTTTAAGACGTTGGTAGTATACTTTACCCTGAAACTGCTAACAATTGCCGTTATACAACTCAACCTACGTCACAGGTATTCTCTAATTTCTAGCAATTTTCTACTTTCTAGCAATTTATAAATCCCTAATTTTTATAAACCCTAATTTGTGCAATTGCACCTGTTTGATTTATGAATTGGAAATTGCATTATTGTTTTGCTTCTAATTCAGAAACTCTGGTATCATTTGGTTATGAACCCTAACCCTAGATAATTTGGTGATTTTAGAGGTGAGAGAATGGTGAATGATAAACGTCCTTCGCGAAAAACTAAGGACGATTCATCTTCTTCTGCGTTAAATTCCACGTCTGGTGATGCTTCTGGTTTGAGGCGGACAACTAGGAGCCTCAATAATTCGAGCCCGGTAAGTCTGAGGAAGTCTCAGAGGTTAGAAAAGCGGTCGCCGCCATCGACACCGTCTTCTTTGAGAAAGAAAAATGGGAAGCCGAGCCCGTTGCGAAGGACAGTGAAGGAGAATAGCTCCCAATCACAATCTCAATCTCCTAGCTCCAAGGGGATAATGGAGAAGGGTTCACCTTCTTCGAAAGGTTCGAAGGTGTCAAATAAGGGGCTGATCACACCGGAATCTTTGAAAGAGAAGCAAGATAAGACTTTGAAGGAGATTGCTGAGGAGGTTAAAGAGCAGAGTAAGCAGAATCTTGAAGTTGGTAATAAGAGGAAGAAGAGGTTAGATGCTCGATGTTACAGAGACATGTTTAAGCCTTTAAAGAAGAGTAAAACATCAACTGAGCTAGGTAATATTCTTGCTTTACCTATTTAGCTAATTATAATTTACAAAGATAGTTTTAGTATTATAGTCTGTGTTACTCACTGCTGTTGCATCGTCGGTTTGTAAATTCTTCTAGAATCGGGATCTGATAAAAAGAGCAGGCTAGAAGATTGTGATGACAGTGGAGATAGTGGTCCGGAGAAGGTTGAGGAAGGACAAGAAGAACATAGCAAAGCAGAGGGATCTAATGGAGATTGTGCAAACAATGCAGATGATTCTCAGCCTGGGGGTTCCGACTCTGATGTCAATAATAATATTTGCGTAGATGGAATTTGTCAATTTGAAGATGCAGAAGGCCCGGAGGTGTCTAGGGTTCGCAATCTCCCTTCCCCGTCTTCTCCTAAGAATGAGGCTGCTAAAAACTCTGATGAAACTGAACAAGATCCAACAGATGGCTCTGTGATCGAGAAGCTTTCCGACCAGGAAGTGCTGCCAGTTTTAAACAAGCTATCTGATAATGGGGTTGATATGGGATGCAGTCAGAAAGTGACAACTCTTGGGGATTCTGGTGTTGGAATTGAAGGTACGAATACCCGTCCTACAGATGCTCTCTCAGTGTCGGCTTCATGCAGAATGAGTATTTTGGCTGAGGAATGTGCCCAGTGTTTCAGAAAACGAAGGTAATGATCTCTTTGAAACCTTGAATTAAACATATGTTCTGCAGCCACCATGTCATGCTCCCAATTTACCGCTCTTATCATAGAAACTGTGAATGCCCCAGGATAATAAAGTCAATTGTTTTTTAGTGATTGCGTTATTGCTCTGCTCCTTGCTTCAACTCATTTATGTTTAGATGACAAGTATTTGCCTATTCGGTGGAATTATGTTTGATGCAATCACTTTAGAGTTCAAATCCTCTTGACCACCTCTCTTCTTTGCAAATCGTAAAAGGTAGAGGTGATTGTTTCAACCAATTCCCTTGTTCGTATAGTTATCTATTCTAGTGGATAAGCTATCCTGCAGAATTCCTTCTTTTTGTCTTTAGGAGTCTATTGTCTTCTGCTTTTTAATTTTTCTTTATTTCTTTTTCTAATTTAAATTTTCACTCTTTTGTGATGCTCGGTGGTTTCAACTCCTCCTTTTATCCTTTGTTCTTCCTCTTTTTTCACTTTCTCCCCTCTTTCTACATTTTCAATAATGAAATTGTGAATATTGAAAATTTTCATATTTTCTTTTTCAACATTAAACTTGAGATTTTGCTATACTTTCACTGTTCTAGTGTCTTCTTTTGAAGATAAATATATTCCTTAGGGGGGTATTATATAATTGGAGACTTGGAGTATTCATTTTATTATTTCGAGAAGCTTGTTCTGGAGGCTATGCATGTCGCATGCACCAAATGTAGTTGGATTACGATTGCCGTATGAGATAATCTTTTAGAGAGTGCACCTTCAGGAGATTGAGTATCTTCATAGAAAAAGCTTCTAATTCAGGCCAGTGTTTAAAGTATGACTCTGAAGGTTGTTCTAGAAGGAAATACATTGTGTGATCAAGTCAAGTAAATGTTTCTAGCTCAAGTTTGTTTTATTGCTCTATGCCTTGAAGAGGCAAACTGAAATTGAGAGCTATCGAGCAGCGTACTACTGTATGGATTAAGAGCTTGTAAGACATAAATGGAAATTTTATTGATGACAACAACAACAACAACAACTAAGCCTTATTTCCAAGGTGATTTGGGGTCGGCTAACATGAATCGTCAACTGGAATCGTGACCAGAGGAGATGGCATCGTCAAGAGTGATAAAAGTTTTTTTTTTTTTTTTTTTTTGAAAACAAGGTTTACACCAAAAAGTGTTTAGAAGAGGTTTTCAGCAAAAGGTTTTAATACCAACACAATTGAGAAAAACAAATAAATGCAGTATACCCTTCCTCCACATATATACTGCCCCTCCACCCATTCTATCCAACGTCATGCTCTCCTCAATCCCAAGTAACCTCATATCACTTTCAATTACCCTCACCAAGTCATCTTAGGTCTTCCCCTACCCTTTACAATTTGATTACTCCTCCACTCTTCAATTCTTCTCACCGGTGCATCTCCTGATCTCCTTTTCACATGACCAAACCATCTTAACCGATTCTCCCTCATCTTTTCTTCAATGGATGCAACTCCAACTTTTTCCCGGATCACTTCATTTCTTAATCGGTCCTTCCTTGTGTGGCCACACATCCACCGCAACATACGCATCTCCGCCACGTTCATCTTATGAACGTGGCATTGTTTCACCGCCCAACATTCGGTGCCATATAACAAAGCAGGCCTAATTGCAGTGCGGTAGAACTTTCCCTTCAATCTTTGGGGAATGCCGGAATCACAAAGGAATCCGGTGGGCTTTTCCACTTTAACCAACCCGCGTTAATTCTATGCGCCACGTCTCCATCCAGTTCTCCATCCTTTTGAGAATGGATCCTAGGTAACAGAAGATGTGCGATCCTTGAACCACTTTGCTATCCAAAGTGACCGCCCCCGCCTCGCTGCTTGTAACCCCACTGAACTTGCACTCCATATACTCCGTCTTACTTATGCTCAATCTAAAACCACGGGCTTCTAATGCATGTCTCCACAATTCCAACTTACTCTCAACACCTTCCTTTGTCTCATCAATCAACACAATATCATCCGCAAACATCATACACCATGGTATATCATCTTGAACTGACCTCGTTAGTTCGTCCATGACTAGAGCAAAGAGAAAGGGACTAAGTGCAGAACCTTGATGCACTCCGATCGTAATAGGAAACTCTTCTGTCCTCCCCACCGTAGTCCGCACACTCGTTGTTGCCCCCTCATACATATCCTTGATGATATCTATATATTTCAGTAGATTATTTTTGTAGTAAAGAAAAAAGTGCGTACCGATTTCACTGTCAGATGAAGGCAATCCAATGAAGCCTTTGAGGCATAAATCTGAAGTGATCCTATTTGAAAATACTCTTCCATTCCTGTTCGACCCCATAATCCACAAGATGGCCATCAAGCTTTGAGGCTGAGTAGCCTGTACGCAAAAATACAAGGTTATCATTATATGAAGTGTAAGAATATGGCTATTTGATGAAGGCTCTTTTGCATGGAAGAAGTGAGCCAAGTAATGTTTCTATTAGATTACGATAAGACTTATGATCTGGATGTTTTAGTATAAATTTCTTGCAAATTAACGAGGATGGGCCTTAGCATGGTGTCAAATAATTGATGATTGCTCATTTGAAGGATGTATCTCAATTCTTTTTCTACTGATTTCATGCTATACTGGGTTGTCAACTGTTTCTGTAGTTGCCTCCTGCTGTCTTGCATAGCACTATAACAAGAGCTTCCCAAGGAAGTTTCCTAACACACATACTGAAGTGATTATCAAATTTCAGAACATTGTGTAACTGGCAAAAATCTCAAAATATCTTTTGGACTGAGAGGTGGTATTTGTGCTTATTATGCATTACAAAATTTCACATGAAGTATTATGTGAAAGATAAAATCCATCTACAGATCACAATTCACTAAAATATGGCTTTATCTTGACTCAAATGCATACTTACCAGGAAAAGCCACTCTGACAAATGTGGTGAGATTTACAACCCTTCGAATTCAAAAAAAAAATAGTAGTCATAGCTCATAGGAAAACAATGAGACATTTGGCAAGCTAGTACATTTCGCCACCTTCAAGCTGTAGTGCTAAATGTACATGGATCTGTTAAAAGTAAATATCATCTGCTTTATATCTATTATAAACGAGTCTGTTTTAGACTTCTTCCTTGCACGTGTTTCCTCTGTCAGACTTGTCAACTTGTCTGGAGTTAAACTTAAAATAGTTATGGTGGTAACATTTGCTGAAAGTTTGATATTCTCGGAGATATTGGCTGATCATATATCTTGATAAAGAAACATGATATCACGGGCTAGACTGCTCTTTTCTATAATTGCAACTTAAACAGTATCCATCTTGTTTCAGGCTGGACCGTGACTCTCCAGAGCAGGAGCTCTGCTGTTGTCTTTCGAACACTGAGACCGGCATGGATGATGCTAAGGTTGATTTTTGTGTTAGTTTCCTTATTTTATTTTTCCTGTGGGTTCTTGTGCTAGAAATGCAGTTAATTGCCTAAATCTAGCTGATAGGAGTTCCAATTAGTGCATAGTTGCATCCTAGCTTAACTGCTAAAGATTATTTTTGAATGGCCATTATAGGGTTTTATGCGCTTGATATATTTCAAGATTTGTTTTTATTATCACTCTAAACTTGGGGCTGTGGGGTGTAAACCGTCATTTCTTCGTAATGTGAATTTGGTTCCTTTATCCTCATTGAATATGGAAGTTTAGACTTATGTAGGAATTAGCTAGTACTAAATTGTGAATGGAAACTGTTCCCCTTCGGCCTTTCTGTTTTACGCTTATGAGTAAAACATAATTAAATTCACGTGTCCTTTGCTATAGGATAGGCTTTCTGATCAATAGATCCCTTTCCCCCCAGTATTTACCTCAAAGGTCTTCTTTGACCTTCTTCAGAAATTAATTAGCCTTTTGAGATTCTTTGTGGATATCATATTCTCCATTGTGACATGGGCTATAACAAAATTTGAAAGGTAGGTAGACAGGCTTTGCATGGGCTCTTTTGGTCACCTCGCATTACTGTTATTGTTTTGCTGATCGTTTCTTTCGGTAAACAATATGCATTATTATGATCGCATTCATTTCTACTCTATCTTACTGATAGCTTCTTACAGTAGCTGCTGCTCAATATATACTTCTTTCTTTAATACTTGTAAAATTTTCCTTTTCAGAAGTTTCAAAATACTTGCAACATTATCTTTTTCGCTTGTGGGTTCACATGGGAATTTTCTTATCTCCCCCCCCTCTCTCTGTGTATGTGTGTGTGTGTGTGTGTGCCCCATCCCCCATTGCATGGAGCAAAGAACAGAGGAAATATTTTGTTCCTTTGATTGAGATTTGTTTTGATTCCTAACTTTCTGATACAATGAATTAGGATAGAGGGCAATGTGGGACCTGCTTAACTGCAGAGTTTGCTGACGAGCATGGCCAAAATGTAGGCCAAAGTGATTCTTCGGTTGATGTTCAGGGGATTGTATGTGTCATTTGCAAACTTGCTGGAAAGCTCTTGTGGGTAACTCTCTTTTGTATCTTAATTCTTTCTGCTCTTATCATTTCTATTATACAATTCTTCTGGTGGAGTTTGTTGTGGGATAATGTTGACTTTGACCTACCTTCATGTATCCTTTTTGATTAGTTTATAGGAAAAAGACCTTTGCCCAAAAACCGATTATTTTTTCTCACCGTTCATTTGGATGCTTTATATAGATAACATCTTTGCTTATTTAAAGTACATTTTGGTGTCAAGCACCTGATTTCTAGTCATGTAGTGGGTGGCTCATATTGTGGATAGATATTGTGAAGAAGTATTCTTTATACCAACTCATGCATCAAACATTTAGCTTATTTGCCATTATACTATTTGTTTTAATCCTCATCATATTATCAATATATAAGACAGATTCTAATACCAATTGTTGAGATTGCAACATTTGACATCCTCCTTTTTGTTTTCTATTTCAAAATTGAACTATTTATGTTCTTCTTAACTATTCTGAAAAAGTTTTTGCAAAAATAAGTGAAGTACAACAATAAAGCCAAGCTCATCTAAACAAGTTAAGTTCAGCAAAATAAGTTAAGTTCAACATAAAATAAGTTTAGGTTCGGCAAACTTAAGTTTGAGTTAAGCTAAACATAAGCTGAGTTCAGCTGAGATTAGCTAACTTCAGCAAACTTAAGTTAAGCTAAACATAAGTCGAGTTCAGTTAAGATTAGTTAAGTTCAGCAAAAAATGTTCCGTTAACGAAAGAATAGGTTCTAGTTTGGCTAAGTTAAGTTAAGTCAATTTGTAAGAAAACAGGGCCTGAATTTCCTCCCTATATGAGACTATTAATGTATGTCTTTTACAGATTAGCAACTAGCATTGTTGTTAATGGGCTGTTTTCTTTTGGGATGGGGAAAGGAGAGGATCCAAGAGAGAGAAAGGGTGGAGGGATTGAATCAAAACCTTGGTGATAATCTTGTTAGGTTTGAGAGGGGAAGGGTTTTTGTTCCATTTACAAGTGTTTGGTGAAACAAGAAAGAGAAAGGAAATGGAACCTTGCTCACCATCGGCAAGCTGAACATAGCCCAACCTAGTCAGTAGTCACTGCAACCAATCAGCACTAAGCCCCCTCAGACCGTGCCAATATGCTGCCAAGGGCTGACCATGCTGCCTTCCTGCTGCTGTTCTCCTTTTTGCTTCTCATTCCCGTTGTGGTTGCTCCTTCCTCTCTAATTTTGATTATCTACTGCAAGTTTCCAAAGTTTGTGCTACTCTATATTGGTTGAATATGGCCGGAGGTTCATGATAGGCTAAATTGTACCATTACCCACCTTCAAATATCAGATTAGGTGGTTGGTGTGCATCGGTGAAGGGGCCTTGGTGGTTAGTACTAGTGGTGGTGTCAGATTCATGGTGGTTTGCAAAGGACGGTGGCATCGGGTATTCACGATGGTTAATTCTCAAAAGATGGTGTCATCGGGTAGGTGAGGATGACGAGTGATATCTGTTTGTGCCGGTGGTGGCTTGGTGTAGCCTGTGATGGGTGATAGTGGTGATGTCGGGGTCATGGTTCAGGCTGTGCAGTATGTTGATGTTTGCAGTGACGAAAGAAGATGCTAATGGACTTTATCAGAAAAATAAGATGGTGATGGAGCTGAGTTGTCCAAACCCGAAAGTATGGAAATTCATGTCCTAAGGGTGTGGAGAGTCATGACGAGGGGATTTTGGGGTTTTCTATGCAGAGAACAGAGGAAGGGGATGGAAGTCGAGCGAACAGTCAAAGGAAGCGAGGTTCATGGTTACCTTTCCCTTTCTCAGTTACTCCCAATCAAACAGCCTCCAAGAGATTATAAAGGACTTTGTGTGGCGATTTGGAAGAGGCACATTGAGGCCGTGGGACTATGGCGACGCTCTGCAGCCTTGATCGAAATTAGTAGCAAGCATTCCTAGTTCTACAAAAGACATAACTCAGTAAGTAAAGCTATTAGTCATTGAGGCTTTCTGGGCATAGTGAGGTGAGCAAAATGGCATGGTTGAGGACTGGTGTTTACGACTCCAGCTCTTCACACACAGGGATTTTGCATTTTCAATGGATGCCCGCTATACCTGGCAAATATTGTCTTGATACGAAACGTGACCTACAACTGACCTGAGAAATCTGGTTGTTGAACAGAATATTATGACTTGATTTTATTCAAATCCGGAGAACCTGAAATTTCTTGGGGGTAAGAGCAATGCAGTGCTGTTTTGGCTCGACCGACCTGAAAGTCATTACATTCAAAGGAATGAAGTGGGAATGTAGGAAATATTTGGCAAAAATCATCAACTGTTAGTACATTTGGTTTATGCATGATCTAATTGCTCTCAAACATCATTTGTATGCTTAGACTTTGCTATGAATAACTATATTTAATATGAATTGCTATCGGGTGATGTACAATGTGTATACAAAAATAATAATACGAAGGATGCATTTCCCTTAACCCATTGGGTCAAACTAGGGTCATGAACAAGTGTTCACTCTTTCTTTTATTTTTTGAGTTTGGACTGTCTGCATCATCTTCTTTATGGAAATCTTGACAATCTCTTCACTAATTAATCAGAACTTTATCTTTTGGGTAGGTTTCAACACTTCCATGGGCTCCCCTTTTTTCACTATTTGACATTAATTTGTCGTAAACCAACTGAAATACTATTCTGATTAAATTTCTTAGGCTTTTTACGGCGAATGAAGCTTTATAACCCTTAAATCACCAAAACCAAATTTTGTAATTGCACTTCGCTTTAATGAGGTTAGTGCATCTCACCTGCGGATTGCAACTAGTTATAGGATCCAATCGCCTTAGTTTGTCTTGGTCCTTTTCAAACACTTTGTTTCTTTCTCTCTGAGTGTACTATAAAATAGACATTCTTTCCATGTTCCCCTTGGTTTTCCTTTACTCTCTATTCTTCGTCACCCCTGAATTGTATATATACAAATTGCCAGCTACCCACAGGCCACAACTCAACTGTAATCATTGATTTTGGAGCCATTGAACATTCAGTTGCTCCATGTTTTGCTTCCTGTTCCTTTATGTGGTTGTCCATGAAATCTTGTATTAGTTTGCTTTGCCATGGAAGGCGAGGAGGTGAGCTTCCTGTTTTCTTTTTTCTTTATTTCGGTCACCTTACTCAATAATTTGGTAAATTTCATTTTAGACAAAGCTCAATAGCTCAATAAGTGAAGCTGTCAAAGACCCCTCTGTTTCTCTCTCTCTCGAGTCTTGTCCATCAAATTCTCTTGAGTTTCTTTTATCCTGTGGATCACATAATAAAACCCTAGATCTTGTGCTACTCAGGGCTCTCAAACTTGTCTAACCGTGAATTTCTTTTCAGTCTCTTGTTAAGTTTACTTCCAAGACATGTACTATTTTCTCTTCATCTTATCAAAAGTAGATCTTATAACAGGCCCTGTGCATTGTGCTGTCAGCCCATTACCACTAAGACCATTATCGTTTACAACCAGAAGCAACATTTTATTATTATGATGATTGCTATCTTCAGAAGGATACCTCGAGGAATTCACCCTCAATTTCAATCAGTTTGATAGCTGAGGTTGCCATTACTACTTAGGGAAGCCGTAGATGAAATAAGTGGACAGGGAGAATCTTTGATGAGAGAGAGAGAGAGAGTGGGAGACATAATATGAGAGGGAAACTTAATTTTCTTGGAATTTCTGACATTATCTGTGAACATTAGAATCCTAGGTGAATCTGCCTCCTCATTTGATGCAGTTTTCTTACTTTCATAACTTTAAATGTTAGTGATTCATCTGGGTAGCTGTGGATTTCTGTTTGCGGTTTTTAGTCCTGTATAACTTAATTCTTGATATGTCCTACTTCGTATTTCTTTATATCTTTGGTCAATTTTTTTGGTGCTTTAATATTTCATTTTTGGCAACTTTAGCTGAGGATTAATGGTGTGATCCTGGTTATGCATATGTCTGAACTTTGGGGCTTAAGTTTTTATTGATTCATTATAAGTTCTTTCAGGCATAGGTGCTATTTATTGTTTATTTGTATTCTTCAGCTGAGCCCTATTATCCATATAAACACGAGATCTTTTATGTTCCTAATTTCTAGACAGTATTGTTTCTCATGTGTGCCTGTATTTTGTTTTATTTTGCTTTTTCTAGGCACTGTGGTGGAAAAGGGTGCAAAACCAGTTATCATCCTTCATGTGCATTGCCTCCTGAGGAGAATATATATCTTCTAAATTGCTTCTGTTACGACTGCACTAAGAAAAGGTTGTCCTTTGGTGTCCATTCAGTTTCGCAAGGCATAGAATCAATTTTGGGTGTTAGAGAAGTGGAATCGTCAGATTCTGAAGGTACTAATATATTTCATTTTAGGTGCATAGCATAAGGGGGACCATATTGTGCACGAATTCATTCCAAGTTCGATGGTCTTGTGTTTCCTTGATCGTTTAGTCTTATGTTTTCTCTGAAAGTAAAAAGGAAGAATCATACCCATTGTTTATTTCTTGAGTTTAACTTCAGAATTAAGATTACAGATGCTTCACATGATAGTCTGCTTGTTTTAGGTAGACAGAGGCAAAAACAGTTCTTTGTCAAATATAAAGGTCTTGCTCATGTTCATAATCGCTGGGTACCAGAGATACAACTGCTTCATGAAGACCCAGAACTTTGCTTGAAGCTTGGAACACCCAAAGAGGTATCTATGGCATCTCTTGGCTTTCTGCAGCTATTGTTTGTGACATGTGAATCAAATTTAGATGCTCTTATGCACCACTTATTCTCCTTATTTATCTTTTATCTGGATCTTATCTCTTTGAATAAACTTCACTTTCTCCAGGGAATACAGTGGAATCCCTCTTGGGCTGCCCCTCATCGTCTACTGCACAGAAGAGCAGTAATTGTTGATTCTCACCATAATGAGTCTGATCCGGAGGTTAGCCCTGAGTCAAACTGCAAGCATGAATGGCTTGTGAAATGGTGTGGTCTTGATTACGATCAAGCTACATGGGAATCAGAGGATTCTCCATGTTTTAATAAACCTGATGCTCAACGGTTGATTGATGAATATGAAGCACGTCATAACAAGGCCAGGAAGACAAGCAATGAGGTTTGTTTGTGTACGCCTTAAAAATGTCTATGTTCTCTCAATCAAATTGGTAAATTTTGATGACTATGAAAAATTATGGAGCTTCTTCTCTCAATCAAATTGGTAAAGTTTTTATGCTCTCTCAATCAAATTGATGAAGGGAAGGGCCATTGTGAGAGGAATATCTATCCTTTTATGCACTTCACTTATTACATGTTTTCACATTTCACATCTATGTTTCAGGTTTAAACTATGTGAGGTTGTTGGTGTATTTTTAGAAATTCATTGAGTACTGTTTTGGCAATGGTCCAAATTCTTCTTTTTGTTAATTCTCATATATGGTTTCGTAATCAATTATATGCAGGTTCAAGAAAAAAGAAAGGGATCACTTAAACTTGGAAAACTTTTGGTTGGAGGAGCTGACAGTTGCTATGTGAACTCTGTGAATAAGCTCCGTGATTATTACCACAAGGGGCATAATGCCGTTTTGCTAGATGAGCAGGTATGATTGAGTTTCTAAAATGTGATTGTTATATATTGAGTTTTTATGTCCATTGTTTTTCTTGGTGGTTGTTATGATTCTTACTTTGATGCATTTGTCCTTGTTTTCTATTTTTAATTTTGATAGTATTATTAAGTGGTGATTGTTTCTCAATATGTTTGAGTATTGGAGAAGCTTCCAGTTCAAGGGGGCATTTAGTGTTATGGCCTGCCTCTATGAATTTTGAAATGTGTCCAATTTTCCCCGGTAAATACAAGGGTTTTAACAATGTCATCTTGTATGCGGGTCAGAGCTTCGATTTGCGGATGAGATAGTCCCTTCGTTCCCAAATTCCTCTTTTTCAGTCTCGGATCGTGGAATCGACGCATCTCAGATCAGTGATGGATTCATTCCAGATCGCTAGTCCCTTCGTTCCAAAATTCCTCTTCTTCAGTCCTGTAAAACCTCTCCAATTAAGGGTAATTTCACATGTAGCGTTAACAAAAATCCTCATTCTGCAATCAATGCTTTGCTAGAGTGTATTGTAGATCACAATCATGTGGGTTTTGGTCTGGGTAACACTAGTCTACCAGTGTGTTAATTGACACGTATGATCTTGCAAATTGCAGAGATAGGAGGGGGGAGGCAGAAGAGGATGGCATTTACTTTTCCGGTTAATTGCCTTCGGAGAACTAAAGGCTGTCCCCCTTCTTACATGCCTTTTCAGCTTTCCTAGTACCCTTTTTTTTATTTGTCTTTTCTCTGTTTGACTTACCAACTGTATTTCATCTAGCTATCCATTGGAATTTACTAATGCCCCTTTATACGTACTTTTTTTGGGATAGTATTCATGTTTAATTAGTAAAAGCGCATTTCAAAATCTTGTATATATGTTTTAAAATAAGAAGGATGAGGAAGACAGATGTGCATAATTCTTCAGCTGAATTACATATTTTTATTAAAAAAGGCACATGATAAATAAGTTGTACATTTACTTTAAGAATCTTCTCATTTGACCCCAAATCTGTACATATATACTTCCTTATCTTTAGTTGCTTCATTTCTCATTTTGGAAAGTTCCATTATAATTGCATCATTACCTTATGTGTTAATGGGTTCTCTCTATCTCTTTCATCACATGGATCTCTTTTGTTTCTCTCGGTTTGTAATCTAGGTTTTGTTGATCTAAGTAGGATTGTATTATTTAAGATTTATAGGTGTATCTGAGAGTAGTTTTTGGAGATGTAGGCACTGAACAGCTAACACCCTTGTCTTACCTGTGTCAACGTGACACGACACGGGTTCAGATTTGGTATTTTGATCAGACTTGGGAAAGACAGTGGATTCTGCTCCTTGATTACTATTTCACTAGCCTAGGAACAATTTCATTCACTTGATTTCAGATAATCACCATTAAATGATAAAGATGGTGCAATATCCCAGATTTTGTTGTTGCCTTCCTCTTTTTGATTCTGTCTTTGTGGTTTGGTGGTTGTAGCAATTTGTTATGTGAAGCATTATGGATTGAGTTTTTGCACATTGAGACTTGCTGTAGTATTGATAAAATTGTGTGTCCTTTTGCTATTCCTTTTTCTTGTTTGGTTGTTCCCATCTTGGAGATTTGGTTGTAGGAAATTGTTATCTGAACTACTATGGGCCGATGATTTTTTCTCATAGATAATAGCTAGCTTGGAGGCTTAAATAATTTGTTTTCTGATTCTGAACTATGAATTTTTCTCATGCTTAAGTTTTTCTTGACTGTATGAATTTGTGATTTTTGGAAGATAACTTCTTAGTTGCTACCAACTGTCTGTTTCTTACTTGTAATATTTGCTTGAATGGGTTTTTGCAGGATAGATTTGTGAAAGTGGTCTATCTTGTTTTATCTCTAGTGATGGATGTTTTCCGGCCTTTTCTCATCATCACCACAGAGGCATCTCTGTCTTCCTGGGAGGCTGAGTTTGTGCGATTGGCGGCATCTGTCAATGTTGTGGTTTATGGTGGAAATGCAGATGCACGTAATATAATAAGAAGTCTGGAGTTCTACAAAGATGATGGCCAAGTGATGCTACAAGTACTTATATCTACTGTTGAAGCCATTGCTGAGGTATGTGAATTAGGATAATTCCATTAATGTAGTTTATAATTTGTACTCCACTCGGAGATTTATAAGTTATAAGGCTCAAGAAGGCATCTTTAGCCTCAAGGGGAATTTTAGGCTCCATCTTTATATATCATTGATCTGCTTTATTTGTTTTTCTTTTTTCTTTTGGTTGAAAATATGTGCTATCCTTGTATGATAAAATTGGCGTCTTGGCTTGCATTAGTTTTGCATGGAGGTGGACAGATACCATCTCGTGTTTTGTCTTTAATTTGTTTATAATTTCTAATATCCTGATCTTTGGCAAGTGTTGTTGCATAGCTCAGAAGTGTTGGTGTGCTTTGCAAATCAGTAATGATTGTCATACTTATGTGCCCTTTTCCTTCTAAAGTGTAAACATGGATGAGTTCTCTCTCCTTGGGTTTGACGTATCGCATAAGACTTGCATCTGAAACTTTTGTATGTACTGTTTTCTGTATAAAGCCTTATGCACTATCTGCTCGTTGTGATATGACATGGAAAACAATTTTTTCTGACACAATACATCAGTATTTTGATTTTTTTGGAATGTGTTCCTACATGATTCTCATATATATTATATGGGTATGTCCTGTAGAAAAGGTTTTTTCCATATTGTTATCAGGCAAGGAGTATACATGGCAACAGTATGGTTGTAATCTTTGTGAACTGAACCTTGAGAACTCCTATTTTGTTTCCATACGTCAAAAGTAGCATTATTGCATTATTTCTTATTATTTCATGTATTTGCTTTCTTAAATTCACTCGTACATGAATTGAGATCTGTACTCTGTAGCTTTGAATTGTTGTGATGTTCTATCATGTAGCTTAATGTGGCTTGTTAAGCATGCTGATATTCCATACAGGATGTTGAAGACCTGAAAGGCATTGAATGGGAAGCTGTTTTGGTTGATGACTGCCAGCAGTCCTGTATATTAGCCCAATCTGGTTGTATCATGAATTTGGCTACTGGTTGGAGGTTGCTTCTTATGAATACCCAATTGAAGGTACATTTACTAATGTCCTGGCCTGTTGATTCTGATACCAAGCATTTACTTATCGTTTTGTTGAAATTGCAGGATAGCACGGCTGAGTATTTCAACATTCTGTCTTTGCTGGAGCCTGGTGGTAGTCAAAAGCCTGGACCAGTTGCTAATTCCAATGAAGACATTAATGCATTGAAGGATAGATTGTCCTCTTTCATCATTTGTGCAAGATTTTTGGAGTACTGGGTTCCTGTTGAGATTTCTAATCTCCAGCTTGAACAATATTGTTATTCAATATTGTCAAATTCATCCGGGCTTCGCTCATTTGTGAAAAGTGATCCTGTCGGCTCCCTCCGTGATATTCTTATTTCATTACGGAAGGTTAGAATTCATAATAGGACATGTAAAATTCAGTTAGATCACTTAGATGTTTATATGATTGCTTTCCTTTGGACGCATGATGCTCTAAATATGTTGGTTTGCGTCTGTGCATTATTATCTCCAGTTGTTTAGGAATTAAAAAGAAGTGTCTGTATCAATTCTATAACATATTAATATGTTGATTTAAGTTTACAATTTGTAGTGTTGTGACCATCCTTACGTCGTGGATCCGCTATTGCAATCTTCACTAGCTGAAGGTCTTACCCAGGAAGCTGTGATGAATTTAGGCATCAGAGCTAGTGG
The DNA here is from genome assembly GCF_026745355.1 of Beta vulgaris subsp. vulgaris. Classification (NCBI taxonomy): domain Eukaryota; kingdom Viridiplantae; phylum Streptophyta; class Magnoliopsida; order Caryophyllales; family Amaranthaceae; genus Beta; species Beta vulgaris. The sequence goes on from NC_079210.1 coordinate 10,232,912, forward strand.
CAAGTTACACCTTCTTGATAATATCTTGTCCGAGTTCAAGAATCAAGGACGGAAAGTTCTTATCCTTTTTCAGGTACATAATGTAATTGTTTATGTTAGGAAACAGGGTATTGTACTTTGATTAATGCGGAACAAAATCAATGAAATAGTAAAGGTGAGAAAACAATAAAGATGAACAAACAAAGAACACAAGGATTTACGTGGTTCATTGACAGTCAAATTAGACCTACGTCCACATGTGGGGGATTAGAGCTTTTTCACTATGATGGAGAAAAACCAGAGAGATTAATACAGGTATATCTAAATTTAGTAGAGGGTAAAAGTGTTTCAAAAGTTGTGTGTTAAATAATGAACACTAGGAAGCCCTTTTATAACATAAGGAACCCTGTACAAGACCAAGATAACTCTAAACAGCAAAGTCGAAACTGCGTAAAAGCTAAGCCGCCCGATCGGGCAGTCAATTTTCTCCAAACCTGCTGATGTCTCGGGCTTGATCGGGCGACGTCCACCCGGTCGTAATTCGCGACAGACGCCCGATCGGGTGGGCCTGCAAAAAAAGAATCTGACGAGTTTCAAAGGCACCGAACTTAACAGTTTAAATACGGTTTACTATGACTACTTTTTACAGGGATTCTGCATCCCCCCCTGCCCCCTTTACATACGACACCCGTGGTTCAAATCTTTCCGAATAATACCAATGCTGTACAGTTCGCATCTTGAAACTAGATTGAGGTCATTGAAGAAATTTCGCTAGTATATTGTACATGGAATAAGAAACAGAGGGTCCTCTTTCTGTGACAAAACAATTTCCTTGCATAAAAGAAATGGATTCAAGCAATTTAACACAGAGGGTTCTCTTTTTGTGAAACACAAAACAACTAGTATACTGTATATGAAAGAAAAGTTTCACAATGAGGGGGTTCAACTATTACCCATTTTCTTTTATAAGTCCCAATTATGAATTATTCTCTACAGGTCTCATGTTTACTATCTTGTGATTTTTATAGGTATTGAGTTACTTATAACCGGTTTAGAAGTTAAGACTTTCTAAAAGAAAATGGGTAATGGTTGGGCGTCCTTTTGTGAATTTTCCCTACATGAAATAAGAAAACCAATCTCTAGAAATTGAATCCCAAAACATAAGCAAGAGCAGCCCTGCAACTTTAATTAAGAATAAGGCTAAACAAAAATCTCAGCAAGAAACTATGGAGCAAAGATGGTAAAATTTACTTACCTCCACCGTTGTTGTCTCCAAGAGGTTATGTATGCCGAGTGGAGCAAATGCCTTTATCAAAGACTTAGCGTTTGCACTTATGGTAGTGGCAAATCAAAGGTCTCACAAAGACTTGGGAAATGATGAAAGAAGAATCCTTATGAAAGAAGAAAACCAATTGATTAAAAAGTTGTCAGAGAAAAAAGAGAAGAAAAAAAAGATACGAGTAAAAAAAAGCTCTTACCATTATAACCCCATGAGAAGCCGTCAATTGACTTGATATTCTTCCTCCAGTTCTTCATTCCTTGATAGAGGTAGGACAACAGTGCCGTTCCCCAGGCATAGGAGTCTACGTCCAATTTTTCAATAAATTTGATGTAGGAAGTCTGCAATGTTGCCCTTTCCCATTAGGAATGATCAAGCACGACACAATCATAAGGAGGACAACCTTGATCATCAATTTATCAGATCGATGGCCGTCAATGTAAATACCTCTCGGTCGGCTAGACTAAGTTGAAAGCTCCTAAGTCTCTATTGTTCTCGGGGATGATTGTTGGGCCCTTAATGGGGAAATTAGTCAAATACAGAACGTCCTATGTAACTCTTATTAGGTTTGGCCCTTGAGATTACTTAGCTTCAGCACCAAACCTTAATGCAAAGGGAAAAATAGTCTTAATTCAATGAGATTATCTACTTTGTTTGGTGGCTGAAGGTCTTTTCTGCAATTGCTAACCTATGATTCAGCAACGCCAACTTGTATGAATTAGTCTTAATTATCTCCTCACATCTTTATCGATTACTGCTGTCTGCTGGTGTTTCCTCAAGTGTTGGAAATCCAACTTTTTGATATCTTCCCTTTTAGTATATGAGGCATTTGATGAATAAATAAATTGTATGCATGTGCTTAAATTCTAATTTTACTTGTGCTAATGTAAGTTGTTAGGTAAATGATTTGTTCATTAGCTCTTACCGAGTTACTATATTTTCTGAATTTCATCTGTGTAATATTTTTTGCCGATTGACAGCCAACTGGTGGTTCTGGAAGGGATACTACAGGCAACATTCTTGAGGATTTTCTCCGTTGGCGATTTGGTCCAGATTCTTATGAGCATATTGCAAGTGGATTACTCTCTTCAAAGAAGCAGGCTGCTTGCAACAAGTTCAACAGTGTGAGAGAGATATCCTTTCTTTTACTGGAGACACGAGCTTGCAGTCAGATTATTAAACTTATGCTGGTGGACGCTGTTGTTATATTTGATAGTGACTGGAATCCTCTTAATGATTTAAAGGCACTACAAAAGATCACAGTAGATTCAAAGCTTGAGCAGATAAAAGTCTTTCGATTGTATTGTGCTTATACCATTGAAGAGAAAGTTCTTATCCTTGCAAAGAATAATACGATCCTTGACAGCACTTTGCAAATTAGTCCAAGTATTAGTCACTTGCTTCTGATGTGGGGCTCCTCATATTTATTCTTGAGGCTAGATGAGTTCCATCATGAAAATTTTCCTGATTCGAAGGACAATATTGTTTCCGGATCTTCATTGTTGACTGATGTTAGTCATGAGATTGTTTCTCTCTTTCAAAATCATAAAAGCATCCACTCAAGTAAGTATATATCAGTTGCTCGACAAATTGATGGATGTTATATCAAGTCTATACCCTTGATTGGGGAGCAGAAAATTCAGTTAGAAGATGAAATGCCACCACATGTATTTTGGACAAATTTATTGGAAGCAAAACAACCTCTGTGGAAGTATCTTTCAGGTTCATCTCATAGAAATAGGAAGCGAGTTCAATATTGCGAGGAGACGTCTTCAGGAGTGCAAAGTGATGAAGCAGCAAAGAAGCGCAAGAAGATGGATACTACTAAAATAGATTCTTCTTCTCGACAAGCTGAGGCAAGCCTAGAAAAATCACATTCTGGGAATAAGGAGCATCAAGGTATTCAAATAGTGCCTTCATGGCCTTTAGTATAGATTTATATTAATTGTGCTGTACTTGATTTATAATGTTGATGCATACAGCAGAAAAATCTGGAATTGCCCAGTCCAGTAACCCGGAATCCATGAGAAACAATGAACTCAATTCTCATAAAAACGTTGGTCCTGCCTTGTCTTTCACGAGCAATGGTATCTTAGGGGCTCCTGCGATTGCTGAGTTTAATGATATAAAAAATCTGCATAACGAGCAGAGGGGTCATTTTGAATTGTTGAAGCCATCTATATTACAGCTTTGTGAAGCTCTGCTGCTTAAGGTATGCTTTTAGTTAGGAAAATTAATGCATGTGTTATGATTTTTTTTTGTTTTTTTTGCCTTTGATATTCTTTTGGTTGATTGAGGGGATGTATATCATTTAATAAGATATTATTAGATTGTTTGATTAGATGTAGTAAATAATGTAATGCTGTCTTTTGCCCATCTCTGAATCGTCGATGCTGAGTAAGATGATATTTCACGACTATGATGATAGGTTTTGCTTTGCATCTAGCTCTTGCCTAGTCACTTCAGAAAGTATCTGTCATTTTGCTGGCACTTTGTCGTTTTCGTTTGGTTTAGGTCTTCTCTTCATGCATTACTGCTCATGAAATACTTGGTTTTCAGCTGCTCTTGCTGCCCTCTTGCAGAGTTGAGTGGTCTTCTTAGATTAGAAATGGCATATCTTATGCTGTGAAGTTGCAGACCTCTTTTTCTGAGTTGCGTTATAAACTATTGTTGCTTTTGCTTGTATTTAAAGATCTCTTTCTGTACACTTTCCTATCGAGAAGTTTTTCGGTTGTATGTTGGATATGAAATTATGTTCTTTAAGCAATTCATGTCTTGACTTACAATTTATTGGCGTACATGTCGCCTATGTTACCTGGACTCGGCTAGGAGTGTCGAAAATGGGTACGGATCCGAGTGTCCGGTACGGCACTTCGAAAAAATCAGGACACGGGGACTGTCCGGAATTTGGACACGGGTACGGGTATGCGAAATTATTATTTTACAATATAAAATTTAATAATTAATATTACTTATAAAAATTAATATTACCGTATGGTAGTAATAATATAAACAACAAAGATGATTATTGAACAAATATAGAGAAAAAGACAAGGGAAGAGCAAAGGCTACGTTGGTCTTTAATAATCCGGTCAAAAAAAAAAAAAATACTTTGGTCTGTATTAATTAGGTATGTATAATATTTGAGAAAAAATAACTAATATTGCAAAAGAATCTTTAGATGATAATATATCAGTATATCACGTGACATCTTATAAAAAGAGAAAGATGATTAAGCTCCTTGGCCCACCTATTTTTTTAATTAAAAAAGTAAAATATGTGAGTTGAAAGAAACCCACGTTTTCTCTCACCAAGTTGGCCCACCAATTATGTTCATCTTCTTCCTCTTCGACTGTTTTTTTCTTCTCCTTCAACCTCTGCCCTTTGCAACTCCATTCCCTCTACCATCAATCAAAAATGGATGAAAACAACATCAATGGAGTCGCCTCACTAGGGATGCAAAAAGCCCTAACATAATTCACCATTTTCTCATGAAGCAACATCAAATTTTCAGATCTAGCAACTAGGGTTTAGCGCCGTGTCCGACTGCAATTTGAAGGATCCGACACGTATTTCATACCCGAGTCGGTGTCGTGTCGTACCGACCCGGGTATTTGGCGAAAAATGCCGAGTCGAGGTAACAAAGCATGTCGCTAATGAATTTTTTATATGTTTTCTTATATGTGTTCTACATTGTCCGGGGATTTGAATCCTTACCCTTAAATACTCCCTCCGTCCCATAATATAGTGCTTGCATTCCTCTTTGGGTGTCCCAAAATGTTGTGCCTATTTCTTTTTTATCAATTTGTTTGGACTAAATTATCCTTCATTTCTACATAAAACTTTTCAAAATACCCCTACTTTCTTTTAAAATATGTACCCCTATTTATTGTTTTACACCATTCCAAGGTATATTTATTGCTCTTCCGTTTTAGTTTAAAGGAAAAAGAAGAAAAAAACTAGTTCCAAGACAAAAACACCCAATAAACATTTACTTAAATATATATTTTTGTGAAATCCTAAAACTCTTTCCATTTTTCTTAATTCTTGTGAAAAATGAGAAGTGAGCACTATATTATGGGACGGAGGGAGTACCAATTTCCGATTGGGATGCTTTACTCATCCTTAATTTCTAAAAGTGCGTATAGTCAAGGGGCAAACCCAGGCGCATACCAAATCGCTTTTCAAAACTTGGGAATATCCACCTGTGATAGGTTCTAGAATGAGCAAGCCTCCGGCCGCCTCGGGTAAGGTGCGCCGCCTGTTGCGCTGTTAAGAAAGATGTGAGGAAGTACTAATCAAAAATTGGAGAACATCGGCCACTTGAACTAACAGATTTTTCTGGCCACTGTTTGTGGCTGCTCTTCACCGCTAATCGTTCCCGCGGAGGCCACTGGTGGCCATTCTTTTGGAGTCAGCCAACATCTCTTCTTTTTACTTGTCTTTTCTCTCTGTACATGCCCAACATAAATAACTTTCCCATGGGAGAATGTGCTGAGTCAGCACTCTAATTACTGCCATTTGAGCCACATTTAGCTACTCCCATGCTGTCACAGTAACTTATTTAGCTGCCACCATAGTTTCATGCTTTGACTTCTATTTTTTTTATTCGTTTGTATATTTCTTACCCCTGCCAGTAACTTATTTAGCTGTCACCATAGTTTCACTTTCCCATGCTTGACTTCTATTTTTTTCTATTTATTTGTATATTTCTTACCCCTGCCATAACTTTAACTCTCAAATATATTCGGGCTTTATTTACCCAGTTGAATTGTTATACCACAAAAAACGGATGAAGTATAATAAATTGAAAAAGTAAAAAATATATAAATGTGAGCGCCTTGCGCCTAGGCTCCATGGCTTGGTGCACCTTTAAATGCTATGGAGCACTGTGTAGGATTCCTTATTAAGGGATGTTAGGTTTGAGGTATTGAAGATAGTTCAAGGGGATCAAGTAAGTTGCTTGCCTTACTTGATGTTTGCTTGGTTAATTTAATGATTCCTTTTGCCCTATTCTTACCGCCAAAGTCCTCTACATCCCCCCCCCCCCACCCCCAAAAAAAAAAGAAAAGAAAAGAAAAAAGATTTCACTTCCCATTTCCTTGAGACACCATTTACTACCTCCTTGACCACCCACCACCACTTGACCCAACGACTAACACCACCTGCCCTAATTCCCTCCATTCTAACCACCATCACCGCCCTACCCCAACTACCATCGTCGACCGGATTCCAACATTATCACCCCCTGGAAAACCTACACCCACCCCGAAATATCACCCCCATCCTTCAACCGTCCACCTTACCCACCCTAAAACTCACCACCACTCTTGAAAACCATCTACCACCTATAAACCTACATCACCACGATAAAACTCACCGCCACCAAACAAAACCACCTAATTCACATATAAACACCACCACTAGATCTACAAGGAGACGGAGAGAGAGAAAAAAATAACTTTGATGGGAAAAGAAGCGTCGACAAAGGAAGACGGGAAGGGGGGAGCGCCAAAGGGGGGAAGGGGGGAAGGGGGGAAGGGGGTGGCGGACGAAAGGGGAAGAGAAGATTGAAGAGAAATGATGGTGGTGGTCGTTGTACAGGATAAAGATGGTGGTGATAAAATAAGGGTTTCTGTTAGATATATTGAAACAAACAACATAATAAATTTAAGGGTTTAGTCTTTTTCTTTCCCTTTCTTAAACCATTTCCCTTTCCCCTCTGTAAACCAAACGCTCCATAATTTTCCCATATATGCTTTATAAGCAACTTCGTTTCCTTATTGGCTTAATCCTTTGAGGGAAAGCCCTCTTTAAGGGAGAAGCTGAAGAGTTAAACTTTGCTACAATGGGGAAAAACACTGAGAACAATGGTTAGGCTACAGTTCTGGAATTGAGGGAGGTGTGTTTTTCGGTCTAAATTTTTTTTTCAATTCACAAGAGAATCTCTCATGCGGTCAAACACCGTAGTGGAGCCTTAACCATGGTGGTCCTGTAAACATATTGATGTTTTCGCCAGGCAGACTTTGTGGTTCACTTCTTTAATATCGTGGTGCACTTTGAAGCACTAGAATGTTAAGGGTATTGGGAGGAGGGAGGTTGTGTTTTGAATTGTTGAAAACAGGAAAACTGTGGAACAGTTTGGATACACAAAAGAAATGTACTGAAAACGCCTAACGTCATATCGGAAACTTATCACACTTTTAGAAATCCGAGCTGGCAAAAGGCGAGTCCAGTCGTCGGAGAAAACATTTTTAGAGTGTTAGGTCTAATGACCTACTTAGGGCTGGCAGGTGTCCGCTGCAGGGCCTTGGTTGCGTTTCGTTTATGTATGTTAGAGAGGGATAGAGGAGATCTGAATTTTCATACTTTTATAGGTACCCAAACTGAGTTTAGATAACATAGTGTCACAATCCCAATGTCTTGATACATGTGGTGCACCTTTGTCTATTGATGGCAAGAATGTGAGCCTAAGATAGGTTACTAGCAGGATTGAGTTGGTTGGGTGTTGGTGAGCAGGACTTTGCTTGGGGAACAATTCGAAAGAAGTACATTTCACTAACATAAAAAGCCTGAGATGGTGTTCGATTCCTCACAAACTTAATTGCCAGTATAATGATTTGGATATGAAACTTAAATTGATCTGATCATGAATACCCCACAAAGAGGCTCATTTACAAGTTTATCCTATTGAACAACACTGAGTACACAATTACACATAATACCAAATCTAAACTAGTACATACTCCATACACTTGAATTACCTAACAAGCATGCTAAAAAACGTTAAAATAAAGTCTAGCATGGAATGTTAGGGTGGTTTCTAACATAAACCAGGTATTCAACCTTTTATGTTGTTGTAGTGTTCATTTAAGATATTATATGTTCCTAACCCTTTGTTGGGACCATGTTTAGAAAATGCGGTTTCTGTCACGACCGCGGTAACAATCACGGTGATGCGGGAATGAGGATGATGTGGCCATCGCATCGCAAAATATCGGCTTAGATCATGAGATATCCCTTATACCCTCCCTAAAACGCAGTATTTTTACACCTTTGCGATCTGCATAGTATCGGTTTGGTAGCTTTAAAAATCTTTACGACGCGGGAGATACGATACGATGTAGTCTTGTTTTGACACCATGGTTGAGACCCTAGTTCGGTGGAGCATTCTAATAATATTCGAATTCTCCATCAGAACTCACTTGTTGGCAGTAAGAGCTTGAAACATAATAGTTGGAGAGAGAGACTTAAGAATGGTGACTTGTTCTGATAGAGGATTTGGATTTGTAAGTGTTGTATTTCGGCTAACAATTAGTGATATAGTATCCTCTACATTTTACTTTTTAAAAAGGTGTGCTTTTTAGTCTCTTTTGCCTAGAAACTCGTGTGGAGTTGCCTTTTCTGGCAGTACCTTATTGATGCATGGCATTCTTTTCTTACTTTATAATATTACCCACAAAGTTTTCCTATGTTACAGTTTACAAAATGAAAATGTAGATACATTGAGGTCTAGAATTTTTAAGTCCTTCTCTGATCCAGAGTCGTGATTAAGGTAGTTGACCCTTGAAAATCATTTTGTACTCCGCTTTTCCACCCACCCTGTCTTAAATTTGTGTGCCAAGTCTCATACTTGGTGGTGGTTGCATAAAGAACCAATTTTCCTGTGAGCAGTTTATAGTGACTAGGACTTGTAAGATGAATTATGAACTTTCTGGAATTTTTATTGGATGAATTACGTATTATTATCCAAATATCTGGTGAAACTGTGTTCAATTTGCCTAACCTATGATATTGGAAGACTATAAGACAATGTAACATGAAAAATTATATTGGCACAATGTTTGTTCTTAAAGCAAAACTGACATGATTTATTTTGCGTAAATGGTTGGTATCAATCTGCATTTTATTTTACATCTATATATATTTTTGGCTGAATTGTACAGATTATGTGTCTAACCTTGTAACTTTATGCTTGAGTTTTGTACAGGATGATGGGAAGATATTGGTTGGGCAATTTCTCGAGTATCTCGTAAAAAATTATCGGGTCATCAGAGAGCCTGAGACTAGATTACAAGCTTTCCTACTCTCAGTGGTATGTACTGGCTCCTTTGGTTTGTGTTTCTTCTGGTGGGAAAATTTCCCTTCGGATTATTGCCTTGATTAGATCATATAAGGACCATTGTGTTTCTGTTCCGCCTTCTCATCATGTCATGTTATTGAGTTGTTTTATCTTGCAGGCATTTTTTTTTTTTGTATTTTTTGATTCTCTAATTTGTCTTAAATGCTGTCTTATTCTTTCAAATTTTAGATTTCGTGGATGTTAAATGCAGGGTTTTTATTCACTTTTTATTTTGACTCTGAGTTATTGTGTAGAATTAATCTGATGTCTTTGGTCTTGGGCGTTTTATGTGGATCTTATATTCTCTGATAAACTTGAGGTGAATTTCTTTGGGATTAATCTTATAGAATCTCAGTTTGATAGTCATGAGATTTTCTTATAGATTGGATTGATGAAAGAGGTATCCCTTGTATTACCTTTCTCTATTTGGGATCCTTGTAACTGTAGCTAGGAAGGTAAATAAGACTTTGTGCTTTGATCTGAGAAAATTTGAGGGTGGGTTGTCAGAAATCTGGTGTTTAAAAACATCTTCATAGCTCTTCTCTTCTCCTTAGAAACCTAATAATTTCTGTCCAAATTTTTGAGAGCATATCTTAGTTTTAAAAAGTGTGCACAGGCGCACGGAAAATCTCCTTCGAAGTCCAAAGTAAGGGCGCGACATACAATGGGCGCAGATAGGCATGCGCCTCATGATGCTTTTTGGGGAGGCACTGGCGGTCACCTCATTCACTTTCAGGGTAGATGCGTAAAAGAAGATGATCTGAGTTAAAAACCTTTAAAGAAGCAAAATGTTTTAAAATTAGAACTTAACCATGATTTGTAAGTCAAATTTGAGCAAGAGCTCTCAATTATTTGCATGAAGTCTATTTAAGTTTAACTCTACATCAAAACCCTAATTTCAAAGAAAATCCTTATTTTCCATTCTCATCAATAATTGTACATTTGCGGCATAAACTTGCCAAGTGTGGAAAGGTTGCCGGTGAGCAATCTCTCTGGTGACAGCCAGCGGCAGATTTCTGGTGGTCGCCGCTGTTCAATAATTTTTATTAATTATAGTGGGTGGAAACTAGTAGCTTAATTACATGGGTAGACTAAAAATATGCCAATTATAAAATTTCACTAGCTAATTTTACAATCAGTAGGCACTAGAAGTAGCTTTCTTTTTTAACTTACAACAACTAATATTAACTTCCATTTCTAAATAAGGGCAACAAAGAGAAAAGGCACACAAACTAAGGCACCTAGAGAGAGAAAGTTGGGGACAAAAGAGAGATTAAGGAACTTAATTAAATAAACACCTACACTACTTACCTAGCAACTTTATATTCCCAACACCTTACAACAGCTAATATTAACTTCCATTTCTAAATAAGTGCAACAAAGAGAAAAGGCACACAAACTAAGGCATCTAGAAAGACAAAAGAGAGATTAGGGAACTTAATTAAATAAACACCTACACTACTCACCTAGCAACTTTATATTCCCAACACCTTCCTTGCCATCCACCACAAAAGCTCCACCACCGACCACCACCACCACCACCAGAAAACCTCTTTCTCCTTATCCCACCCCTGTCCATTGGAAACCATCCCTTTTCTCCTCGCACACCCTGAAACCAACACCCTTCCCTTTCTTTGCCCAATCACCATCTCGACAGCCACCAACAACGATCACCATCAAGTCACCAACCACCATTTTCTACCGCTGCAACGCATCAATGACCACCACCGACATCTTATGTGTCTCCCTAACACCTCCATTGCAGTAACACACCAACCACTGCCGTCCAAAAATCACCCCCTTCGAAACTCTAACCTTCGAATCTCCACCTTCGAAACCGTAACCTCAACCTTAACCTTTGAATTGACTCGGCGAGTTTGGCGGAGGTGGTGCACAACAGTGAAGGTGGCGGGAAGACGAAGAAAGAGATCATAGTGTTGGTGATGAGTATTGGAGGTGGTGGAAGGTGAGTAGGGGCCTTGGGGGTTCGTAGTGATTACAAATGTGAGGCCGAAGGTGCTGGTGGGGCGGTGATGGCTTGGTGGTGTAGGGTTGGTGGGTTGAGTTAAGGAGAGAGGGTGGTTGGGTGGGTTGAGTTGAGGAGAGGGAGGGTAGTGGGTTGAGAGAGAGGTGGCTGAGATGAGAGGAGGGGCGTTGGGTGGGTTGATTAATTATTGTCATTTAGGTTGCTGGATGATAAATTAATTAAGTTGTTGGGAGAATTAAGTAATGGCATTTACGTAAATAAAAGAAAATAAACTTTCCATTTTGGGCTATGTTGCACTTATTATGATATTTCTTGGGAATGTTGCACTTAAAAAGAAACAAAGGAAGTATATTTTTTTAATTTGTTTGTTGTTTCAAGTTAAAATATGTGTTATAATTGATACTTGAGGTGTTTGGCACCAAAGGTGTGCCTCACCTAGGGGGATGTGCATGCCTCGCTCCTCCATTTGCCTTGCTCTTTGCGCCTGTGTTGACACTTTGCTTTGGCAAGGACTGTGTGTTCTGCTCAAAGAGTTACAAAGTGGGATATGTGGATAATATTATTGACTTTAGATTATAGAATGATTTGGGGTTGGTGTTGGGGACTTCTGTTCTGGCTTTTCTTGTAATTCCCTCAACAAACACATACAAGATATTTCATAACTGAATTTTGTAATCTATGATTCATAAAGAGGTGTAAGTTTGTGTTGGAATTGACTACATGCGAACATTAGAAAATCACTCTGGGTCATTGTTGCCGGGCTTAAAACTTTAAGCCTGGTATATGCATTGTGATCGAGGTTCTAACTCAATTTGTTGGGCTTTAGCTATATGAGGTTGCAATTTGTAAGGTTGGAGTGGGTAGTTTAGCTTCTATTTCAATGTCTACAAGAGCGATAAAATTCTCTGGGTATCCTGGTCAGACAAGAATGATGCGACTCTTTGGGCTTGGGGTCCTTAAACCAGTCTTTGCGGAATAAAGTTGTCTTGTTTCTAGAGGACCTTTTGTCTTTTCAAGACCTGCTTTGTTTTTTTACCCTCATTAATGATGTTTTCCTCCTTTTTTCTTAATAAGTAAATAGAACATGGTCTTCGATTGAACCATGCTCCATTGCTCCTTGTGTGTAGTGACCTGTCCTTTTGATATTCATAAGTTGATGTATACGTGGGATGTACTTAGCATTTGTTGCGATCTTATGCTTCACTTTGGACATATATTCACTCATAATTTGAAAAGACACCACATATTGATCTTATGCTATTGATTGCCACCTATTAGACCTCTGGCATCATTTGGTCAGTTAATTTGTGATGGCCTCAAAGTTTTCTTTTTGAATAATTCATCCATTTCTTTAGTTGATCTGTTTTATAGTTATGTGTGCCAATGCATAATTGTCGTCATTAATATCACTAATTATTAATAAGCAACATAAAAGGCTCATATTTTGTAAATATGCATTCAGACAAATCTAATAAGATCTCGCGTGAGTGTTTTTTCGTGAGTAAAAATCATAAAAGATAGTCAATGTAAATGAGGAAGTATTTCAGAGAGGGGGATTGGGGGGGGGGGGTTCTATTACAAACGAGGGCTCTAATGGTCTAACCATATGTTGTGAGAGAGGGATGGTTTAAGAAATAGCAACATTGTGCTTTTTCCTAAGTATTCATTGCTATTACTTCTCTTATTGGTCATATTCCTCCGTGTTTATTTTTTTTTCACAATGATGCAAACATTAGTTTCTTGAGGGTTTAGGCTAAGTCGGAGCAAAACTTAATACAGTAGTGTAATTTTAGTGAAGAAAAGTAGACATGTGAGGATTAGGGTGGTTTAAATGGAGAGGGGTAACTAACATTTTGTGGGATCATATTGTACCTTTAAGGTTGAAAGAAAAATTCTGTAGGACAACGGGAATCATTGAAGATAAAACATTCTTATGCCTCAACTGGATCAATTTACTTATGTCACACAATTCTTATGGTCATGCCTCTTCTTCTTGACTTTCTATATTCTAATCATCTATAAGATGGAAGGGAATCAGCAGAATTCTATCATACCTTCAGCTTCTTCCCCTAGTAGTAGTAGTAGCGCCTCCGGGGATCCTGAAAAGGAGCGCGCTCGTCTGAAGCATATGACTTTCTGTAAATCTCTAATTCAAGAGGTCTAGGGAGAAACTGGGATCCTCTTGAAGAGGGAACTATGCCTTCGAATTGTTTTGGGACTTGTCCAACAGTGAGTCTCGAAGGTGGGGAATGATCATCGGCTCATAAATATAAAAGAGTTGGGGCCGGATCACTCGATTATTAAATTTGTTCTACAAAAACAGAAAAAATAGGGAAATAATTGGAGGGGAAGAATCGACAAAGAATGACGAAAATTAATTCGTGAATGTGAAAGCGTTAGGAGAATGATCTACTCCGTTATGTTAGAAGGTGCATAATCAATAGGTGCCTGAGCGTTATTATATATTATTTGTTTCTTTTTAATCTATACACTTTGGACGTTGGCAATATTCACATATTTCACTTTGACCATCGTTTGTGATTTATACATAATGGAAAACTTAGTCATGTAGGATATTTTTAGAATCGTCCAAATATATTTGTGAAATATTAAGATTATGAAATTTTATATGTTTAGTTAAAGATATTAATGGTAAAAATATCAATGTTGGGAAGCACGAATGTCAAACTGTGTAGACAAAAAGAAAAATGTAGTACCATATGGGTATGATTGTTGGGATTTTAGGGAATATCATAGTAGAAAGATGAAGGTAGTAGAGATGCGTATGTTGAGATGGATGTGGGGGGAGCACGTTCGAATAATGCAAAAATATTATTTTCTAACGAGGTTGGAGTGTAGACAGAAAAAATTTTATAAGAGAGAAAAAATTATGGTGGTTCGGACATGTGATGCGTCGTCTAGTGGTGCACTGGTTAGGGTATTGGAATGTTGGGATACAATAGATCTAAAAGAAGTTGGGGGAGGCCGAAAATAACTCCAATGGAAGACATTCAAAATGGCATGAAGATATGAGGATTGCAGGAGCATGCATTTCTTGAAAGAAGAGAATGAAGGTTGGGGATTTCGTAAACGACTGCCGGAGATAAAATCTTCACTGATGCAGCCAATCTAGTTTAGTGGGACCAATGCACTAAGATTAATGTTGTTCTCATGATTGTTAATACTGTTTATCTATTTTCATAATCAAGTTCGTGTGTGCGTGTGTGTTCTTTATATTTAGTATATTTATCGTAGTTGATATGTTTGTTCTTATTGACCTAGTGTGTCTGTAATATTTTTCACTTATTTTTTCTACTTTTATTACATACCTTAATATTATTATTACTAAATGATATATGTTTGTGCTTTTGTATATTGGATGATGTTGTTTGTAATTTAAGGTTCTTTTGTACCTCTGCTCATAATATTATTATTACTAAATGATATATGTTTGTGCTTTTGTATATTGGATGATGATGTTTGTAATTTAAGGTTCTTTTGTACCTCTGCTCATAATTGCCTAGTTACTAACATTTGTTTGGTTTTTTTTTTCTTGAATGGTAGCTGGGTTGCGATGTTATATTGTTATACTACCAGATATGGGCCTATGGCCTTCAGGACATCTTCTATACCAGTTAATAAGGCAAAATTAGGGGATAAGCCTGATATCAATTGGATCAGTGTGATGTTGAACCAAACATGATAGCTTACTTTCAACATTTAAGCACTCTCCTGTAATTTGTTTGAAGTAGTTTTTGAATGATCTTTCCTTCTATCCTCCTACTTTATACTACTAAGAAACTCCTGGCAATATACAATCGAGTCGCTTCTCTAGTAACCCGACTGCTGACGTCATGATCATCTTTTGTAACTGCTTGGAGCTACTCTACTTTTCAGCTCTTGGGCTGCTTCTAGCATAAGTACGAACTTGGTTGGACCCTTTGCACCACTCATTTGTAAAGGTGGATTTGTTCTTTTATTGATTCTATAAAGTCTAGATTCCATTTCGGGTGAGTTGTTCTGGAGTCTAGATGCATGGAGCCTAATGCCTGACTGAGTTTATAAACTGCGCTACAGGAAGACAAATAGCAACACTGAGAGATCCCATGAGGCGCAATGTGCAAGTAGGTTCCCTCTTTAGACTAAGTTGAGAACGGCCTGTTCTCCTCCGGAACACTAAGTGGTCGCAGTAGGCGCGCTCAGTAGACTAAGTGGGGCTATCTACTTGTTATCCCAGAGATTTCGAAATTAGTCTATCCCAGGTTTAAATTTTCTACTTATAGCAAAGTCCGTAGTTTATTGTGTGAGAATTCATCAATCCGGACTTCAAATATAAATTGATTGTGTGGATTGCTTCAATTGAGTTTCCGAATCAAAACCACTAATATGGCTACAATTGTAACAAGTGAATCATGTGCTAGTCAAAATTGGATGTTACCATTTTCGCGATTTAAGACATAGGCCGCTGGCGAGTCTTTCTATGGTGTATTTCAAAATGTTGTTTGCCTTGGGTGGCCGTCATACATTATCCTTTTCGAATATGCTGATTTCTCAACTTCGTTCTCTCTTTGTCTTCACCCCTTTGATATTATTTTGCCTTTATCCTTAGGCTTCTCTCTCCGGCTGTCGGACATTAACTGATATCTTGAGTACTTCTCATTAGTGACATCACATCTTGGCCTTTGCTTTAATTGTATCCTTTTATGTGGGCTTCTCATTGGTATTAATTTATTGACTAAAATAAGTCCTGAGCGGTCAATTTCTGTTTTTGTTTGGTTTCCTCTAAGCTACTGTTACTTGCCCTTTGTCCTTGTTGCAACCCTCTGTCATGGACTCATAGTAGTATATAATTGATGCGATATAGACTTTCTGAAAACTGTGTACTTATAAAGTACTCCCTCTGTTTTCCTAACCTCTACTCACTTCATATTACATAATCTTCATTGCACACCTTTGGCCATTAACATCTTCAATTTATATAATTATATCGGTTTTTGGTAGATTTCCTTTCAATTTGTCGTTTCATTATATCAAATTTTCAAAGAACTTCAGAAAACAGGAAACGTCGCAAGCATTTATGAACTTTTTAGGATAGTGCGCCTCACATGCATGACCCGGTTATTTGCGCCTTATTTCTAGTTTCAGAGACCCTTTATGCCTTGATGCATTTTGCACCTTGTATTATGGCGACTAGTAATTAAAATTTTGCAGAGACCTTTTTGCTTTAATGTATCGTATGGCACATGTCTGGCATCTTCTGTCTGTTAGCCTGATACTCACTTTAATGAATTGAAAATAAGTTACCTGGGATGTTCCGTACTAACCGACTCTTATTTGATTTTTTCTATCTGTTTACACCCCTATGCTGAACTGATGTCATTTTGTGGTGTTGGGGCCTTTCTTTCTAATGAATCTTTATTTGGAAGACCAATGTGGCATTTCCTGGGCTGGAGTTACCTTTTAATGTGTTAATCTTTTACAAATGCATGTGCATTTTTGTAGAAAAGTGCATGATATCCCTTGCCATGGAAATATAGGTTGCGAACAAAATAAAAAGTAAAAGAGTAATGTGCATCAAACAAAATGCTTTGTGTATCAAAAATATTGTTGTATTTTATATTCTGGAGTCATGGCGCTTTCTGTAATTCAAGGAGGATTTGGTGTAATATCATTGGAAGATCTATGAAACTCTAAATTAATGAACTTGTTTTAATGATCTTCCTTTGCAATTGGACTATTTTTAATGTCTCTTTCCTTCTGCTCATTTTGGTTTTCTGTCTGAAATAGTGTTGGACTGCAGCCGAGGCTCTGAAGAAGGAAATTGATCACAAAAATTCGCTTAATGTTGTCAAAGAGAAAATGCGCTTTACTTGCTCAGAATGTGAGGCTGAAGATATGTATTCAAAGTTGAAGCCAAAAATGGATATGTTTTCCAGGCTGGGAACCAAGAATTCGCATACTACTGGTAATTGTTCCTTAGCGGTCTGTGGTACAAGGATTATATCGAATGGGAATGGTGAAGGATCACCACCAGGTAATCTGCAAGATGTAGAGCCTCAAGAAACTTCACTTGGCGTAGAATTGTTGAAGAAACAAGGTCTTTCACCAGGGCAGACAGAGAAAGATTTTCAAAAGCATATAAAGAAGGTGGAAAATGGATGCGAGAAACAAATGGAGAGGCTGAAGGATAACCATAATGATGAGATTAAAGATTTTGAAAAATGTTGGGAGGAAAAGAGGATGGAGCTAGAAAAGTGGTGCAAAGTGCAGTCAGCTGCTATTCGTGTTACTCATGCTAATTCTTCAATTGGAAATGATAAGCTGAGGGCCTTGGATAATGATTATGCTAAGAAGAGGGAAGAGCTAGAAATAAAAATTTCTATTTGCCGTAAAGACCTGGAAACTAGGCAGCAGATTGAAAGGCTCGAAGAAGAGAAGAGGATAGCAAGGTATATGGAACGAATCAAATCCTTGGAACATCAAACGCTGTCGGAGGAGTCTCATGCTAAGAATGGAGTAAAATCTCAAGTTACGGAGCCTAATGGAGGAGGCAAAGATTCAAATGGAACTGTTTGTATGAATGGGAACCTGCCGCAGCAGCAATATCCTGAGAGAAAAGCATCTAGGACACCAGAGGTTGGTACAAAATCAGTAGGTTTTGTATTTGCCGAGTATCTGGAGAATACAGAGAAGCAGAGAGTGAGCTGTGAGAATGATGGTACTAGCACATGTTCACCAGAACAGCCTGGTGACTGTACTAGACAGACTGAGAAAGAAGATACCAACCTAATGGATGATGCAGTAGTAGATAGGTCAACTGCTCTAGCAAGCAACCAAATTAGTTCAGCCAGCATAACAGGGTCGTTGCCTTCTCCAGTTGGTTCGGTGGCAAAGCAGCTAACTGCTGATATGAGCCAGGTTTTACTGATTTTATCTTTTAAGTGCTTGATCTAGTAATTTCTCCATTTGCCCACATTTCTACTCCAAACTTCTTCTGCTCAACTTCCTGTTCCCCTTCTTGATTGAAGTCTTATAGGTTTGGTTGCACTGATTTAATATGTTCTTCTGCCTAGCTTCTCTCAAAGGTATAGCTGTCTTGGGTCAGGCATTCATGGTGAGTGAACCATGGAGTTGGGCTCACCCAGATTGCTTCATAAAACCATCATCTGATATCAAGCCGTAATGTTATCACTTACCATTTACCACTAACACAGTCGACTTCTTACTGACATTTGTCAGGAATCTGCTCTTTAGTGTCCTGCTAAGTTTAAAAGTTTTGGTTAAACAAAGATTGTATACAATGATTAAAAGCAAGAAGACAATAAAGAAAACATCCTGTGAGTAATTACCTTGCGCTCATAGAAAAAAAGGGGGCAACAGTGCTTTATTTTCTCTTACATTTTGGTGGGTCGATGGGAAAGACATGTAATAAATATTTTGCATTTGCTGTTGATGATTTTTTAGTTCAGTTGTTCCTATAATTTGTAAAAGGCCACTGGTTTATCTCAGAATTATATTGTTTTGGACTACTTGTTACTAATTTACTATCTATACTCCTTTTTTGATCAAGTTGACATAGTCTTTCCCTGTAATTAACATCTGTTTTCTATATACTGTTGTTTTCTGGTTAGGGGCTTGGAAATGAATGTCATCCTGGGGTGGGAGAGCAAGTGTTGCATGCTACAGCGGCCCATAATACTTTGTGTCTGGGTGAATCATCGTCATTACATTGTTCCGACCGCATACCGTCCGACCTTCCACATAATGAAGGAACACATGCATCTGTTGAGTCTTCCTCCCGTGAATGCATAACACGTTCATGTCCCGTTAATGAAATAACAGTTGTTCCAAATGGTAGGCTTAATAATCAGCCAAGTGAAAGTCATACATCTATTGGGGGTATTATGATCCCAAGGCATCAGGATCACAACAGTGCCAGTGTCTTAGGTGAAGCTGTTTCACAGCCCATCCCACAGTTGGCAGCTGATCAGGTTGTTGATGCAAGTCATATTCGGAATAATGCTTCTGCATCAGTAGCAAGAGCTATTCCTGCGCATGCCAGCCATGCAAATCGAATGCTAGTACCTATTGCTACTATGCCCAGGGCTCCAATATCCAACTATTCTGATCCACTTCAAAATGAATTTGATAAAATGCGTAATGAGATGGGCAATATCATGCTTATTCATGAGCAAATGGTTGGTGCTTGGATTAGCATATATATTTTACTGTGTTGTATATGTTCTATTATTTGTCTACTTTTCTTAATTATACTCCTCTACCTGCCTTGCAGAAGTTGCAGCTGAAATCAGAATGTGATAAAGAAATTGAGGAACTCGTTGCTCGGATTAGAAGAAAGTATGACAAGAAGCTTGATGAAGCTGAGGCATCATTCTCACTTAAGAGGAATGAACTTGAAACGTGGCAGAACAAGGTCATGATGAATAAGATGCTGGCAGAGGCCTTCCGATCTAAATGCACAGACTATAAGGCCGCACCAAGGCTGCAACAATTAGGTATATGACTTTTTGCATAGTAGGTTTTTGATTTAGGATCAACCAAAAACATGAGTGAGAAGAAATTTTGGCGATTGATCTTAGAGCTGAGATCTGATAGTAAAGCTATATTTCCTTCATTGTTGGCGCCGCTCTTTCACCCCCTCTTTCCAACCCATCCCTTTCCAATACTATTATTGTTGCTATGATATTATATAGCATTTGAAGGATTGTGCCGATCTTGCAGCCTTGCTATCCCCACCTCTAGCCTTACTATCCAAAATCTGTGACAACCTTTAATAATACTAAGATATTTAGAAGTCATTTTTCAAAAACGTCGAGTCCCATGGGTGTAAAACTATTGATTGTTAGAATTGAGTTGCTATTGGTGTTTTTTAGGTAGGCAAGATGAAGGGCCCTACCAGGCTGGGTCAACTCGGCCCAGTTTACAGGCTAGAGACTTTAGGATTTGGGGGGGGGGGGAGGTAAGGGGAAACCCCTTCCCTGAAGTGCCCTTAGTTGGGATTGAACCCCTAATCTCGAGGTTGGAAGGTACAATCCTTACCACTAGACCAAGCTTAGCTTGGTATTAAGCTTTGTTGTAACTTCATTAATGACATATATGTGAATAACAGAATGTGACATAGTATATGGAAGAGTATAAATTAACATATTCATAGGATTAAGAAGATGCAAATTCCCTGTGGCACTAGAGTATTATTCTAAATTCCTTAATTTTTTGTAGAAATGCAAAATGAGCATTGTCATTCATATTTCTTCTGCAATATCACCCATTTCACTCGTCTAGGCTAACCAAATCCCTACTTTTCAACCTATGTTGCTCAGACTCGGGTACCCATGTCCGACACGGGTACGTGTCCAAGTGTCCGACTCGGCTATTTTTTGGAATTTTTTCTATTTTTTAGCCCAAAACAAAGTGTCCCACCCATGTCCGAGTGTCGAGGATCCGACACGGGTACTTGAGGTGAAATGAAGAGTCCGAGCAACATAGTTTTCAACCTTTTCCAACCACAGCCATTGAATTTGATTCTAGCTAAGCAGTGCAACAAAGTTCAAGAAATGCAACAATAATCCTGAGATAATAAAATGATAAAAAAAATTCAGATTCAAGTTTGTAGGAAAATATTCTCAAAAATTGAAGCAAAAATTATCTTTCAAAAATTAAACAATTATTGCAATTTGCAGATCATATAACATAATTCATAAACATGGTAGGGAACATTACATGATCTTGGGATAATTATTATCAGATTGAAATTTAAACAAAATCTTCACAAAGGTTTAATCTAAGAAATGGTCAAGTATATCTCACTTTAATATTTGATCTAGAGACCTAAGAAAGTACATGCAAGTCTGCAACCTTGGTGTGCATCTCGCTTGAACTTGTCCACGTTCGCTGATTTTTGCATGGCTTTAATGAGAAGATGGGCCAAGGCACTTCAGCTTCACTGTAACCTCACCTGCTTATAGCTTATAACATCTTTGGATCTATAAAATCTAACTTGCTGCATGATGTCCGTAAAAGAGGATATATGTTAAGTTTTTTGGTTGGCTAAAATAAAGGAAGTTGCATGTCCTAGAATGTTAGCCTTCGCCTAAATCAGAAAATATCACTCTTGTATATCTTAAGTGGCACAATCAATTAACTTTTAGAATTCTTCCCCCCTCCCCTCTAAATCTCCCTCCTCCCAAATTTTCCTGTGTTCTGAGAAGGTTGCATTGCTATGTGGTGTAATTATTTACCTAGACCTCCCTGCTTCTCATGATCGGCCAAACAATTTTTGACCTTCGTAGGTACTGAAAAACATGGGAAAAACAACTTCTTAGGTAATATCGCTTATGTTTAGCCAAACAATCACCAAGTATCTTAAACTTGTCATTGTGAGAGGTCTTCGCATTTGAACTCCCCATGTCTATGGTTTTCGTTTCATGCAAATTAACTGATTTAGGCTTTGTGAATAGTAAGCAGGTTAAACGATTATTATAACAGATTAATAGCTCTTGGATGCTTAAATTTGAGTTACAATCTTTTGTAGGAGATCTTACATTTTAACTTACCTTATTTAGTGTATTTTGGAACATTCTATATGATAATATCCCTCTTGTTTTTACGTGTCTATTTGGCACGCTTCAAATTATAACTTCTACATATTATCCTTCTACTATTGACATTTTTATATGGTACTATCTCAAAAAATAATTCAATCTCCAGCCATTTTAACCACCCACAATACCTTCCCACAATCTTCACATTCAGTATTCCACCACCTAAACCCGCTGTGTTTCCTGTTCACAACTGTTTTATTAATTCTGATGGCACTATGTGATAGTTAACATCATTATTAAATAAGGGCTGAGGGTTGCGAAAGAGGGTTGGTGGGTTTGTTTGATTGCGGTAATAGTATTGAGGATGCTTAAAGGGTAATTAGCAGGTTATTAGGAAGGTCAGAGAAAGTATTAGACTTTAAAGAGGTACCATAAAGAAAAGTTAATAATTGAGGGGTAACACTGAAAATTCGAAAAACATGCAAGGGGACCATTTAGAGAAGTAAAAAGCAAGGGTATCATATAGAATTAAGGTTACCCATATATTTTCTCTGTTTGATTTTTATTCGTCGTATCATATTGACTTATGATACATTGAGTTTTGACGGTATCGACATATTCCACTTTGACCAGCTTGTATAATTTACCTTTTCTATATATTGAATTTTTATAATTTTCATTGGTACATAATTAAACGTATTAATGATCAAAGTTGTGCGTTAAAAAACGTGTTAGGTCCTTTGGGGGCAACTAAGAAAACTGAAGTATATAGGAGAAAACGAGGAAAGTACTCATACTTATTTAGGTGCCCCGTATATATACATGTATGCAATCTAAATTCCAAGCGCCCAATGTATCCTGGTGATATTGGCGAGACCAAAGCCAAAAAAAAAAGAAGGGGCTAACTTCAATTCATCTACTTAGGCCTCGTGTCACATAGGCGACTAGGAGTGGGTTTGTCATTTCTAATTCTGGAGAATATCTTACTTCCCCTCATCTTGTATCTTCAGTATTTCTTACATGGTCATGCTTGTGGATGTTTCTTTTTTTTTTTTGGGAGTTGATCTTCGTTTCAACAAATCTCATTTGGATGGTGTGAAGTTGGATTGGTCATTCAAAAAAAAAAGTCTTTGTAAGTCTCGATCTAAGGACCAGTACTCCCTCAGCTGTTGCAATATACTTGTGTGTACCCCTAATTTGTTCTTGAATTCTAGTAGTAGGGGGGAAGAAAGAACATGGTTGACTTCTTGATTTCTGAATTGTATTGCTTGTGCCTTTGTGGAGCCACTTGGTACTGTTAATGTTTGTTATACGGAATGCTGGAACCCTTATTTGCCTACTGTGTGTCCATGGTATGGATTTTCTCTGCTTTATCTGCTCCTTTTAACATGATCATGGCCTTGATGTAGTGTTTGAGTCTAGTTGAGAACTTGGGGTGGGAAGTCGCTATAATTATATTATGACTTCAAGGTAGATTATCATATGTTCCATTAAATGTTAACAGAGGATGTATGGCTGCATAAATTTTCCTTTTTGCTGATTCATGATTTGATGTCATTTCGTTCTGCTTCTCAAATTAATTCATATTACAGGCATTGCGTCCAGTTCATTGGAGAGCGCCTCTCAATTACATTATGTAAGACCTATCTCTGCTGGGGCTGCATTTTCTGTCACATCACCTGCCATTGGCTCTTCCAGTGCTGCATCACCTATGCGGACTGTTCGCCCCACTATGGCCTTAAGCACACAGGCTAGTGTCCCTCGCACCAACCCTGTAACAACAACTGCAGGACAGCAGCAGCAAGTTAGGCGTGAAGCACATGCTTCAGCTCCTCACATTCAGCCCTTCCTATCTGCTTCATCGGCCATATTATCCAACAGCATGCCTGCTGGTAATGTGTTGATGGTGCAGCCATCTGACATCCCAACATCTAACTCGGCACCACACCTCCCACCGCAGCCACTTCCATTCCCACCGTCAACGCAGTTAAAATCTCATGGCCAGTCTCACCAAGATGAATCGATGGGAGGTGGGGCACGGCTTAGTTTATCTTTGAGTGCAACAGAGTTGCTTATGGATCTTGAAAGGCTACATGATGCAAATCTTCGTCAAACTTCGGGCAATGTGCCCTCTTTGCCAGATAATGTACGGAATTCAGAGTCTTGGGACATTTCTCAATTTGAGGGCGCAATAAATCTTCAGCTGCCGACATCTGATGTAGTTTGTTTATCTGATGACGAGTAATTATTTTGACATACTGTTACTCTTAACCATTTTTTTTTTGTAGCGTCTCACCTAATTCCAGTTAGGGGTTAAGAATCAAGCCCGTGGGGTGCAAGCTGTATATAGTCGCTGCTGCTATGTAGTATCAGATAATGTAACTAATATTAATTTGCAAGTGATGTATTTGAGGCTGGTGCGCTCATGATCATATTGTGTTAAGAATGTGACATTCTGGCTCTGGAGCATCTTTGGTTGGCATCTCTGTTTAGGATTGTAATCATAGATACAGAAGGCGTGTCTGGCATGTGTTTTCTTTTGTAATGTATTAAAAGAGGTAATAGCCTGATAGGAGGCAAAAGAAAGAGAACAATGAAGTTGACTAGTGTTGGGCAGGGGTATGCATTACCAGATATCGAATTTGATCCGAAATTCTGAATATCTGAAGTTTGGGCAGGGGTATGCATTATTAGATATCGGATTTGATCCGAAATTCTGAATATTTGAAGTTCTTGATTGGCAAAAAATCCATCCGAACCCTATTTTGAAATTTCGGATATTCGAGGTTTTTGGATCAGATCAATTAATGTTGCCCTATAAGTTTTCGTGCTCAGCCCAAGTACACGAAGACCTGGTGCTGTATACTACTATTATTTGTTGCCTTGAGTATACCTCATCATTCACAAATTTTTTGTTTTTTTTTCTTGAGTTGAAGATTAACATGTCAATGAAATTAACATAGCTAGGGTTGTGCACAAACTGATCCGGATCGGAATTTGGACTGGACTGGAGATTGCAGTCAGGTCTTCAGCTCGTTGAATATCAGGATTCTGGTCCACTGCTCCGGTCCGATTAAAATTTCGGTCCGGATCGATTGGATCAGAATTTCTCTTATTTTAGTAAAAAAAAAAAAGTTTTTATGCTAAAAAAAAATTTAAAAGTTGAAACTTAAAAATCTACTATTTATTCTTTTAGGATTATTGTTGTTAAAATTATTAATTGTTAATGTATATAATTTATAAATATATTTTAAATAAAATAAAAAAGATTTTTGTTTTGGAAAAAAAATTTCAATCTAAGAGGTCGAGGACCATACCGGGCTGGAAAAATTCTGGTTCAGTCCTGGTCCAAAAAAATCTTGGATTCTGGTCCGGTCACACCCCTAAACAGAGCAAGCGAAATTACAACTATATAAATCAAAGAATTACCTTCAATTACTGAAGATCGCAACTTTGACTAAAGAAAATAAAACTAATATTCCTCAAGAATTTTTTATACAAAATCATACTAATTTTGAATAATTAAACAATCCCCCCATTCTCTCAACTGTGGGAATAGCATGTTAATAGTCAAATTGAGATAAAGGAAAAGCAACATCATGAGTAAATGGGCAATCAAAAAGAAGATGATGAGCGCCTTCTTAATGATAACTATAAAACACATCATCTTGGGGGTTAACAACGTGAGACTTCTCTAAACAAGTTTTAGAAGGAAGACCATCAAACAAATTTTTCAAAAAAAAAAAAAAAAACTTAATCTTGGGAGGGAACATCTACAAATCAAATTTAGTTAAAATTCACTTTAGGAGAGACATGTCTATCTAAATTTCAATTCTTACTTTACATAATAGACATCATCAAGATTCAGACTACCATAATAATTTATCTTGACGAGAAGATAAAGAAACAAACAGACGCAATATCCACAACAATATTATGGGGGAGAAGATCTGCCAGAAAAGTTTTGTTCCATGTCTTATCTGCAGTTGTACAGTCAGTCAGAATCAAGGTATCATAACCAAAAGGTCCAAAAACAATAAAAGATATAGGAACAAGATACGCTCAATTATCATGTCAAAAAGAGATCCTTTCCCCGTTGCCAATTTGCCATCTCAATCACGCCTAAAAGTCGGATGAAGGTGCATAATATTTCTCTACTTCCAAGAAATACTACTATTCGAAACATATGTTCCAATACTTATTTGTAATCAAATCAACCCAAATATTATCAAGCGAGCAAATAATCTTCAACAATAATTTCATCTGAAAAGCCATATCTGTAATTTTGGCCTTCATGAATCCTAACTCTCCAAAGATATTTGTCACCCCAGCATTAGGATCCTTATTTCAGAAAAAATTCCTGTTAGTTTTATCCAAACCTTGCAAAATAGAAGATGCGAGAGAAAAGTTTTGCATTTGAAAGTTAGCCTTGTAGTTAGATTATAATGAATCATCACAGCTCGACCTACTTGAGAAAGCGAATTAGCTTTCTATTTCTCTAATTGATTAACTGACTTTTTCAAGACTGCCCCAAAAGTATCTTTATTAACCCTAGAATCACTAATGGGACATCCTAAATAATTACCTAAAGTATAAATCAACATATATTCTTAAAAATTAAACAATTATTCTGGAGACGTTAGAAGTACATTGAAAAGTTGATTTATGAAAATTAACTAATTGATCAGATGTACAACAATATTTATCTAAAATAGATTTGATAATTTGAGAGCTCACAATATATGCTTAGCAAACAACATGGTATCATCCGCAAATGTTAAAAAAAAAAAACAGTTTTATACCTGATCTACCAATCTTGGCACCAGGCAGTTTGGAATTATTGAAACTATGATTACGAATTTGACAAACCAAAAGCTCTGTAGAAAGAATAAACAAGTACGTAGATAAGGGATCCCCCTGACGCAAACTAGAAGGATAAAATCTATCACCTAGAATCCCGTTTACTGATACAGAAAAAGGTATTGTAGATATGCAAGCTATAACCCATTGGACCCAAGTAGTATGAAACTAATTTTATATGAGTCAAAATCATATAATCCCATTCTAAACCATCATACGCCTTTTCCATATCTAATTTAATGGCAATCTAACCATCTTTCCTTCCTTTAGTTTTGAAGGAATGAAAAACCTCATGAGATATAAGAATATTATCTTGAATTAATCTTTAAGGCATAAAAGCCCCTTGAAGTGGATGAATGATGTTTTCCTGAAAAATTTGGAGACGATCTGTAATAATCTTTGAGATAATAATTATAAATGGTAGAACATATATTAATAGGTCTACAATAATTTGCAGATTCAGGCGAGTCAGGTTTAGGTATCAAAGTAATAAATGTATGATTAATCTTATTTAACATCTTACCAGAATGAAAGAAAGCATTTACTGCTCGACACACCAAACCACCAACTAGTGACCAACAGTTCTGAAAAAAGAAAGGCGGCATCTGGGCCAGGAGTTTTCTCCGGTTCTAAATGAAACACAATAGTTTTAATTTCTTCACGAGACGCACCACTTAATAACTTATCATTATCTTGAGGCGTCAAAATAGGAGTAATTAAATCTAAATCAACCAAGAGATAAAAATCTATATTTGAAGTAATTTGTTTAATAAAATCACACATGATTTCATCAAAATGCCCTACATTGGCAATCCAATCAACCGCTCTATTTGCTTCCATGAAGATATATCTGACTTGGACGGAGTTGAACTTTTAAAGTAGAATCTTTGAGTAATCAATGATGGTGGATATTTTCCACGGAATAGACCAGATATTATTGATAACATTAATAATTTGAAGGTTGTCGCCTTCAACAATGATGTCGCGGATACCCATTTGTATAGCGAGGATGATTCCATGATGCAGAGTTGAAGCTTCAGCAAGAAGGACCCATGAATGACCAAGGTTGAATGCTTTGACTTGAAGAAGAAACCCTTCATGATTGTGAATTATTATACCCGCACTAGCAACAGAACCACGAACCGAGCTGTCAAAAGTGGAGTATGAAAGTAGATGAAGAACAAGGTTGCCAGGCTCCAAGAGTAGTTGGAAGAGTAGGGATTATGGGTTGGGGTGGTGCTGATGCAAGAGGAGATCTATTATCATGACAAGGTCAACGTGAATACGGGATTTTCATTCATTAAGTGCAAACTTAGCACGGTGAGAAATGCGAGAGGGGCAACAAGTATCATTTTTAAAAATGATATTTCTTTCTTTCCAGATGCTCCAGAAGAGAAACATGAATTGGGGCAAGGTTTATTTAGGTTTTGTTTCGTGGAGAAATTGCAGCATGGTGAGGAAGGACCTAGGAGAAGAGCACCAATCCGAAACTTCTTGAAGATTCCAAAAACTAAGGGATTGCGGGCAAGTGATCGAAGAACAAATGGTCTATTGTTTCTAGACCAAAATTACATCGAGGACAATGGTTGGTTGGTATAATATGTCTCTTAGACATCGTATGTAATCCCCGTAAATTTATGAATTTTATAAATATATTTTAATGTATAGTTATTTATATTTAAATGTATTTTAGTATTTAAATGATTCATTTCTTTAAAGGTTCACTATTTGAAAGTCAAAGGAATTATTTTAATGATTTAAAGAAGTTAAAATATTTTGTTTCGGCGTGATTTGGGAAAAATATATTTGAAAAGCTTAAAACACTTTTTTTTATTTAGAATAGGATTTCTAAATGGGTATGAGGAACCCAAACACTATTTGGATTAGGAAAAGGACTCCTAGTTGGATATGGGAACCCAAACACTAATTTTATCAATCATTAAACTCTATTTGAGTCCAATAACCTTAACCTAAACCCACAAGGGGGACCTATATAAACCCCATAAACCCAAGATTTTCCCACACAATTATTTTCTCTCTCCTCCTTCCACATATTTCGCCCCTTTTTCTTTTTATCTCACTATTCTCTTTTTCTCTCTCTTCCCCTTCGACACTTCTCTTCATTGGTTGTTGCACCTCACCGTCGTCCGCCGCCATCTGCCGCTGTCCGCCGCCATCTGCCGCTGTCCGCCGCCATCTGCCATTGTCCGCCGCCTGCCTCCGGTCCTTCCTTCCTCCTCTTTTTGCCTTGGTTAATTTCTTCCTTCTCAAGTTGTTTCAATGCAAAGCTTATGTTTTTTAAGATTTGTTTTAATGTGTTTATGATAAAAAGTTATAGTTTGATGATTTAATTATGAATCTAAGATTATATAATTTATGTATTGAAGAAATAAAAATTCAGATTTATTTATAATATTGGAATTGGATTTTCAAATATCAAAGCATGAATTTTATTTTAAGGGTTTTTAAAAGTTGAAAATCATAGTAGTATATTAGAGTTTATGAAATTGATTATTCTTATGATTTTAAATATGTTTAAGCATGTTTAAAAGAAGTTTTAATTATAATATGTTGTTGGAAATTTGAAAAAAGTATTGTCAATGAAGATTTATGATTTTAAAACATGGGTTTTGAGAGTTTTGACAACTAGTATAGTAGTACTATACTAGGAAGCTTTAATACTTAAGTTCTAATGATGGGAAAGGTTTTTAAAAACTTTTGAGAAGTGTTTAAAGTATTTTATTATTGTTGTAAATTCATGTAATCCCCCACAATTTCAAAGAATTTTCATAAATATATTAAAGTATTTATGTAGTTATATTTAAATCCAAATGAGTTTGGAAAACGATTTGACTTTTAAAAAGGGTTAACTATTTTAAAAGTCAACTGAAATTATTTTTCATAGCTTAATAAAATTTGAAATATTTTAATTAAGCATGTTTTAATAAGAGTTTAAATACTAAAAGTATATTGAAAAGGTAGTTAATGGAATCGAAAGCCCAACAAGTGATAAAAAGGGAAAGAGTCATTTGATGACTAAAGTTTTAAATAGTAAATAGCCCATCTTATTAGTCATCAAGTTTCATTAATTAAATCTCTTTTCCTAAGCCCACAAGTAAAAGCCTTTATATAAATATCCTAAAAACCCAATTATTTTACCCTACACACTTATTCTTTCTCCACTTCACACGTGATTTCTCTCTCTTTCACTCGGCAATCTCTCTCTCCTTCTTGAGCGTCGTTTCTTAGCCTTTTTCTCTCAAAAGTTCGTTTCTTCTTCTTCAAGTAATGTTTCCTGTTCAACAAGAAACGTCACAAATCTTTGTTTGAGCCAAGAACCTTGCTGTCGCCGGTCCCCTGCTGCTGTTGTTGCTGCCGGCGCTATTTCTTCCTCCTTATTGTTGGTTGTTTTCTTTCTTCCTCTCTAAGATTCCATTAAAGTACTAGTTTTTTGTTATTATTGTTATTTTCATATTTGCAATTAAATTACTGTTTTATATGCATATATAATATTTCGGTTATTATATATTATTATAATAAATTTCAGATTTAATATGTTAAGTTTATTTTAGTTTTTATCATGAAATTTATAGTTTTTAGGGTTTTTAATTACTAGAAATATATATATAAAGTATAAATCATGAGATTTGGTTAGTATATAATTTTATTATTAATATATTTTCAGAAGATTTATTAAATATTATAAGTGCTGTAATTTGAAAATAAGTATTTTAAGAGTTTTAAAGATTTTTAATCACTAGAATAGTTGTACTATACTAGGGATTAAAAATAACGAAAGTTTGGTACGTAAAAACGATTTTAAAACACGTTTAAGGGGGTTTTGATCGTTTTAAAGTTGCTGTAAATTTTTAGTTCAAGATATTTATTTCATTACTTTATTTTCTAGGCGGAGATTTCGTAGTAGGAGACTTTTAGCGAGTAAAAGTGGCCTACGATTGTTTATACAAGGTACGTACATCGTCTACGTGCTATGTGATTTAGAAGCATGCTCTAAGAGTATTTTATTTATTAGTATCATGTATAGGACTCTATTTGTTCATATATATGATTACTGGAATTGTTTTTACATGTTATTTGCCTGTGTGCTACATGTAAACTAGAAGTGATTATGAGTATAAATGTTGTATGGAAGATTGATGCAAGCAGGATAAGTCAAGTTTATTTATTAATTCGTGAGTGAATTAATATAAGTTAGAGTGAATCATGTCTTACATGTATTCTTTGAGTATTATTTACATCTTATAAGGACCGTGGACCTTATTTGGTAAGTTACAAGTCCTACCTATATAAAGGTAAAGTTTATTGTTGGCTAGGTTCAACAAGCAAGTTAGTAAAGTATAAAAAGGAGTTAAAGGAGTCTTGACTGATGAGTTGTGATCACTTGTTAATCCAAAGATAAAAAGAGTTTCTGTTATGACTGTTTGAGTATTAGTTATGTGTTGCTTGTTTGTTGTGTCAACACAAGTAATAAAATATATACAACGTAAGTGAAACGAGAATAGGTTATAGACTTTAGACTGGTGCACGTCTAGAGTTGGACACTAAGGGTTGGAATTCATGGTGAGCGTGCCATGGATTCTTCTAAGAATGGATTGATCACCATCCCTCTTTCAGTTCAAAGGTTCCTCGATATCGCAGGTCATTTTTGGAATATGTGGTAGCTCCCATATTTCCTATTTTTAGATAAGTCAACTCGTCCAATAACTATTCCATTTAAAGAAAGAAATAAAGTTTAGAGTCTAGTTCAGTAATAGTTGTCTGCAAATTATATTATGTTTATATTATTATTATTTATCCCTGCAAGTTACTTTTGTAGTATCATGTTTAGGATTATTTATGCCTGATATGTAGTACTCAGCTTTGCTGATTACGTGCTTGTTGTGTGTGTGATCATGGCTTTGCCTATTGATCCTGTGGTGAACCTTCGGGGGAAGAAGAGTCGAGAAAGCATTGACATTACAGGTTCGCAGATGCATCTCATTGGGAATCTGGAATGGAGAGACTCATTGTATTACTAGTGTCATTTAAGTTGCTTTCGTAGGAACTTGTGTTTTCAGACATTAGTTTTTGAGTTGGTGTGTTTTAGTTTCAGACATTGTTATTGGTTTCATAAGTTTTAATAAAGTTGTTTTTAGTAAGTTGTTTTCCGCTACAAAATTCTGAGTAAGCCGAAACGTTATCACACGGGCGATAATGCCTGGGTAATTCTCTAAGGTTTATTATAAAAGTATTTTCTAGATAAAGAGAATTATCGGGGTGTTACAATTCATAAAGGATTGATTGTGGATTTATATTGGTTATTTTAGGCGGATAATTCTCAATAGATGACTTTTAAGGTTGTGAAAATGGCCACTAGATTTGTCTACACAAAGTACGTACATACCTGTGTGTTGATTGGATTAGTATCATGATTATAAGGATGCGAATTATGTTGTTATTTCACTATGAACAATACAAGAGGGGGGTGAATTGTATGTGTAGAAATAAACGCAACTTTTTGCGGAATTTTAAACTTAAACAAAGAAACAAGCTAAAGGAACACAAGGGATTTTTACAAGGAAAAACTTTTTGGGCCCAACAAGAAGAAACAACCTCGACCACTAGGGATTTTAAACTCAACTCTTTCACTAATTAGGCCAAACAACTTGTTACAACCTAATTCTACTCACGAGCCACACCTTGAGTTCATAAACTCAAGTTCATGAACAACTGTTCCTTAACAGTTGCTCCTCTCAACTTCACTCGAAGTTTTCTCACTTTAACTTGCTTTACTCAAAGCTTCTCTCTTACAGAACTTCACTCAAAGTCCCCTTACCCAAAAACCAAAATAAAATTGATCAAATAAACTTAGTGGAATTAGAGTAAGAAGGCAAAGAACAAATGGCTTTTATGAGAGAATGAAGGCACTGACACTTTACTTAGTTAAACTCACTAAATCTCTTAGTTAGACCCTTATTGGAACTTAATTAGACATTAGAATTTATAGTGATAATAACTTAGAACGTGGGCTAAAAAAAAAATATTAGTGGTAGAACCATTATCACATGATGTTCCTTACCCGGAGGAACATGTTCCTTAATCATCTCATGATCTCCATGATCACTGTTAAACGTATGAGAGAATTAAGTTACTGCTCCTTAATTTTAGCAACCACTTTAAACTTTAATTCGAAAATCAAAAACAACATTTTAATTAATAAAATCGAAATAAAATCCTTTTACCAAAAATATCATCTTTAAAATATTTCCATAAAAAACAAAAAGAATTTTTATTATCTATGGAAGAATAAAATCTTTTCCTTAAAAAGATTTTCCTTAAAATCAGATTTTTCCTTAAATAAAAACGGTTACCTAGAATCTAGGCATAATTTACTCAACTGACAATAATGTATCGTTGTAATGCTTCATCGTAAGTCTAGTTCCTTTTAATTGTTAGTTCCTTTAACTTATTAGTTCAACACCAGTTCGTCTGTTCCTTACAAAGGAACAAGGATCATTCTCATTCTGAATTGCCATAGTTCGTTACCATTCTTCCTCGTTCCTTTACAATGGAACTAGAAACAAAAATCCTCGCGTTAGTCTTCTTGCTCTAATGCTGCTCCAGTACCAAATATTGAAACATCTTTTTAGTCTTCAAAATCCAAACTTGATTTCTTCCTTGACTTAGTATTCTCTTTGTTCCTTTCATTGATACCTTGAAATTCACTCACTTAAACAACTTGTTAGTCCAATACTTAGTTTGCATCTTTGTTCCTTTGTCATCATCAAAACTAGGGTTCAACAATTTCCCCTTTTTGATGATGACAATAAAGGTACAAACTAAGGAAATAGCAAATAACATAATAGAATGAAAAAGATAAAAGATAAAAGATAAAATAATAAAGGCAGGATTAAGGATTTTAATTTTGATTTTTCATTTACCTCTGTTTTTATGAACTCATTTTAATTTTAATTTTTTTTACCTCTGTTTTTATGAAATGTTATTAACTTTTAGGTTTATTTGTTCCGTAATCTTTTCCCCCTTGTCATCGTCAAAAAGATCAAACTCTTGGTGATTTCAGGAATATGGATCAATACCTTGAGATCATTCCAAGCACCATAAAAATGGTTTAAGTTAGGATTATCAAAAGGTAGACTAGCTCAAACATCAATCACCAGAATACTAGCTATTCCAAGTAAGAAATAATGCATGTAAGTCACAAACGAAGACAAATATAGCAAAAGTCATTGATTTATAGCACATGTTCCTTTAAAGTACAAAAAGAGACAAAGAAAGAAAAGAAAAAAAAGCTAAGAAGTCTTGTTCCTTGAAGAGAAACAAGAACTAGACATAGAAGGGAAGGGGAATGGTGTTCCTCAACAATTTCTTCCTCAACCACATCTTCCAACTTCTTCATCACCTCTCATGTTGCCCATCAAGTTGCTGCTTCAAACTGTTAATGGCTTGGGCCATCGTCTCCATGTTCTTTTGTTGTTCAATCATGGTATCACTAAGGACTTTCATTAAACCCATCATCTTATCAGTTTTAGCATCTAAAGTCTAGTGAAGGTGATTGTAGAGCTTAATCATATGTTGAGCAGGAAGACATACTTCATTAACCCAACCACACTCATTTGAAGGAACTTGTTCTTATCCCTTAGAACCAGCGGCAGAAGATGGTTTAGGTGGAGGAACTGTGGTGGTTTCTTGTGAAGGATCAGTTGTTCCGGGAAGAGAAACAGATGGGGAGGTTGTAATGTATATGGAAGGAAGAAAAGGTGGTGGTGGTGGAAGGTCAGTAGAGGTAGAGGAGAAAGAAAGGGTTTGTTTCATTCATCTCAACCGTTAACTTTTCAAAGCTGGAAGGAACAGAAAATGATGAGGGAGAGATGAAAGAAATGTTAGTGAAAGGCACTGATATTTTTGGTGGGGGTGGAGGAGTTGGTTCCTTAGGTGAGTTGTGAACTTGTTCCTCTGCATCAGATAGGACTAAAGGAGAGTCCTTATTTGAAGGAACAGGGACAGTTTGAGCAATTTCCAATCTTGTGCTTTGTCTAATTCTTTTAGGAATAAGAGGGGTAGGCTTTTTAGCAACAGTTTTGCGCCTCTTGGGTTTATGTTCCTTTGGTTCTGTGGGGGCAGGAACTTGTTTCTCCAGTATAACTTCCACTACTTCCTCTTCCACTTTCCTAGGCAGTTTTCTCTTGTGAGAGGAACTAGGAGCAACCCTCCCTTAAGCTAGCACTCCCTCTTGCACAGAGAGATCTAAACCATCGAAAGTCTTTTCATTTAGAATATTACCTTGTTTTAATCCCAAGGTAGGCCAACCAGTAGTCTTCACTTTAAAGTAAAAAAGAAGAGAAGTATCAATGCACCATAGCCAACAACACAATAATTTTCAATACAATGCGTGAGATATTGGATAAAGAGAGAAAGAAAGTTTATTTGAATGTGGTGGTCAAGGCAAAACATGTAACACATATCTAAGATATCAACCTCATTCCTCTTCTCAGTTCGAGGAATGAGTTCTCTCCAAACAAGATTAAATAGAATTTTGTGAACAGGAGAAAGAAGATTGTGGTTTATTTTGTTTTGGCCCGCAATTCCCCCAAAAGATTCAACAATCTTATCTTGGGGAAAATTGGGAAAGGCAACAGTTCCTTTTCTCTTGAAATACAAATCAGTTCCTTTGCAAGGAACTTTCCATATTTTTGCTAATGTTTCTTGAGAAAATTTTATTTCTTCCCCCTAACTTCAGTAGTACATATTCCATCAGTGTTGATAAAATTTGCACAAAATTCATCCATAGCTAAAGGAACTAAGGCATTGTTAAATGCGGTTTCAAATAGGTATTCCATACCCTGTACCTTTAGTATGTCGGTTAATTCATTGAATCTTACTTGCTTGGCCCACTCCAAATCAACAAAATCCTAAGACATACCTTGATTCATGTCTTTCCATTCGTTTCTTGGAGGAAGAAGCAACAGTTCCTTTGGAAGGAACAGGTGTAGCTTCTTCTTCCCCCTTAACTTGTTCCGGGGATTCTTCATCATCTTCCCCAATTAGTTTCCTTCTTCTCATACTTCTCCTAGGTGACTCTAATTTTTGTTCTTCTATCCCATTGTTGTTTCTTGAGATTTTTCGATTTCTAGGGTTTTGGATGGAGAAAAGGGGTTTTCCATTTGAGAGGTTATGGGAGTTTTGTGTTTGGAAAAGGTGAATTGAGTGAGGTTTTGCCATTTAGTGAAAATTATTCGTGGTTTTATGGCGTGTGAAGTGGCGTGAAGGAGATGAATAATGGTGAAGTTGAAGCGACTAAGGAACATGGTTTTGGATGGAAGGAAAAAGAAGAAGATGCACGTAACAGTAAATGAGGAGTTACACGCGTGAAAAATTAAAAAGGATAAAAACAAAAATAAAAATAAAAGAGAATCATGACTTGATTAAATCTGATTCCTATCTTTTTGAGATTTTCGGATTTTTGATTTTTATGGATTTTTGAGTTTTTGGAAAGAAAATAAACTCTAAGGAAATTGTGCTATAGGAACAACTAATGCTAAATATCAACATTCTTCATATTATGCATGTTTCTTTAACTTGGAACAATAAGGGGATTAGGGGAGTATTATGTGACTTTGTGAGTTGTTTTATTCCTTTGAATTCATGTTCATGTTTTTAACATCTTAATTTGTAATGGTCTTAGGCAATCAATCACAGTCCCTTAATGTCACATAGAGTAAGACAAATCAATTCAGACAGGGGATTGGAATGGAACAATTACTTAAGTTTTATTAAACCTAACTCAAGCCTTAATTTTTCATATATATCTCTTTGTAGAGGCTTAGTTAGTATATCAGCAATCTGATTTTCAGTTTGACAAAACTTAATTTTAATCAAACATTTTCCCAGATTTTCTTTTAGAAAGTGATGTCTGATATGTATATACTTAACTCTGGAATGATGCACTGTATCTTTTGAAATACTAATGGCACTAGTATTATCACAATAAATAAGAACACAATTAAAGATTATTCCATAGTCACAGAGTTGTTGTTTTATCCAAAGCATTTGAGAGCAACATGCGGCAACTACATATTCTGCTTCAGCAGTGGATAAAGCAACTGTGTTTTGTTTCTTGGTGCTCCAAGAAACTAAACTATGACTAAGAAGTTGAACCATGCCTGAGGTGCTCTTCCTATTTACAAGATCTCCAGCATAATCAGCATCATCATATCCTCTTAACTCAAATGTATCACTTCTTGGATAGAAAAGTCCAAGATTATCAGTTCCTTTAAGATATCTAAGAATTCTCTTCACTACAGTTAGATGAGATTCCTTGGGATTTGCTTGAAATCTAGCATACAAACCAATACAAAAAGCTATGTCTAGATGACTAACAGTCAGATACAAAAGTGAACCAATCATGCCTCTATATTTCGTTTGATCAACACTTATTCCTATGGAATCTTCATCTAATCTAGTTAAAATTCCCATAGGAGTGTGATTTATCTTTGAGTTTTCAAGGCCATATTTCTTTAGCAATTCCTTTATGTATTTTTGTTGGTGAATAATTATTCCTTTTTCAGTTTACTTAATATGTAACCCAAGAAAGAAATTTAACTCACCCATCATACTCATTTCAAATTCATTACTCATGAGATTTGAGAATTCTTTGCATAATGTTTCATTTGTTTCTCCGAAAATAATGTCATCAACATATCACTACTACAAAAAAGGGCAAAGATAACACCCCTAAATTAACTCTTATTTTATCAACTGTTATGTAAAGTCTAAATTTAACGTTTTAACAAAAGAACTGTTATCTTAGTTTGTATAGAAAATATTTCACTTAACACTTATCTTTATGTGTGTTATCTTTGCTATGAAATTGATTTATTGTGTTTTATTTTATTATTTTATGGGAATGTGGTGAATTTTTATTAATAATAAAAATTCACTTAAAATAATTATGTTGAAAACAGAACGGTTTTATTTTCAATTACTTTTAGGAACAAGTTTTCTACTACCCTAAAAAAACAAATTTTCTACTTCATAAATCCTTTTTCTTTTAATTTCAATTTCCTGTAACTGAACCAAGTTGTGCGTGTTTTGGGTCGCTCAACGCTTCT
The DNA here is from genome assembly GCF_026745355.1 of Beta vulgaris subsp. vulgaris. Lineage (NCBI taxonomy): Eukaryota > Viridiplantae > Streptophyta > Magnoliopsida > Caryophyllales > Amaranthaceae > Beta > Beta vulgaris. The sequence goes on from NC_079210.1 coordinate 10,270,830, forward strand.
CTCGACTCTGGTTTTCACCTCCGATTCTCCGATCTTCACCTCTCTCTCAGTATAGTGTTAGATTAAATTGAAATAGAATAAATGAACCAAAAAATCACGCTGCCAGACGCGTGAGGGTGAGGAAGAGAGATGAAATATTTTGAAATAAACACTCTGAAAGGAAGAGAGAAATTGAAAAACGAAACCCTAAGCTCGGCTGCGGAGGAACGACGACAGTCGACAGCACATTCGCATTCGCCGGAGACGAGGATGACGAGCAGTGAGGAAGAGGAACGAAGTCACGAACTTCGAACTTCGAACGAAGGAGTCAGGAGCGGTGAGGAAGAGACGAACAGGAACGAAGCCACGAATCGACGGAGTTAGGATGCGAAGCGACGCTGCCACCCCACCGCCCACATCCATTCGCCGTCGCGGACCTCCCGAGACGCTTAGCACCTGTCACTCCAGTCAGTCCGTAAGTTTTCTAAACCCTAAGTTTTAGTTTTAATTTTTTTTAAAGGTAATATTCACATTGTTTGGTTGTGAATTATGATAATTCTGAAATGTGAATTTGTGATTGTGGATTTATGGTTGTTGATTTGGAATTAGTCATGAACTCCTGCTAAAGGTCTAGTTGCCTTTGTCACTCTCCATTTTCCCTTGGTGTTCAGTTCAGCTACCTGTCGCTTGTGGTCTCATATCTTGTGTATTAGTATTGAATTCTTTGTGAATTTGTAATACTTGTCCAATATATACTATGAATTCCTAATTTTTGGCAATGTTAATTGGACTCAGAGTACCGTTGTCACGCACAAACTGGTAGGTTGAACCTGATATGTTTGCCTCGTTGGGACCGAAATTGGTGTTTTTCCATAATAAAATGGTGTACAAACAATTTCTATCTTATTGCAAAAGTAAACTTTGAAAATTCCATTTTCTTTTGCAATGGTGCACACAACTTCTTGCTAAAAATTCAGTCTAATGTGTGTTTCAGGTTTTATGTATGATACTTTTTCTCTCCTGCTCTTTGCATTCATTTTTTGTACAAGAGTTATATCTTCCCTCTGTGATCTTACAATTTATGTTTGCAGATCAGCAGAGCATTGCAATATATACATGTAAGAGGCATTGCTCACCTAGATGTAAAGCTAGAGAACATATATGTCAAAAACTGTGTGTACAAGCTTGGGGACTTTGGTTGTGCCACACTGCTAGATAAAAGTCTTCCGATTGAGGAAGGTGATGCACGCTATATGCCTTAAGAAATTTTGAGAGAGAAGTATGATCATCTTGACAAAGTTGATATTTTTTTCGCTAGGGGTTTCCATATATGAGCTTTTGCGAGGGTCATCATTGCCAGATGCAGGTCATCAGCGTTTGAGGGAGGGGAAACTACCTCTGCTTCCAAGCAATTCCCTGCAATTACAGAAGTTACTCAAGGTATGATTTATTTTCTGTGGTGGCCTGTTGGATAGTCGGTAGTAAATGTTGATAATGCTAATGATTATAGTGTATTTTGTAAGCAAAATCATGTCAATGTCCATGATAATGAGTGATGACTCCACACCCGTTTCTCTTCATTAGATTACCACTTAATACCATCTTCCAAAGTGGGAAGGTGGCAATGGATGATGATTAATATTTATGAAGAAAATAGATGTTTTGGAGATGGACAATCATTATCAGAAACATTGATTTGAGATTTGCCTTACAAAAATTGCATCAAAAGTCATTACTATTGTCTTTATTTATTATCGCTTACCACATGGGGGTGAATTCATTGATAAAGCTTTTATTACCATGTTTCTTAACTCTTGCCTTGTATATGGTAGTTTTACCCTCTGGTTCTATCTGGTTGAACTGATCACCCTATCTGTTTTCTTGGATTGCATTGTATTATACTTTTAGTAGTCGTTTGGTTGAAAATAGGAATTTGCATTTCCTAGAGTGTTAAAACTGTTTGGTTGATTATCTTTTGTGAAAAGTCTTTTAGTATTACAGAATAGAGACAATATGAAAGCAAGCTAAATTCTCAATGAAGAATGAGGTCAATATGAGAAAAAAAATCTGCAAGTCTGTGTAATGTGTATGCTTTATCTACCTTAAATCACTAGTTTTCACTTGTTTCATGTATGATGAGGCTAATAAGTGAAGAAAAAATCGGATTATTTGGCTTGTATCTTTGCATCTAATGATGCCAGAAATATCAATCAACTCTTTTTTGCATCATATAATGAGAAGTGTTGTGTTTAGTCTATATGAATTATTATTTGACTACAAAAGTTATGGTGTTATTTAAATTTATAATGATTTTGTTTTCTCCATCTTAACTTATTCAACTATTTAGTAAATATTGGATGTTAGCTGTTATTAGTCCTTGGAACGGATTGGTGTATTGGTTAGATCCAACAGGACTAGGAAATGAAGTTCGATCATTTGTAAAAAGATCATTAATGAGTAAGTCTTGAATGACTATTTAATATTTTTATTATTATTAATATACTATTGTATTATTTGCCTAAACTTGTTATGATTACATATGGGAATTATCAAATCTAGCACGTACCATCAAAAAATATCAAGAAGATTAAAAAGAATCCCGAAATCAGATGGAATCAAATAGAGGTATCTGATTTTCATTTCATTATTTTGATACACAAAAATATTCTTCATTGTCTATATTAAAGTATTTTTGTGCTTTTTGTGTATAGTTCCCTCGCCAACTGCTTGGTACTCTAGAGTGTGGATCTTATGTGTGTCGCTACATGCTTGAGACGCTACAGTTGATACACTAGTTATTCCAGATAAGGTACTTGAACATTATTGATAATTTGGCTTTTTTTTTAAATTCTATATGATTATGAATCTTTCAAACTGTAGATTTGTATCTATATTATATTAGAGAGATGAACAGTAGTTTGGATAAATTAGTTGAAAATACTTGATTATTATTTTATATCTGAATGATCTTGCTACAACTATGATAAATTAATTTGTACATGATTAAATATAAAGTTTAATTACTTTTCAAGTTTTTATATATGAATACTTATTTTGTAATTATCTTTATTGTAGTTCTATCAAGGCATTGGTCCAACCTATTCTCAGGAGAAAATTGATGAACTCAGGGAGTTATGGATTACATATGTCGGAGATCAACGCGAAGCACAAATGATGAATGAGTTCTAACTTTCAGCCTAATTGTTTTTAACCTTAATCCACGTTTGGACATACATTATATTTTTGGATTTGGATATTGATATCATGTGAATATGGCAATAGGATAGATTTGGTCTTGTTTATGATTTAGATTAATATTAATATGTATATATAGTAGTTTTTTTTTTAGAAGTTTAGATTTATGAATATTAGCTGAAACATGTTTGATATAAAGAAATTTTGGAAGTTTGGAATATCAGTTCAATTTATTGGTTGTAAGATCTTATTGGTTGAGTATGAATTATACAACAGATACAGGTATTTACTGTAAAAAAAAAAAGCAATTGTACTGTACAACATTGTTGTGTTTCGTGCTGCCTACGACTAATAATATATGCGTGAAATGATAATTTGATTATTTTTAAGAAATATATCATAGATAACAGTTATAGGTAATATATGTTATATATATTATAGGAAAACATAACAGTTATTCAAGATAAGTGTTAAATTTTCCTTCTTTTAATTTGTCATATAAATAGCAAACATAACACTTATTTACAAAATGTGTTATCTAGTGCCATAACATGTATTATTAATGACTGTTATGTTTTCTCTAGCAAACATAACACTTTCGTCAAGTGTTATGTTTACTTTACATTACATTGACTTGGATAACACCTCAAAACTGTTATGTAAAGCCTTATTTAACAGTTATCTTTGCCCTTTTTTTGTAGTAGTGTATATATGAACAAGTAGTATATCAGTTCCTTTCGATTTTAGAAACAAGGTTTTATCCGCCTTTCCTCTTTTAAAGTTGTTTTCTAAAAGGAACTTTGATAATCTCTCATACCATGACCTAGGCGCTTGCTTTAACCTATAAAGAGCCTTGTCAAGCTTGTAGATATGGTTTGGGAGATCACTGCTTTCAAATCCAGGGGGTTGTTCAACGTATACATCTTCATTTAAATAGCCATTTAGAAATGCACACTTAACCATTTGATATAGTTTAAATCTCATATAAGCGGCAAATTGCAATAAGTATTCTAGTGGCTTCTAGTCTAGCAACAGGAGCAAATGTTTCTTCATGATTTTGTGGTTCTATCATTGATAAGAATGCATGAAATGCACAAAAATTCCTTAATTGAGATCTAGTTTGCGTACCTTGGGATATGTCACTTATTATGAGTTCCACTTGATGTGATTTTTGATGTCTCCAAGGTTTTGGTTGAAACTCCCTTATAGGAACAGGTTGTTCCTCTTGAGTTCCTTGAGTGGATGAGGAGCTTTGATCAGTTGTTCCTCTTTCAGCAATGGTTGACTCAGTTCCTTCAACTTGAGGAACAGGAACAACTCCTTCATCTTGAGGAACAGGAATATCATTCTTATAAATGTTTTCATTTTCTTCGTTCCTTTCCTCTTTTATTTCTTCTTACTCAATTGAATATGTATCTTTCTCATTTGGTTGTACCAAGTCAATCTCAAAGTCATCAACCTGTTTGCTTGGATTAAATTTGTTAGATTCATAAAAAATCATGGGGACACTTTCTTCAACACATATAGTTCTTTTATTGTAAACTCTATAAGCCTTACTATTTGATGAATATCCTAAGAAAATTGCTTCATCACTCATAGCATCAAATTTTCCAAGATTATCTTTCCCATTGTTATGAACAAAACATTTGCAACCAAATGTTCTGAAATGAGTAATATTGGGTTTCTTTCCAAAATAAAGATCATAAGGAGTTTTATTAATGATAGGTCTCATCATGGCACGATTTATTATGTGACAAGCAGTATTAACAGCTTCGACCCAAAAGTTCCTTGGAAGTTCACTAGCAATGAGCATGGTCCTAGCCATTTCTTCCAAAGTTCTATTTTTCCTTTCAACAACCCCATTTTGTTGTGGTGTCCTAGGGGCAGAAAAATTATGATCCATGTCATGGTCTCTGCTTAAGTCATCAAATTTATAATTTTCAAATTCTTTACCATGATCGGATCTAATATGCATCAATTTATGACTACTAAAATGTTGAACTCTTTTAGCAAAGACAAGGAACTCATCATAAGTCTCATTCTTGCTAGAGAGAAAAATAACCCAAGTATACCTAGAGTAGTCATCAACGATAACTAATACATACCTCTTTCCACTTCTACTTTGAATTCTCATAGGGACACACAGATCCATATGAATTAATTCTAATGGTTTTGTGGTGCTCACAACAGTTTTAGATTTAAAAGAGGGTCTAATTTGCTTTCCTCTGGCACATGCATCACAAACTTGATCAATATGAAATTATAGATGGTGATCCCAAGACTAGATCTTTTGATCAAAGTTTGTCAAGTAATGAAAAAGCTATCATGTCCTAGACTCTTATGAGGCCATAGGAGTGGATCATCTTCAATAACACTAAGACATGTCAGGTTGTTTTTAGGAACAAGATCAAGATCCACAATATATGTGTTTCCTTTCCTTGTTCCTTCCAAGATGACCATCTTCGATTTAATGATTATGATCAAGCATTTTTTATTATTAAATTTGACAACATTTCCCTGATCAAAGAATTGGGAAATACTTAATAGATTGTGTTTTAAACCTTCAACTAAAAATACATTTTCAATGGAATGTGATGGTGACTTACCAACCTTACCATGACAATTATGTTACCTTTCTTATTGTCACCAAACGTCATACTTCCGCCTTCATAGGTTGGGAGTGAGAGAAACTTAGATTTGTCTCCTGTCATATGCTTAGAACAACCACTATCAAGATACCAAGTGTTGTTCCCCTCACTCCAACCTGCAAAAATCAACTAGTTGTTATTTGTAGGAACCCCTTGTTTCGTGGGTTCCTGTTCTTGACTAGGACTTGATTTGACAATCCATTTCATGTTACTCATCTTCATATTTTTGCCAATCATTTCAGTTCTTAGTTGACATTGATTTATGTAATGACCTAACTTACCACAGTTATGCAAATTTTATCACTAGGTAGGTCAACATATTTCTTGTTCTTGTTCCTTTTCTTTTAGTTTTAAAACCAAGACCTTAATTTCTTTTAGTTTGTGGTCTCTCAATCCATTTAGGAACAACCATCGTTTTGCCTCTGTTCCTTGTAACAAGCAGTTCCTTCTTAAGATTACAGATTTGTTCCTTTAAAACAATTTTCTCTTTATTCAAATTTTTCGATCTCAGATTTGTATCCTTTCAAAGGGGTTAATCTAATATTAAAGGAACTTAGAACAAGGACAAATCCTTTAAGTCTGAAATTTCTAAATTAATTAGATAATTTTCATTCTTCACACTCTCATAAGATTCCTTGATTTTCAATTTTTTATCAAACAAATCAAAGAACTTAGTTTCAACATCCGATCTCATTTTCTTAAGACATTTTATACGTTCTTTGCAAACTTTAAGAGTTTGTTCAGTTTGTTCATGTTTTTTTACGTTCATCTCTACATTCAAGAATTGCATCATAAAGAAGATCATAAATTTCAGGCCTAGTTTTGCAATCTAAGTCTGATTCAAGTCCATTTGGCTTACCTCAACATTTTCTTCATCTTCTTTTTCATCAATGTTTGACATGAGGAAAAGGTTTGCAGTTTCTTTAGTTTGTTGTTCTTCTTCCTCTTTCGTTTCTGAATCTCCCCAAGCAGCTATCATTGCCTTTCGAACGTTCGCCTTAGAGAAGGGTGCTTTAGTTTCCTTGTTCCTTTCAGCGAAGCGTTCCTTGTTCCTTTCTTTGGTTTTATCATTTTCCCAAAGTGGAGATTCCTTGATGAAGTGATATGTACTACCACATTTATGACAAGCAGCTTTGTTAGAAAACTTTTTACTTTTACCTTTGAAGTTCCCGTTCTTCATGTTCCTATACATCTTTCGAAATGTTCGAACCATGAGAGTTGCTTCTCTTCTTCTTCGAGTCAGATCATCTTCATCATCTTGCTTTGAGGGCAATGGATTTTGATTTGGAGCTTTCACCATACTAGTATCAAGGTGAAGCTCATGAGTCATAAGTGACCCACCAGTGTTCTAAGTTGAACTTAGTGAAGTTTTTGTTTTTGTAAAGCAGTGACTTAGCCATCCATCTGTCCTTAGGAAGACTCCTAAGAACTTTCGAACCTGTTCCTCTGATGAAATAAACTTACCAAGAGAAGCTAACTCATTAATAATGTTAGTAAAACGAGTAAATATCTCTTGTATACTTTCCTTAGTCTTCATGGAGAACAGTTCATATTGATTCATAAGTAAATCAATTTTAGACCTTTTGACTTCATTAGTTCCTTCATGGTTACTTCTAGTAAATCCCATATTTGCTTTGCGGATTTGCATCCCATGATCCTATTAGTTCATGGGTCCAAGTCCACAATGCAACAATTTAATAGCCATGGCATTTACTTCCATTTTTTCAAAATCAGTTTGTCATAATTCAAGAAGGGTTTTAGGATTACCTCATTTTTGTCATTGTAGTTGTGACTCGAAATCACCAACTTCAATGACTCTCCATACCTGTAGTTTTCAGCCTTGATGAATATCTCCATGCGGTTCTTCCAGTAGTGATATACTTCCCATTGAACATGGAGGCCTTTGGTGGAGTAACCTTCCTCAAGTTTCTCGGTGGTATTCATTGTTCCTTGGATCTTTTTCTCAATAGGGTTTCCTATCTTTGTGAGTTTTGGCTCTGATACCAATTGTTATTTCACTAGGAACACTACAAGAGGGGGGTGAATTGTATGTGTAGAAATAAACGTAACTTTTTGCGAAATTTAAACTTAAACAAAAAAAACAAGCTAAAGGAACACAAGGGATTTTTACGAGGAAAAACTTCTTGGGCCCAACAAGAAGAAACAACCTCGACCACTAGGGATTTTAAACTCAACTCTTTCACTAATTAGGCCAAACAACTTTGTTACAACCTAATTCTACTCGAGCCACACCTTGAGTTCCTAAACTCAAGTTCCTGAACAATTGTTCCCTTAACAGTTGTTCCTCTCAACTTCACTCGAAGTTTTCTCACTTTACCTTGCTTTACTCAAAGCTTCTCTCTTACAAAACTTCACTCAAAGTCCCCTTGCCCAAAAACCAAAATACAATTGATCAAATAAACTTAGTGGAATTAGAGTAAGAAGGGAAAGAACAAATGGCTTTTATGAGAGAATGAAGGCACTAACACTTTACTTAGTTAAACTCACTAAATCTCTTAGTTAAACCCTTATTGGAACTTAATTAGACATTAGTATTTATAATGATAATAACTTAGAACGTGCGATAAAAAAATGTATTAGTGGTAGAACCATTATCACATGATGTTCCTTACCCGGAGGAACATGTTCCTTAATCATCCAATGATTTCCATAAAAAACGGAAAGATTTTTTATTATCTTTGAAAGAATAAAATCTTTTCCTTAAAAATCTTTTCCTTGAAATCAGATTTTCCTTAAATAAAAACGGTTACCTAGAATCTAGGCATTATTTACTCAACTGACAATAATGTACCGTTGAAATGCTTCATCCTAAGTCTACTTCCTTTTAATTGTTAGTTCCTTTAAGTTATTAGTTCAGCGCCAATTCGTCTGTTCCTTACACAGGAAAAAACGATCATTCTCATTCTGAATTGCCATAGTTTGTTACCATTCTTCCTCGTTCCTTTACAATGGAACTAGAAACAAAAAGCCTCGCTTTAGTCTTCTTGCTCCAATGCTGCTCCAGTACTAAATATTGAAACATCTTTACTTAGTCTTCAAAATCCAAACTTGATTTCTTCCTTGACTTAGTTTTCTTTTTTTTCCTTTCATTGATACCTTGAAATTCACTCACTTAAACAACTTGTTAGTCCAATACTTAGTTTGCATCTTTGTTCCTTTGTCACCATCAAAATTAGGGCTCAACATATGTAATATCATGTATAGGGAACTATTTTGAGTTCATATGTGATTACTATTAAGTTGGATTTCCACGTTCTATGCAGTTGTGTGAAACATGTTGTTTATGAGATTTATATTATGTTTGTATGGAATATTGATGCAAGCATTTTAGATTTGGAAACTTTATTGTATTAATTCATATGAGGGATTAATATATATATTTATTAGTTTAGATCATGATTGAATCATGTTGTTCTCTTTTTTTTATTATTTCACCGCTTTATAAGGACCGAGGGCCTTAGTTGGTAAGTTGATATTTTATACCTATGAAAGGTAGTTTTGGTTGCTGGCTAGGTTCAATTAATAAAGGAGGATTGGATTAAAGTTGGAATTAATTTTGGATTGTTAAGTTGTGTGATCACTTATCTAATTCTAAGATAAAAATAGAAGTTTATGATTATTTGATGATGGTAACGTTTGTTCTACTTGTGAGTCATTACAAGCAATAAATTGTTAATCATATAGAGTGAATATGGATAGAAATAGCTTTAGACTTGTGCACGTCTGAAGTGTTGGACAAGTAGAGAGTTGGAGTACACATGGTGGTAGCCCATGACTTTTCCTGGGATCGAATTATTGCGTCCTATTTTTATTTAAAAGGTTCCTCGATATCGTAGGTCATGGGAATACCGAGTCGCGCTCGTATTTCTTCTTCCAAAGGGAAGGCTGATTTTTAGTCAGACAACTCGTTCCATTGACTATTCGATTTAAGGTAAAATTAAACTATGATTTGTGAAGTTTAGTTCTAGTAAAAGTTATCTGCAAGGTTATTGTATTATTATCATTATTGTTTATTGTGTAGTAGTACCATCTTAGGATTATTTATTATGTAGTGCTTTAGTTTGTGTATGTTGATCATGGTTATGCCCTATTGATCCTGTGATGACCCATTTTGGTGAGCAGTCTCTAGGGATTAATAGTGCATTGTCCATCTACAGGTTTGAAGATGATGCATCATTGGGTTCAGGATTGGAGAGCTTGTGCAGTCTATTTATCATACATCTAGTTTATACTTTTCGTATTCGGTTTTGGATTTAAATTTGACTTTGACTTTGTGGTTTGATTTTTGGAGTTGACTCTGTAGTTTACTAAGTTTTCTTTATGAAGTTTTTTTATTATGTTTTCCGCTGCAAAATTCTGAATAAGTTGATACGTTATCACATGGGCAATAATGCTTTGATGATTCTCTAAGTTTCATATTAAAAAGATATTTAGGAAAACTGAGAATTGTCGGAGCGTTACATCGTATCTCTAACTGCTAAGCTATTATGACAAATTTGCCAGACAAAGATTTGAAGTTTGGTAGGAATATCTAGTTTCCATATCCGTCGAAAAGGTGAAGGAGGCTTAGGTGGAATATCGTGAGCTAGCCAGGTGGCTAATTAGACTGAGAAAATTCCACTTGGAGTCAGACCCTAAATTGGAGTATCCGGTAGGTCTGTAGTTGGTAAGGGAATCCCTTCCACTTTCAAAATTAAATGTCTAGGTAAAAATTGATTGAGATTTGGCAAACCCCAACAAAGGTCCGAGGTGATATTTTTCAAGACAATAAGAATTCTCGTGTCGTTACTCTTGAACAAGAATTCTCTAATACGCATATGGAGGATTTTCCTAATGCCTCCGCGTATTGTCAATATCTCAAGACTTTATCGGATCAATTAAAGAATGTAGGTGTCCGTATCTCTAACAATTGCCTTATTCTTCAAATGGTTTCCAGTCTCACGGATGCCTACAATCAAGTTTCTACTCTTATTCGCCAAAGTGACCCTCTTCCACCATTTTATTAAGCCTTATCTATGGTCACACTTAAAGAGGCGGGCCTCACTAAGAAAGTCGCCATTGGCGTCGTCTTGGTGGTTCCTGATATTGATGACTCAAATTCGAACCCACCTCCATCTCGAAATCAAGGTGGGAAGCGCCATGGTAAGAATAGAAATCACGGTGGCAATAAAAATAGGGGTGGTGGCAAGGGTGGTCGGACATCCGGCAGTGGTAAGGGTGCCCGCACATCAGGCAGTGGCGGCAGCGGCGGTCGGGGAGGTCACGGCCTAGCAGGTGGCGACGTGGCAGCTGGGTAGGGGGGCACACCTCCAGCGTGGCCTTGGCTTTGGGGTCCATGGTTATTGCCTCCCTCCTCTTACCCTGCATAACATTGGGCCAGGCCTGCTCTTTCTTCCCACTCCTCTAGTCCAACTCCACATTCCAGTCCCTCTCTAGCTCTCACCCTTCCGGTTACCCGTAGCCAACATGGAATTTTTAAGCCAAAACTTCCAATGAATCTCCATTTACAAGCTTCTAAATCACTATTACCCCATAATCCGGTGAGTGCTCTCCGAGATGTGAACTGGAAAATGCCCATGACTGATGAATATAATGCTCTTAATAATAATAAGACGTGGGAGTCAGTAACCCCCCCTCCCTCCCCCGATGTGAATGTTATTCGTTCCATATGGATTTTTACTGATAAAGAACATTCTGATGGCACTTTTGAGAGGCATAAGGCCCGTCTTGTAGGTGATGGACAGACTCAGTATGTTGGTATTATGGAGATACTTTTAGCCCTATTGTAAAACCGACCACTATTCGTATTGTTCTCAGCTTGGCCTTGTCCAAAGCTTGGTCTATTCACCAACTTAATGTGAAAAATGCATTCTTAATTACATGGGATCTCAAAGAGACTGTTTATATGCACCAATCCTTGGGATTTCGAGATCTCGCCCGACCTAATCATGTCTATCTCTTGAAAAAGTCTTTGTATGGGCTTAAGCAGGTCCCCCGTGCTTGGTATATGAGGTTTGCTAATTTTGTCTCCGTTATTGGGTTTACTCATAGTAAGTCTGATCATTCTTTATTCATCTATCGGCATGGTTCTGATATCGCATACATTTTACTCTATGTTGATGACATTATTCTCACTGCTTCATCTGATGCATTACGTCAGTCTATCATGGCTAGTCTTAGCTTGGAGTTTGCTATGAAGGACCTTGGTCCTTTGAGTTATTTTTTGGATATTGCTGTTATTCGCCATGCGGCGGATAATTTTTGTCTCAGCGTAAGCATGCTCTTGAGATTATTGAGCGTGCTGGTATGTCTTCATGTAAACCCTCTCCTATTCCTGTGTATACCAAGCCCAAATTGAGTGCTCATACTAGCACTCTTTATGAGGATCCCTCGCATTATCGTAGTCTTGCAAGGCTTCAATATCTTACTTTCACCAGGCCCGACATTGCTTATGTTGTGCAGCAGGTCAGTCTTTTTATGGATGATCCTCATGACGAACATATGCAGACTCTTAAGCGCATTGTGCGCTACATTCAGGGGACTCATGATCATGGCTTGCATTTGTATCCATCTTCGATTTCCACCCTCATTTCTTACACCGATGCAGATTGGGGTGGATGTCCTAATACTTGCTGCTCTACCTCCGGCTATTGTGTATTTCTTGGGGATAACTTCATATCTTGGTCTGCTAAACGCCAAGCCACATTCTCTAGTTCGAGTGCGAAAGCCGAGTATCATGGGGTTGCAAATGTTGTTTCTGAATCTTATTGGTTATCTCATTCTTGAACTCCATTATCCTACTCATAAAGCTACTTTGGTATATTGTGACAATGTGAGTGTCGTTTATCTATCTGGTAATCCTGTTAATCATCAGCGAACGAAACACATTGAGCTTGATATTCATTTTATTCGCGAAAAGGTAACCCGAGGTCAGGTATGGGTCTTACATGTTCCTTCTCGTCACCAGACTGTTGACATCTTCACCAAAGGTCTTCCTCTTGTTCTTTTTGAAGATTTTCGAGACAGTTTGAGTGTACGGCAACCTACTGCTTCGACTACGGGGTGTGTTAGAATATTATTGTAAAATGTTCTTTGATGTACATAAATCAAGGATTGTGATCCTTGATTATCTCTTGTAATTATCTTAGTTAGGAAAGTTATCTTTTGATTCCTACTTTGTAGTCTAGCTTTGTATAATAGGTTGAAAACTTCCTTTGGAAGAGGTTAAGAAAAACTTTCATTCATATATATATCGAATTATTATAATAGACGGTCTAATTTTAATATAAAATTAGACAACCCAAATCTACTGTAACACCCCTATTATTCTCTCTTTTCAGAAATACCTTTATAATATAAAAGTAGAGACCCAAGTATTATTGCTCGTGCGATAACGTATCGGCTTATTCTGAATTTTGCAGCGGAAAACATATAACTAAACTTTAACCTTTTATTTACAAATAAATACATAAGTATTTAGAAATCAACAAATCTAAATGAGTCTTATTCAAACAATCTTAATAATTAATGTTCCTACTAATACAGAAAAATAAAATATACTAGTTACACATTCTCCCCATTCCAGATTCACAATGATGCACATCTGCAAACCTGTAATGTCAATGCTTTAATGAATATGCTCACCAAAATGGGTCATCACAAGATCAATAAGGCAAAACCATGATCACAATCACAAACAAAGCAAGTAATCAGAAAAGCTGAGTACTACATACTAAAACATAAACATTCCTAACATGATACTAAATAAATAACATGCATGGATAAATAATAATATAATCATATAACATTCTGCTGACAACTTTAACTAAACTAAACTCTAAACATCTTTTTAATACTCAAATGGAATAGTAATTGGACCTGAGTTGTCTTATCTACTAATGCCTTGACTAGGAAGACGAAATACGGGAGCTACCACATATTCCAGAAATGACCTGCAATATCGAGGAACCTTTGTTAACTTGCAATAGGGATGGTGATCAATCCATCTCCCGTGAAAAGCCATGGCTCGCTCACCATGTACCCCAACTCCTAATATCCAACTCTAGACGTGCACCACTCTAAAGTCTATAACTATCCTCGTTACACTTTACGTTCTTTACAAGTTATTACTTGTTATGACACACATACAAGCAACACACAAATACCAATCAAGCATTCACAACTGAACTTCTTTTATCTTAGGATTTAATAAGTGATCACATCTTACAACCCAAGATTACTTTCTTTTAATCTCAAACTTTCTTATTTGTTGAACCTAGCCAAAAATCAAACTTACCTTTAAAAGGCATACTTATCAACTTACCAAATAAGACCCACAGTCCTCATAAAGTAGTGAAAATAATACTTATAAGCGATCACATGAATAACATGATTCAATCTCTATAACATATATTAATTCCCCCATGTGAATTAAAATAAAGTTCCCATCCACATGCATGCATCAATAAATCCATACAAACATGACAAATCTTTACTCATAATAAATCTCATAATTAACATGCTTGCATACAGGCATAAAACACGTAGAAATCAATCATACTAGAAATCACATATGAACTTATAAAGTTCCTATACATGATACTACAACTTTTCTCCTTAAATCATGATACTAATCACATAGCACACAGGTATGAACATATATACCTTGTATAAACTAGTCGGCAGGCCAGGCCACTTTTAATTCTTTAAAAGTCTCCTACAAAATATTATATTCTCCGCCTAGAAATCAATATAAACTAAAATCAATATTCTTAAATAAAAATAAAACAACTTTAAAATATTTAAAATTCCCTTTAAATATATTCAAAAGTTGATTTTACTATCAAAACTTCAATTACTTATAATTCCTAGCATAATACTATCATACTAGTAATTAAAATTCTTAAAACTCCATTAATAAAATCCTTTCTGAAATTCCAGCAACTTTAAAAATCATAAAACCCTCGATCTTTAAATATATGTAGACATGATTAAATTCATAATCTAAACCAATCTCATAGTATACAACATGCTACTATGATATTATAGTAATTAACACCCTAAAAATCCATGCTCTAATGATTAAAACTTCAATCCAACAACAATAAACAAATCTGAATTTTTATTCTTAGAAAATATAATATATATGAATCAAGATTATTTATTAAAACAGTCAATTAAAACCAATAATCATGATTAACATTAAAAGAAAGCACAAAAACATAGTCTTTAATGTAATCTTGAGGAAGAAGAAAAAAAATTAACCAACAAGAAAAAGAACAAGGGAGGCGCCAAAACAGAATACCCACGGCAGCAGCAGCGACGCAACTCTTGGAGATTTTGAAGACTTTGTGACGTTTCTTGTTGAAAAAGAAACATTACTTGAAGAAGAAGAAAGAAAGAAAGAACTTGAAAGAGAGAAAGAAGTGAAGGAGGAGAGAGGGTGCAGTGAGATTTGAGTGTGAGGAGAGAAAAAATAATTCTTGTGTGGGGTAAAATAATTGGGTATTAGGATATTTATAAGGAGGCTTCCTTTTAGGCTTATGAAAAGGAGATTGGGCTCAATTAAAATTGATGAGGAATAGGATAAATAAATCAGAACTCCTAACATCAATATAATTCTTCTTTCCTAATATACTTAATTTAAGTTCCTCAAGTCCACTTAGACTTCTTTTCCAAATCAAATTAGTATTTTAAACCTTTGTCAAAGCATGCCTAAATAAAATATTTTTTTTAACTTTCTTAAATCCTTTGAAATAATTCATTTGACTTTTAAAATAGTCAACCTTTTAAATGGTCAAATCACTTAAAACTAAATTATGTTTAAATATAAATATATAAATACTAAAATATATTTAGAAAATCCTTTAAAATTATGGGGGATTACACCTACATTCTCCTAACAAGTTATTTTCATTTTTATCTAGCCTAACACTATTTTTAGGTATCTTGCACCATCCTAGTCATCCATTCTCTTCTCCTTCCTTTGTTTCCCTTTGAATATCGAATTACAACAAACAATTTTAAAAAATAGTCTGACAGTCTTACGAAATGAATTAAACTAGTTACTAAATAGATTAAATCAGTCACTAAATGAAATAAAGAATATTATCACTCAATAGATTAAGCTGGTCACTAAATAGATTAAAGTGGTCACTAAATAGATTAAAGTAGCTACTATATTAAGAAAGATGGTCCATTCTCTTCTTAATATTGGGCTTGGACGCCCCTACTTTTAAATTAAAAGTAGACAATCTCTTACAAGACCAATTGTATGTATATATATATATATATATTGGTGGATGGAGAGTTGTGGGTCCAAATAATATCATCCACATATGACCCGATCCAACCAAAACCTGCACGTAGAGCGGGCCCGCGGGCTGCCTGAGCCCGACCGGTTCTAGGCCCGGCCCGGCCCGCTGTCCATAACATGGGTCGTGGACCGCGAACGTCGGAAGAATTTAGGATTAAGCCCAGCCCGGCATGAGCCCGAGGAAATGGCCCGTCCAGGCCCGTGGGCTGGGCCCACGAAAAAGCAAGTTTGCTGAAGTTGTCAGGCGCCAGCTCTAGCCGTTGCTGAAGTTGAAAAAGCAAGTTTGGCTTTTTTTGCTTTTCATTTACTGCATGACAATGACAACACACAAGTACACTATATCACTATACACAACTCATAACTACACAATACTGCAAGAGTGAAGATATTGCAGATTTTGCAACGTTCATATGCACCAACAGCTAATTTTGCAACGGCTAATTATTTTCCATTTCCTATATATGCACCAAAACTTCATCATTTTTTCCAAACAACTCATCACTCTCATCTCATCATTCATTCTTCTGTATTATTTCAATCTCCTCAATTTAGAATTATCATAGTACTCAATTCCTAAATAACAAAATCTTTCAATTATACACTAACACTTTGCTCTTCAAAAAATTAATAGTAATACTACAAAATTACTTATTCTTTGGATGAAGATTGTTTGAAGATCATTCAAGTAACCTTTGAAGTTGCGATTCTCACATTTCGTAATTCTATTTCTACTATATTGGTTGTAAGATCCAACTCAACTTTGTTTCAATCATTTTTAGTTTATTATTACTAATCATTTTCTATTTACAATTATATTATTAGTACGCTATTAGCTATTATTGTTAATTGATTCCTTTTATATTAATTAGTGTTATTTTTGTTATTTTAATTGAGTATATCTTGTTTTTGTGAATTTGTTTATGCAATGGCATGAAAACCAAATACCTCTACAAAAAATCCAAACACATAGCTACTTCTAGTGACCAACAAAACCCAAACGTGTCTATGCCGCCACCTCAAAACATGGGATTCCAGCATTATAGCCAGATGAACCAACCGTTTTCTGCAATCGGTATGAATCCCCCTCCGGGATTTCAACCAAACGCATACCAACCCTATTACGGATTTGGCACACCACAAGATCCTAGTTCTTACCATTCCACCGAAACTATACCTCAATTTTCATCAACAATGCCTAGCATGGAATCCGGTTCTAGTGGACAGGCCCTTCCCCGAAATCCCTAATCCATTAGATGAGTGGTGTACGGAAGAGGAAATGACAACTAAGAAACATCGAAAGAGTAAGGTTTAGAGCTACTTTTTATTAAATAAGGATGAAAGCAAAGTTAAGTGCAAAACATGTAACATTATTTTATCTGCTATATCTAAACAAGGGACGGGTTACTTAGCTAGACACTCCAAAAAATGTGTTCAACCCTCTAGCGATCCAGCACAACCCAAAATCTCTCAGTATCATCCACACAGTTTCACTTACAATTATGAGAGGGATAGGGACGAACTCGGGTAAATGCTTGTGCATGCTGAACAACCTTTTCTTTTTGTTGAGAATGAACCTTTTAATAATTACATCAACAAAGCACTACAACCTCAACACAAGCCAATTTCTAGAAAAATTGCTCGTTCATCCGCGTTGAGAAACTATTTAGAGCATAAAAAAAGGTTAATTCAACTATTAAGTAATCTTCCTTGTAGAGTTTCTTTAACTACAGATGCATGGGATGGTAGTTATGGACTACATTACTTGTGTGTGACTTGTCATTGGATAGATGATGAATGGTTGTTGCAAAAGCGTATTATTCATTTTAGAATGTTAGAATACCCCCACACTGGTCTTAACATTGCTCATCATCTAATGCAAGCTATTGATGAGTATGGTCTGAGGACTGATGCAGGAGCATCTAATTCAAGCAACCAAGATCTTCTTCTACATGATCAAAAGGAGAACATGGTAAAGGAGGTTCAATTTCTAAGCCTAACTAGCTCGGTTTATTCTAAAACCTTACTTAAGCAACTTGATTAGGCTAATCCTATGTTAATCTCTACTTAAGCAAGATTAGTAATACTTAATGACACCTTAAACATCATTATGTATTGGTAATCAAGTTTAGTAAGTGATTAGTAGCCTAAGTACATGTTTAAGTTATGTTAATCATGCTTTAAGAGTTAAGCTAGTATAAGCTCATGTAATCCGATTTGTATAAGCTAGTTTAGGAATGATTTTTGCTGCAATTTGGTGCCACCACCTACTGATTTTGAAGCCTTGGGAAGTGAATGAGGCCATATGAAGACCACATGGGCAAAGGAAGCAAAACCAATGAGAGAAGAGTGCTTCAAGCCAAGGTATGCTACTGCCAGCACCCCCAGCGTCCCAGCAGGCTTCCCTTTGAAGCTTTTGGGCAACCATCATTTCTTCTGCAAATTGTACAAGCTTTTGAGGAGTAATAGTTTAATATGTTTACTTTAGTATCCTATTGGTAGTTTTACTGTTTTGTAGCTTCCAATAGAAATCTAAGCTAGTTTGTAGAAGGTGTGCTGGACAGTTTGTAATTTTTATTTCATGTTTTTTATTAGCTTAGTTGGCATAGCTAGGGAAGTCCAAATCAGCCGAAATTTGGACACAATGTAAACAAATATGTTAGCTTTGCTATCCTTTTGGAATTAAGTCATTTGAATCAAAATTGAGAGAGTTATACTCAAAACATTAAGCTGTGTGCTTATTGCTTGTTCCGGTCAGTTTTGGCCTTTGTTAAATCTTTGCTTAATTCTTTCACTTAAACGTTGATTTAGTGAATGAAACTCAAAGTAGATGCAAGTTAGAAGCTTATTGTTATAACTTGATCTTAGTTTGGTGGTAATTGGGTTGTGAAAGTGGTGGTTGTTCAATCAAATTGAACCGGTTAGATACAATCGAATTGTTCTTGTTTTCTTTGTTCTTGTTTCTTTCTTTGAATGCTCTTGAATACTAAATCAATATGTATCAAGGACTAGAATTATGTCCATGACTTTTGATAATGCAACATCTATGACATATAGTGCAAACCTGGTCAAACAACAATTACCTGATTTAATTTTAGATGGAGAAGCACTTCACATTAGATGCATTTGTCATGTTTTAAATTTATGTGTGAGAGATGGAACTACTGCTATTGGTCCCTTTTATGAGAAAATTAGAACTGCAATTCTTTCTATTAACAGTTCTTCTATGAGACTACAAGAGTGGAAAGCATTTCTTCGTCAGCAAAAGATAAAGGTGGTAAAACTCAAAGTCGATTGTCCGACTAGGTGGAACTCCACTTATGACATGTTGAGTAAGGCAATCGAGTATAAAATTCCAATAACGATTTTCTTCAATCAAAAATTTCCACAAATGGCTTTATTAGAAAATGATTGGAACAATTGGGAAAAGTATATGAACTTCTTACAATTGTTATATATAGCATGACCCATTGCTTTTCTTCTGTTTATAATCCATGTTCTCAATCTTTTCTTAGTAATGCATGTTTACTTACTCAACTTTTTTATGAGCATCGTGGCGAAGAAACTTATGATGACTATCTTCCCGCAATGGAGGTGAAATGGCGCAAATATTATACGGAGCTTCCTATTATTTATGTTTTTGCTTCTATCTTAGATCCAAGGCAAAAATATGATGGTACTTTCTTGTTACTTGATATTTATTTTCAATGCATGCTACTTGAAAGTGATGTTGGATCTTTTAAAACTAATGTGACCACTCGATTTTTCGAACTATTTAGAATTTATGAAAATAAATATGGAACAATTACTCGATTTGCTCCTTCTCAATCATCCAAGAGCGTAAGTAAACGGTCAAAAGGTTTACTTGCACAAGCTGCTAATATGATGTCTAAATTTTCTGGTACTGAATCATCCCGGAGAACTCAAAGTGATGTTTCTGAATTACAAATGTATCTAAGCTATGATTTTATGAAAGGTATGGATGATGAAGAAAAGTTTGGACTTGACCTACTGTAGTGGTGGAAAGGACAAAGCACAAAGCATCCAATTTTGGCGGCGATGGCGCGTGATATTTTTGCTATCCAAGTCTCATCAGTTGCATTCGAACGAGCTTTTAGCGCATCAGGAAGAGTGCTAGATGATAGAAGATCAAGTTTTAAACCCGAAACTCTTGAAATGTGTGCCTCTTTCAAAGATTGGTTAGATGCTGAAGATTGATCTCAAGATAAGTCGTATGTTCAAAACGATAATGATGAAGGCACGTCGGCTTCTGGATCTAATAGTTCTTAATCAATTCAATTAGCCGACGATCTTGAACAAGAAATAGATGATGATGAGTGATGATAATAGTTCTCAATCAATGCAATGTAACTTTCTTATTGTTTGTAATGTCTTTAGTTTTTAAGAATCTAGTTATTTTGTTCCTTTTTAATATTATCAAGAGTTTAATAATAATTTTGAGGCATTTTTCAAGTTACAATGTTACCGTAAATAAATTTCCTTTACTTTTTACTTTTTGTTTTTCACTATAATTAACTTATAAATACAAATATAAAAAATAAAAAATAAACTTATAAATACAAATATGAAATATACAATGTTAGAAAACATGAAATTGGTAACGGGTAAGTATACATTATTTATTACTCCTTATCTTACATGAGAAAAATTGAAAAAGTAAAAAGTAGAGGTCTAAAAAGAGAAAGAGAGAGAGAGACAAAGTGCCAAAGTGGTACTAGTAGAGAGCTCTAAACATAAAAAGCTGAAAATATTCATCAACTTTAAATCAACATTCAACAACAATGCTAGACAAGTAGACAACATAGCAATAGCAAATATGACACATATAAATTGCCCAAAGATATGATGCACAAGGCCCGCGGTGAGCACGAGCCCGGCCCGCCAGGCACGTGGGTCGTGTCGTGCCATGGACAAGCTTCCCATATTTTCAGCCCGGCACGGCACGACCCGAGATTGATGGGCCGCGGGCCTGGCCCGGCCCGTAGTAACCCCAAGCCCGCGTGCCTGGCCCACGTTCAGGCCCAGCACGGCCCATGGCCAGCTCTACCTGCCCGTCACTCGCTTCAATGCGAGTTTTCACTCATTTGTTCGGGGCTTACCCAGTCACTCATAGATAATAACTTAATTTTTTTTAATTAATAACTTTTTTTTAGAAAAATTAATAAGTTAATTTTTATTTTTACTGAAAAAATATCCTCTCAACGGTTCTCGAAGTGGTAGAAAGTTCTCGAACCTGTTCCACTCTCTCTAGTTTAGTGACTACAAGTACTGACTAGTAGTGTCAAGTGTGTCTTTCTCCCTAAAGCCCTAATCTACTTCAAAACATAACTCTTCATATCTCCGCCTTCTCCCCTTATCCTCAGCACCATCTCAACCAACTTTCTCAAACCTATTCTTTCTCTCTCCTCTCCCTTCTTTCACAATCTGCAAAACCATGGCTTCAGCCAATGCTATTTCTACCACTTCCATTCTTCCTTCACCTAGAAAGGTAAAATCTTTGTTCATCTTTTTCTCCTTTCTTTATTTTTTTCTACTGTTCTCTTCTTTTTTCTAAGTTAAACATTCGTGTAATTTTGTATTTATTATTCATTTGTTTGTTGTCATTATAATTTGTTGTTTTTGCTGCTTGCATTATCACTTCCTTATTTCAAGTTTAATTCTTTGGGCTTTTCAGTTTTTCTGTATTCAGTGTGGAAGTGGAAATTTGGTTCAAATTGATTGGCCTAGTTATCTATTTCAAGTTCATATATGATAAATTCTTTGGGTGGAATTCTGATGTAATTGTAGCTTTATGCAATGGGAGAAGACATAACTTGCAGATGGATGAGTTGGGTTGTTTTTGTTTTGTTTCTTCATGGCTTCTATCTGATGTTTTTGCTGTCACTTTGTTCAGATTTGTGAATTCAAATCTTCGAGTGAGAAAGATGAAAATATTGTGTGATTTATGTTTATGTTTGGTTGTTTTGTGTATTGTTCTCTCATTATGTAGCTGATTATGTTGCTGCTGTGTCTTTAGGGAAGCTTGAGAAATGCAATTCCTCAACGAGCGCAGAAGGTGCACTATAAGCCATCGAGCAGGCGGTTTGTTGTTAGAGCCAATGCAAAGGATATTGCCTTTGACCAGAATTCCAGGGCAGCACTTCAGGCTGGCATTGATAAACTTGCTGATGCCGTTGGACTTACTCTTGGTCCCAGAGGTAGCTTTGTTGTTTGTAAACATTGACTTTGTAGCTTGGAATACATGATTCAACTTAGCTTGGAATGCTTTTGAGTAGTTGATTAAACCTTTGATTAAGATGTTTATCATTTTGGGATATACTAGATTCCTGTTTAATGCTTGACTTGTCTCTATTTTGGATTTCTTGACTGGAGATGTGTAGAGAGAACAATTTATCTAGTTTGGTTGAAGTGTTTTGATAGTTCTGTTCTTCTTTGGCATTGTTGTCATCTAGGCTCTCTGAAGGAAGTTAACCTTGCCTAATAGCTGACAACAAACTGCTATTTGTTATGTTTCTGGTTTGCTATTTCTAATACTTCATAGTGGCATAATAATTCCCCTGGATCTGATTAATTGTTCTTTTTGCAGGGAGAAATGTTGTCTTGGATGAATTCGGAAGCCCAAAGGTAGTCAATGATGGAGTTACTATTGCTCGAGCAATTGAGCTTGCCGATCCTATGGAGAATGCTGGTGCTGCTTTGATTAGGGAGGTATGAGTGCTTTACCTATAATTAGGCACAATACATGCTGTAAATCAATAAGAAACTAATTTAGTTATCATCATCAATAGGTTTTGAAATGTGATTTGATTGTGTTGGTGGTTATTATAGGTTGCTAGTAAAACAAATGACTCTGCTGGAGATGGAACAACAACTGCTTCAGTTCTTGCACGTGAGATTATCAGACAAGGTTTGCTGAGCGTTACTTCTGGTGCTAACCCTGTGTCTTTGAAAAGAGGAATTGATAAAACAATTCTAGGATTGATAGAGGAACTTGAAAAGAAAGCCAGGCCGGTCAATGGCCGTGAGGACATCAAAGGTACTGATGGATACTTCAATAAATATGCTATATTACCTTAAACTTGTAGTAGATACCAACAGCATTTTGACCTATCTGGTATTGTGATGTAGCCATTGCTACAATTTCTGCTGGCAATGATGAATTAATCGGCACCATGATTGCTGATGCAATTGACAAAGTCGGTCCAGATGGTGTTTTATCCATCGAGTCATCGTCTTCCTTTGAGACAACTGTTGAGGTTGAAGAAGGGATGGAGGTTCGTGGCTTTTAGACAACCTTTCAAGCAATTCCAATATTTCCTTATGGTTTCCTTATGGTATATTTCCATGTAAGCGGGCTTTTTTTTTCTGTCTTGCAGATTGATAGAGGTTACATATCTCCACAATTTGTTACCAATCCTGAAAAATCCGTTGTCGAATTTGAAAATGCAAGAGTATTGGTAACTGACCAGAAGATTACTGCGATAAAGGACATTATACCATTATTGGAAAAGACCACACAAATGAGAGCACCTTTGCTTATTATTGCTGAGGATGTCACTGGAGAAGCGTTGGCCACTCTTGTTGTAAACAAACTGAGGGGTATTATAAATGTCGCTGCCATCAAGGCTCCAGGTTTTGGTGAAAGAAGAAAGGCTATGCTTCAAGATATTGCTATCTTGACAGGTACAAAATTGTGTTTTAAGCAATATAGCTAGACTGTTGATTTGCAATTTTGCGTGATACTGGTATAGATGCACAAAATCAAGTATTGAGCTATTCGATGGGTTGATAAGACAATATAGCTATTGTTTTACTTTTAATTTTTTATTGGGCTAGGTGATGGTTTCAGGGAATTAAAACTCTCCCGTTCCGTCATAGAACGGCCGTTGTGTAACGGATTTTGGATTTGCCGTTCTGCGAAATCCCGTTACGGAACGCCATAATAAAATTCACATACTTCTCGCTGCGTTGTCCGTTTCGTAACGCGAACTCGCCGCGTTAGAACGTTTTTATCCCCGTTACATCCGTTTTTTTTTCAAACATTAGCCAAATTCTTTCTATGATTTAATTATATAGTTGATGAAACATGATATTCTATTAGATTTGATTATATTATGTTGTAATAATGCTTCATAAACTAAAAAATGCAAATAAAGTTGAAACATATTTATGTGAACTTTTAAAAAAAATATACGCCGCGTCGGCCCCGAAATGTTCTATTTGCTCGTTACAAGCCGTTCCCGCGACAACGTGACCATTCCCGCGAATGCAACCGCGACCGCGTTTTTTTCCCCTGGATGGTTTAGAGTTGGATACTTGCCAAGTCCATCTATGTTTTCCCAGATAAGCAATTACTTAATGCCATGGGTTATACTGTACCCTTAATCTGATGTCAAATTTTCCCTTGCTATACATATGTTGAAGTGGAAGACATATTTGTGAAAAGTGGTTCTTATGTTATTATGAAACCATAGTAAAAATGCTGCATCTTCTTTTGATATCTTATGGAAGAGTTTCACTCTATCGGAGACTCATCTAGCTTTGTGCTGAGGTACAATGCAGTTTAAATGGACAAATAGCAGATAATATAGTTTGTCATGACCTCTATAATAGAGTTTTGAGCATTTGGTTGTCTTATCATGATTGTTAACTTATTAATCAGTTTAATTGACTTGTGTTAATCAGGTGCGGAATTCCAGGCAAATGATCTGGGATTGTTAGTTGAGAGTACATCTGTCGAGCAACTTGGTTTGGCAAGGAAGGTGACAATTTCCAAAGATTCCACGACGCTCATTGCCGATGCCGCGTCTAAAGATGAGCTTCAGGCTAGAATTGCACAACTCAAGAAAGAGTTGTTTGAGACTGATTCTGTTTATGATTCTGAGAAGCTTGCTGAGAGAATCGCAAAACTGTCTGGAGGTGTTGCTGTTATTAAGGTTGGTGCAGCCACAGAGACAGAGCTCGAGGACCGTAAATTGCGGATTGAGGATGCAAAGAATGCTACTTTTGCTGCCATAGAGGAAGGCATTGTCCCTGGTGGTGGTGCTGCTCTTGTTCATCTCTCAACTTTTGTACCTTCGATCAAGGAAAAGCTTGAGGATGCTGATGAACGTTTGGGTGCTGACATTGTGCAGAAGGTAATCTATTTTGTCTGAACTTCTTTGCCATACTAAGGCCTTGTTTTTACTAGAAAGTTATATACTGGGAAAAGGTTTTTTCACCAAGTAGTTCAAATAGTTGCCATAAGATTAGATTTCAACTTGTAAAAATTAGAAAGCTGAAATAAGTTTGAATCTATTCCAGAGATAATTCAGTGTGGAATTTAAGACAAACGCCGATAACGGCCCAAATTAAATGTTGATAAGCAAATATCAGGTGAAATAAAACTTTGCACCTTGAGATATTTCAAAAAAAATGAGACACAGTGGTTGATTGAAAAAGTGCATGTGACTGGACCCAAACCCGACCCAAAGTTACTGAGATAAACCCGAGTTCGGCTTGAACCGAACTCGAACAACCCAAATTCAACCCGATTTGACTCAGTATGGTTCTTTAAGGTTTATATTATTTCTGATATTTTTTTGGCACAATCCAAAGTTAACGCAGAACCCGCACATGACCCTATGACCAAAGTTGTGGCTAGGAAAGTAGGAATTGCCTATATGCCATGTCGTTCATACAAATGTTATACTTCATGTGTTCTGTTTTAAATAAAACGTTTGCTTTTTTACGTAACCCAACGCACTTCTTTAATCATTAGTATTTTTAGTTGTGCACATATAAAAAAGATATAATTTGATAGTATGCATCGAGACGAATCTAACAATCCCTAGTGTATTATGTTCTTCTTTTTACTTTTGCTGAGTGGTAGGATTGCTATATTGTTTTTGACCTTCTGACCATCTTGTGCATCGGCTTGTTGCTAGGCACTTGTATCACCAGCGTCTTTGATTGCCTACAATGCTGGGGTTGAAGGTGAGGTGGTTGTAGAGAAAGTGATGGCAAGAGAGTGGGAGATTGGTTACAATGCAATGACAGACAAGTATGAGAACTTGGTGGAGTCTGGAGTAATCGACCCAGCTAAGGTGACCAGATGTGCTCTACAGAATGCTGCCTCTGTTGCAGGAATGGTCTTAACTACTCAGGCTATCGTCGTGGAGAAACCAAAGTCTAAAGCTGCTGCTGCTGCTGCACGTGAACCAGGTTTAACCATTTAAGTTTAGTGCAGTTTGTAGATTATGAAAGGTAGGCTTCAATAATCGCATGGATTGTTTTGGTAGTGAATTGTATCAAAGTTTTGTATTGAGGAGAATCATTGATCGAAAGGGCAATTAGTCATTTGATTACGAAAGAGTGTCTCACAATTAGTGATGTGTCTCGACAGTGTCTCACTATTAGTAGTGAATATAGTGATTGATAATGAAAGCATCTCTCAAATGAAAACGTATTAGCACGGATTACTCTATGTTTTATCTTAGTTCCTGTGCTTTCCTGCCTAAGTGATGTATTCTCTCCCAAGGGCAGTCTTCTTACTCAGCCACTTATGCCAAACAGCGAAATCTTTCAATTTTAGTTCAGCTACTCATGGCTTGCTAGAGAACCAGTTTTCCTTATGAGGGGTCTGGAAAGTCAAGCTAAACAACAGAGCCTACCGAGTTGAGTTCCGCTGCATGTACAGCGATCTGCTAGAAAACTACTAATGTGTATGTAACTTAAGCTTCTGCATAGTAAAGTTTGCCTTTTGATAGACATTTCAACCAAGGGGTATAATAAACGTTGCGAATATCTGGTTATTTGGCAAAAAGAGCAAAAAGGCTTGTTGCTGGCGTGAATTCTTTTTTTTTTTTTTTTTTTTTTTTTTTTTTTTTTTTTTTGACAACGGAGAAGTGAGTGCAATTAATCAAAGCTTTCACTCTCATCTAGATCCATAATCAATCTCTTGAAAGTTCATGAAGTCTTCAATTATTCAGGTCTTTCTTGTTTTCGGTTCTCAACGCTAATTCGAGCCTAATTTGATTGGAATTCTCGAGGGGTATTATTTCAATAATGATTTGCAATTCTTTCTTTTGATAAATTTCATAGTTTAGCCTTGTTGCTTTTTGTGGTAAAAGGGATCTCTAGTGGAGAGGAGTTTGTTGTGGAAGTGTGTGCTTGTGCCAAGGTTGGGTAGCCGTTGATATGGTTCAGAGGAGGCTTTTTGCATTATCTCTTCCCTCTTAGCCTATCATGCGAGCAAATACTGATTGTAACCAACTTAAATGAATGGAGGGAGTATAGTTTTTTATTTGGTTGACTTCAGATTCATTGATTTTGAGAGACTTCATCAAAAATATTCACTAGATTGATTGAAACTGGGGTTGGGACTTGGGATTAGTCTGATGGTAGAGGTTGATTTTAGTGTACTCTGTAATCTAATTCTTTCGAGTCACTGCCTTCCATTTCATAAGATGAATTAGGTTCTTTGCTTAATTTTATACCTGTATATAAAATCATAAAATTTGCAAATTTGCATGTAAGTGTGACAAAATTGTTACCAACATGAAAGTTGAAATTATGAATTATACAAAACTGGTATAAATCAAACTAGATGGGAATAACCGTGTCCGAATTGATTTGAACATGAAGTCATTTTATCAAATTTTGAATAATTCTTAGAAAAGAGGTTGATTTCAACATCTGTGTTATCAAATTCGGTTTGAGTTAATGTATCTTCTCAGCAGATCATTAGGTTTGCAAGAACACTTGAGTCTCTTAATTAAATCTATGAAGGCAATTAATGTAAGGTGAAAATAAGTTTTTATTATTTTTCTTAATTATTATCTTGATTATGTACTAACTTTTTTTTTTTGTTTTTTCATTTTTTAATTTTTGGAGTGATTTGGGTATGTGGACGTCCTAATAGGTTTCCAATCTTGAATCACTTCACCTAGAATAGTCCATTCTGATGGGGGGACTTTTAGCCTCTTAGGAAATAATGTTCATGTGATTTTTCTTAATCAAGTTGTTCATCATCAAAAACACGTTTTCATAAAAATCAAATAGAGTTGTGTATAAACATCTCCATAAAAAGAATGTGACGCTGCAATTATAATCAGTTTTAATTTCGTACTTTATCTTATTTTTCGGATATAATATTTTTTCTGTGAAATTCAAGATGTTTTCAGCAATTGGGTTTTAGAATTTCTAAAAAATAAATTTTGTATGGTTAATTAAAAATCATACAAAATGGTTGTGAAAAATTGATTTTGTTCAGTACCACATAAGCTTTTTCTTTCAATAAAGTTCAAACTAAACTTATTTAGGTAAACTAAAAATATCAACTTCAAATAAGACATTAGTAGATTTTCAAAAACATAAAAATCATGTTTATATGAATTCTGTACAATTCTATCTCATTTTTACAGAATTGTTCATGCAAATCACTGAATTTCAGAAATTAATTTTCTCTTCAGTTAATAAAATAAAAAAAGGGTCTTTAAAATTTTCAATTTAAGTGAAAATTTGCAGTCTAGTCCTTCAATGTGTATAGAATGTCCATAACAAAATTCAGTTCAAATTAAGTTCAATAAGTTGAGTTTCAAAGAATAAATTAGATAAAGATTCTGTTTTGACCGACTTTAGTATAAAATTCACCTTAATTCTAGTTTTTACTAAAAGCGTGTGAAATTTTGGCACAACATAAAGAACTCATTGACCTATCCATAGGCGTATCACATGTTCAATTTTACTTTCTGCACAGAAAGTTATGAATTTTATAAGTTAGTACAAGAACAAAAGTGAAATTTGAAAAATGAAATTAAGTGATCAACTCGAGTTTCATAAAAAATATTTTATTTTGTTAGGAAAATGTTAATTAAAAGTCATTAAATCTTAAGTTCCTCTTGAAATGACTCATTTTATTAAGTAAATAAAAATCAATAAAAATCATAATGAAAATCTTCATAAAAAATCAAATTAAAGAAGTTAATTAATCTTTAACTTTCACAAATTTACAAATAAACATATATTTCAAACCCCATTCAAGGAGATGAAGATCAAGGAGCATCATGGTGAAGATTAAGATTGAAGATTTGTATAGATAATAGAATTTGTACATATTGTTGTAATAATAGTTTATTTGTAAATAGTTATTACTCCCTCCGTTTCCTAAAGATCTTCCCACTTACTGTTCCTACAAATACCAAGGAAAATCAAGTTGTGTGGGGCATGGTGTGAGTAAAGTAGGAGAGAGAAAGAGGTTAAGATAAATAAACAAATAAAAAGGGGTTAAAGTAGGAGAGAGAAAGGGAGTAAAATTGAATTAATAATGTAATGGTGGACCATATGATAGTGACATGAGAGGGTAAATAGGGAAATTTGTTTTGCCAAATAAGGAATAAAGCAAAAGTGGGAAGATCTTTTGGAAACACCCTTAAACGGAAAGAGGGAAGATCTTTAGGAAACGGAGGGAGTACATCACTTAATCAATGAAAAATATGGAGATGTTTATGCATAATTTTCATAAATAATTCTACAATTATTTTTTTTATAAATGAGCAACCAATGTTATATAGATTGCATGTTGGGCCCAATATATCATAATATATAAATCGGTTTTTTCACCATATATTCCTGACAAATTTTTTTTTGCACCATATATCCTTTCAAGTTTCCAAATTCACCATATACCCCTCACCTACTGTACAATAGCATTAATTGTCCTTTTTGTTAACAGACGTTAACTCGCCGTTAGTGTTTTATTACAACTTTGCCATTAAGTTTGGGCGCCATTATGTTGGGAGTTGGAGGATGACAGTTGACAAAAAAACCATGCCCCTTCATCTCTTTCTTCTCTAACTCTCTGTTCTACTAGAGCTTAGGCATCCATTGAAACCTAAATAGTAATATTAATTTACTTCTTAGATATTATTGTTATTATATAATCATCATCAAGTATTAATATATTAATACAAATAATATAAAATAATAATTATTAATTATCATTTATTATTATTATTATTATTATTATTATTTATTTATTTATAACTATGATTTAAAAATATCCAAAATACTATTATTATTATTCATTATTAATTATTCATTATTATTACCTATCATTATAATTATTATTTAATATTCATATTATTATTGTTTAAATATTATTTATATTTTTTTACATTCAATTTAATTCAATTCAATTCAGTTCAGCTCAGTTCAGCTCAGCTCAAATCAGTTCAGCTGTTATATGCCGAAGAGAACAGGGCATTAATCACTAAGGGCCTGTTCTCCCCAGCTTATTTTCAGTTCAGTTCAGTTCAATTCAATTCAGTTCAATTCAGTTCAGTTCAGTTCAGTTCAGTCAAGTTCAGTTCAGTTCAGCTCTTGACAATATTTTTACTCTCACATATCACTATTCATTTCAGTTCAGTTCAGTTCAATTCAATTCAGTTCAGTTCAGTTCAGATCAGTTCAGATCAGATCAGTTCAGTTCAGTTTGCTGTTTTATGCCGAAGAGAACATACCCTAAATTAAGGTGATTATCCTAAACCTTGAATAGTCACTAGTTAGGGTGATTATTTCCTAACCTTCATTTTGATCACTAATTGAGGTGATTATCTTTCCTTCCTTTAATCACTAATTAAGGTGATCTTACTAGATCTTACCCCAGATACGTACTTCTTAAGGTTCGGCTTCATCTGGTATGCCCTGAGAGTTGCAAAAATTTCCTCTATGCCGGTAATGTGGGCCTCTTATGTGATACTCTTGACAATGTTGTCATCTACATAGACCTTCACATTCCAGCCTTTTTATTTCGCGATTATCTTGTCCACCTGATGTTATGGTTTTATATAGAGTTTTCTCCCCTAATTATGTGCTAAAAGTTGTGATTATGGTGCTCTTAGGAGCCATTTGGTACTAACTCTCTCCATCTAGTTGTGGTTTGCTATTTTGTATTGAATTGTAGGTTTTGGAAGCTATCACCTACTTTACATGATTGCACAGTGGATTAGAGGGGTTAGATGCCGAGTTTCTAGATCCCGAGGATGATTTCCGAGACTTTGAGCAAAGGAAGAACAAGAAACGAAGATTAGTTGGACCGGCCCGATAGGATCGGGCGGCCCAGCCCGATCGGGCGAGATACCAGTTCTCATCCTTCTGCTGCGGGCCCGATCGGGCGTTTTAGGCCTTGTCGTAATTCGGTCTTTCGCCCGATCGGGCGAGTTGGCCCGACGTCGGGCGCCATTCCAGCACTCTGCCTCCATTTCATAAGACCGCCCGATGTCATCGGGCGGGTCAGCCCGATTGCATCGGGCGTCTGGTGATTTTGGCCTTAATCATCTTCTTTGGAGCCCGATCCCGTCTGGCGACTTTGGCCCGATCGGGCGGCTGGCGAGACGCGAGATTTTTAATGATTGCGGGCCCTTTTTCGAGATTTTCTTCTATTGTTTTGGCTTGTATAAATAGAAAAATCAGAATTATTAACTCTTATCTAGTTTTATTATTAGTTTTCTCCATAGAGTATTTCAAGAACCTTAATTTATTGCTTTGTGATTTCAATTCAAGATCAAACCTTTTGCTTATTCATAGTTCAATATAATTCGGTAATCTTTCTTCTTTACTTCTTTGTTATTTCTTCCATTGTTAAATATATTGTTTTCTTAGTTATTTGCCATGTTTTCAAGTATGAGTTTTTATATGATTCTTGTTATTGATTTCATAATTATGAGTGAGTAGTTCTATATCTAGAATTGTGGAGATCTATGTATACAATAAGGGATTGATAGATTAGTTTGATTATCTGGTATTTCAATTGTTTCCTTTGATTGTTTCTTCATGCTAGGATTATAGTTAGCCTGATTTAATTTCTACTTCTGCAATACTGAATCTACTTCGAGAGGAGAGATACCGTATAGGCTTTCAATTATTAGGCAAAGTGACCCTTGACTATGCGAGAGCGGCTGGGTGATCTTTGAGGGAGGTAATGTTCGAGAGAAATTACATGTGCCCTAGACAATTGACTTACTAGGTGGTTATCGTTTATCCTTGATTTCCCGAATTGTATGCATAGTGATCCATGATTCTAGTACTTTACTGATATATTTACACCTTCTTATTTAATTCTTTACCTGTTTAGCTTAGTAACACAACCATTCATCTGATTTTGTTAGTATATATTAGAGTTCAGATACAATAGTATAACTTCTCCCTGTGGATTCGATCCTGACTTCCCTGACTACTAGTTAGTGGACCTTAGGTTATTTTTGATTAGGTGATACGACTTTAGCCTGTCAAATTTTGGCGCCGTTGCCGGGGAGACGGTTTATTTTATTTTGTCTGAATATATAGTATTAAACTAACCTCTACTCTGAAGAACACCTGTTCTTTGGAGCATCTCACGTTTGTTTTAGTGTTTTTGGTGTATGAGCAGGAAATTGAAATCTCCAAATCTCATCCCGTTCGATCCAGAGATTGAAAAGACCGCTCGTAGACTCAGAAAGAAAACTAAGCAAGCTAAGCTGTCTGCAGGGACACCCTCCCAAAAGACACCATCTCCACCATCACCCCCACACCAAGAAAACCCCACCTCACCTATTACTGTCAACATGGGTGAGAATGTTACTCGAACCTTCAGAGTTATGCGCAACCATCTCCTGATAACGTGCCTACTGGGGTACGGATGCCCACTATTGCTGCTACAAATTTTGAGATCAAGTCTCATGTTTTGAATATGGTTCAGAACAATCAGTTCGCTGGGTTACCATCTGAAGACCCAAATCAGCATCTGCAGAGATTTTTACAGTGTTGTGCTACTCAGAAGCAAGCTGGTGTTACTCCTGATGAGATGAAGCTCCTTCTATTTGGTTTCTCTCTGCGCGATAAAGCTTTGTTCTGGTATAACAAGCTGCCTTCCACCATCACCACCTGGCCAGAACTTTCCAAGATTTTCCTCATCAAGTGGTACCCTTACCAGAAAACTGCAGATATGAGACATGCCATAGTTACTTTCACCCAAGATCCTGGTGAATCTCTATATGAAGCTTGGGAGCGGTTCAAGGATCTGCAGCGTCTATGTCCTCATCATGGGTTGGACCAGTGGTACTTGTGTCAGATTTTCTACACTAGAGTTGATGCAGATACACGACGGGTAATTGATGGAGCATCTGGTGGGTTCTTCATGGATAAAGCAATTGAGGAAGGGTATGAACTTTTGGAGAAGCTAGCATCTAATCAAGCCTCTACCATTCGTTCCTCTTTGAAAAAGGGTGGTAAACATGATGTTGAAGCCATTTCTCTACTGTCTGGGCAACTAGCTACTCTAACTCAGAAAATTGACTCCCTGAAGTTAGGTAATGATTCCTCCCATATGAGTGTTAATGCGATGGCTAGTGCTTCTAACTATAATGTGCATGTATGTGATGCTTGTGGAATATCTGGGCACAACTCTCAAGAGTGTCCTGCGCTGGGAAATAACTGTGAGGCCGTCAATGCTTTCCAATCACAACCTAGGAACCAATTCAACCCCTATTCCAACACCTACAATCCTGGGTTAAGACATCATCCCAACCTCTCATATAGGAGTACTAATGTGTTGAACCCTCAACCTCAACAACCATATCCACCTCAACAACAGGGTCAACAATACCAACCTTCACAACAAGCTCCACCTGGTTTTCAGAGAAATCAAGCACCTCCACAGCCTGCTCCTCCTGCTGACCCAGCCATGACAGAGTTGAAGAATATGATGTTCCAGATGCAGAAGGGGTTCAATGCTTTTCAAGCTGACACAAAAGCTCAACTGGAAAATTTGGGCACGCATAACAAGATGTTGGAGACTCAACTAGCTCAGTTGGCTAGTTCTTCTGCTAGTAGGCCACCTGGGGCCTTACCTTCACAATCGATGCAACCAAGGGACACTGCCAACGCCATCACTCTTAGGAGTGGCACACATTATGATGGTCCCCCAATGCCTAAGGATGGTCCGGTTGAGTCAGAAAAAAATGCAGACATAACTGAAACTTCGTCAGCTCCTGAGGCTACCACCAACACAAATGCAGAGAAGCAGACAGTACCTGAAAACAGTCCCTCCACCACTCCTGCGATCAAGGTTCCATTTCCCACTCGTCTATCAAGGAATAAGCTGGATCACCAACTTGGTAAGTTTATGGAGGTAGTGAAAAATCTTCAGGTAACTGTTCCATTTACTGAACTCATTACTCAAGTACCTGCATATGCTAAATTTTTGAAGGAAATTTTGACTAGGAAAAGAGCTTTAATGCAGTAGAAACTGTTGCCTTTACTGAAGAATGTAGTGCTCTTTTACAAAATCAATCCCCCCCTAAATTGAAAGATCCGGGGAGTTTCTCCATCCCTTGTAATATTGGCACCATATTTATTGACAAAGCCTTATGTGATCTAGGTGCTAGTGTTAGTGTCATGCCCTTGACTGTTTGTAAAAAGCTTGACATGGGAGATTTAAAATGTACCAACATTACTCTTCAAATGGCTGACCGTTCTGTTAAATACCCCCTAGGTATCTTAGAGGACGTTCCTGTGGGTAGGTAAATTTTACATTCCTGTGGATTTTGTTGTGCTTGACATGGAAGAGGATACTCAAATCCCAATCATTTTAGGGAGACCATTCCTTCATACTGCTGGAGCTGTCATAGATGTAAAAAATGGGAAATTAACTTTGACTGTGGGGGATGATAAGGTAACTTTTAGTTTGACCAATGCTTTGAAAAGTCCCATGCTAGAGGAAGCCTGTTACAGAATAGATGTCATTGATGTGCTGGTTAATGATGACATGCCTCAATCCCTTATGCGGGATCCACTGGAGGCTTTGCTTTGTTTTACCTCTTCCACAGGTGATGATATTATCCGGACTACTGAAGCGGATGCTTGGGAAGCAGCTTTTACCTGTGTCGAGCTTGATGGTACTACCACTCATGAGGATGAACGGTTAGTATGTGCTACTCCACCGGTAGAGGTAAAGAAACCTGAACTGAAACCCCTTCCCCCTTCTCTGCGGTATGCTTTTCTGGATGATTCTGAAAATTGCCCTGTGATTGTTAGTGCTGCATTAAATGATGGTCAAATGTCTCAACTTTTGTCTGTTTTGCGACAACATAAAAAGGCAATTGGATATAACATTGATGATTTGAAAGGCATAAGCCCTGACTTTTGCATGCATAAAATCCATCTTGAGGATGATCATCGTCCTAGTATACAAGGTCAGCGTCGTTTGAACCCGAATATGCAGGAAGTTGTCAAAAAGGAGGTTATGAAATTGCTTGATGCTGGGATTATCTATCCTATTTCTGATTCTAAGTGGGTGAGTCCAGTTCAAGTGGTTCCTAAAAAGGGTGGTACTACTGTAGTTAAAAATGAGAAAAATGAATTAATTGCTACAAGAGTAGTTACTGGGTGGCGTATGTGCATTGATATAGGAAATTAAATGTTGCCACTAAGAAAGACCATTTTCCCCTTCCCTTCATTGATCAGATGTTGGAACGTCTAGCTTGTCATTCTCATTTCTGTTATCTAGATGGCTATTCTGGTTTCTTCCAAATCCCTATCCACCCAGATGACCAGGAGAAGACCACCTTTACATGTCCTTATGGTACCTTTGCCTATAGAAGGATGCCCTTTGGCCTATGTAATGCCCCTGCTACTTTCCAACGTTGTATGATGGCCATATTTTCTGAATTTATTGAGTCCATCATGGAAGTATTTATGGATGACTTTAGTGTGTATGGCATTGATTTTGATGCATGTTTGCTGAATTTGACTAAAGTACTGAAAAGATGTGAGGATGTCCACCTTGTTTTGAACTGGGAGAAGTGCCACTTCATGGTTACTGAAGGAGTGGTACTTGGTCATATTATTTCTGAACGAGGCATCCAGGTGGACAAAGCAAAAATTCAAGTGATTGAGCAATTACCCCCTCCTGTGAATGTTAAGGGTGTTAGAGGTTTTCTTGGTCATGCGGGATTTTATCGCCGCTTTATCAAGGACTTCTCTAAAATTGCTAAACCACTTACTCAGTTGCTCCTCAAGGATGCCCCGTTCCTGTTTACTGATGAGTGTCTAGTGTCTTTTAACAGGATTAAGCAAGCTTTGATTACTGCTCCTATCATCCGATCTCCAGATTGGACCCTCCCATTTGAGATTATGTGTGATGCCAGTGATTATGCTGTGGGAGCTGTCCTTGGTCAGAGAAAAGACAACATCCTCCATGCTACTATGCACAAGACACTCGATGAAGCTCAAGTCAATTATGCCACTACAGAGAAAGAGCTGCTAGCTGTGGTCTATGCTTGGACAAGTTCAGGACCTATCTGCTTGGGTCTAAAGTCATTGTCTACACTGATCATGCTGCATTGAAGTACCTTCTCGCCAAAAAGGAGGCCAAGCCTCGACTCATTCGGTGGATTTTGCTGCTCCAAGAATTCGACTTGGAGATCAGAGATAAAAAGGGTGCAGAAAATGTAGTAGCTGACCATTTGTCCCGATTGCAGTATGCAGATATGGAAGAAGGTCTTCCCATTGACGACTCCTTTCCTGATGATAAGCTCCTGGCAGTCACTTCTGTTACCCCGTGGTATGCGGACTTCGCCAACTTTTGTGTGAGTGGACAAACCCCTCCAGAGCTGAGCTACCAGCAGAGAAAGAAATTTCTCCATGATGCCAAACAATTCTTCTGGGATGACCCTCTGCTTTACAAGCTCTGTGCTGACACTATATACAGGCGATGTATCCCAGAGTGGGAGGTGCATGACATTCTGAAGCACTCTCACTCCCTTCCATGTGGAGGCCATGCTGGGCCTTCCAAAACAGTAGCAAAGGTACTTCAATCTGGTTTTTATTGGCCAACACTTTTTCATGATGCTAGTATTTGTTTAAGTCTTGTGATGCATGCCAACGAACAGGAAATATTTCCCGTAGACATGAGATGCCCCAAACACCATCCTAGAAGTTGAACTATTTGATGTGTGGGGTATTGATTTTATGGGTCCTTTTCCCTCTTCCTCAGGCAACAATTTCATACTTGTTGCTGTTGACTATGTCTCTAAGTGGGTAGAAGCTATTGCATCACCGACCAATGACTCTAAGGTTGTCATGAAAATGTTCAAAAAGATTATCTTTCCACGGTTTGGGGTACCAAGAGTTGTCATTAGTGATGGGGGATCCCACTTTCACAAAAGAACCTTTGAAGCCCTACTCAAAAAGTATGGTGTCTACCATAGGACTGGCCTAGCATACCACCCTCAGACAAGTGGGCAAGTAGAAGTGTCTAACCGGGAAATAAAGTCTATTTTGGAGAAAGTGGTAGCTAAATCGAGAAAAGATTGGAGTGATAAGTTAGATGACACCTTATGGGCTTATAGAACTGCTTTTAAGACCCCTATTGGTACCACCCCTTATCGCCTAGTCTATGGAAAAGCATGCCACCTACCTGTCGAACTAGAGTATAAGGCTTTTTGGGCGGTTAAAGAGTTGAACCTTGATGCTAAATTAGCAGGAGAAAAGCGTTTACTGCAGATTAATGAGCTTGATGAACTTAGATAAATGCTTATGATAGTTCGCGGCTCTACAAAGAGCGCACTAAGAGATGGCATGATAAGAAAATTCTGAGTAGGGAGTTCAATATTGGTGACAAGGTTTTACTGTACAACTCTAGACTAAAGCTTTTTCCTGGTAAGTTGAAATCTAGGTGGTCTGGTCCTTTTTCTGTCACTAACACTAACAAGTTTGGTTCTATTGAGGTATGAATGCAACAGGTAGAATTCAAAGTTAATGGCCAACGTCTGAAGTTGTACCATACCGGAATCCCTGTTGGATCTGTGGAGGAGTTATACCTTCAACCCCCATCCCCTTCTGTTTGAGGGATGAAGCATTATGGTCGTGCGGGACCTTTATAAACCAGCGCTAATCGGGAGGCAACCCGATTTCTTTCTTTTCTTTTCGTAGTTTTTTCTAGATTTTTTTTTTTTTTTACTTTGTTTATTTTTGTATTTGGTGAGAGAGTGAGAGGGTACTGATATCCTCTTCAGGTTACATGTGTGCAGGAGTGCTTACCAAAGGAAAGAAAAATACGAGCCTGCTTACTGGGCATAGCCCGACGACATCGGGCGAGGTTGCCCGATCGGGCGCGCAACGGAAGTCGAAAAACAAGGAAAAGTGCGTCGCCCGATCCCATCGGGCCATGACGCCCGATCGGGCGAAACACCGTCACAATCCTTTACGACAAAAACGCCCGATCGGGCGTGGAAACCCGATCGGGCGCGCAACCAAAATTGAGAAGACGAAAAAATATCGCCCGATCGGGCGTGGACACCCGATCGGGCCCGCAACCATCATTCTTTAAGGGAAAAAAGCAGAAGCCCGATGGATCGGGCGAGCCAGCCCGATCGGGCGCGCAACCAAACTCAGAAAAGTTAAAAAAAAAAGGACGCCCGATGCTCGGGCGAGCTCGCCCGATCGGGCTCGGGTCCGGCTGGCGATTTTAAAGGGGATTTTCCCCTTCTTTTCACTCACTTCCTCTCACATTTTCTCTCTCTTCCAAACCCTAACCCCCAAATTCTCCCATCTTCTTCTCCAAACCCCCTTTCCACCATTGAAGACCCTCCTTCAAATCTTCAAATTCTTACCAATTTTTCTCTCCTATCACTTTCTACTCATCTCTCATCCTACTTTCTTCACTTTTCTCCCACTCTATCTCTCTCCTTCATCTTTTTCTCCATTTTTTTTTCTTCCACCATTAAAGTGAGGATTTGAGTGCTTCAAGTCTTCCCCATCTTTTCCCCATTAAAGAGTGAGTTGAAGGGTTGATATTTTTGCACATCTTAGCATAATGTTCACAAGGCGACGAAGATCTACCACGGGGTCCCAACCACCACCACCACCACCACCGGAAATTCCCAGAGATGAGACTTTCCCGGACGTCATCTTCTCCACGGAAGAACAGAGGGAACGATTTCAGCGCCTCAAGGGGCGCGAGGTAAGTCCTACCACATTTCTTGATATTGAATTCTTGGATAAATTGGGCATTCATAATGAATTTAAGGAATTCATGAAAATCATTGGTATGGAACCCTTTTATACTGTTCATGTCAATACCTATCCCGTGCTTGTGTATGAATTTTATAGTAGCTTGAATGTGACTCACCCTCGTTCCGGACCAATCTCACATGTTTCCTATAGGCTTTTAAATAGGGACTTCACCCTCACCCTGCCGGAGTTTGCTCGCATACTCCGTGTCCTCAACCGGGGGGAGATTGGGCATCCACCTGACTATCATCACAGGGATGTCTACTATGCTATAACGGGGGATGAAACAGATTTTACCTTGCAACACTGTCATGCTAGGTATATACACCAACCCATCTTCAAAATTTGGGTTCGTTTCATGTCTAAGACCTTGTTTGGGAGGGTTGAGGGGCAGCTCATTCGCGGGGATGAGCTTTATCTCATAGGCAGCTACATGTATCGGGGCACTCCCCGCCGTTTCCACTACAACATCCCTCACCATGTTGCGCTCCAAATGGAGCGTATTGCCACCACATACCCTAAGAGGCGCGCCGACGGGACGTTCTCCTCTCGGCCCATCGTGAACGGGGGGCTAGTCACTCTTTTTGCTAGGGCCATTCCAGACTTTGACGAGACCCGTATCAGCCAGCCTTAGGCCCTACCCTCTTGGACTATGCCTATCTCACTCGCCTGCATTGGTTAGAACGGGGTGGGGACACATACAAGTGGCAAATTAACGGAATGCGTTCCATTGACCTGCCCAGCCCTTTGGCCAAAATCAAACCTGGCCAACCTCACTATCACCTTCCCATTGCAGGTTCTGACTTTCCCACCCCCGCCCCGAGATCCCTGAGCGTACTATTATCGTCGTCCCCATGTTGAGGATATTCCCTCATCTTCTGATGCTCCCCCTCCCCCATATTCTACTGCTCCTCCTTCCTTTGATTTTCAGGAAATGATGACCCTGCTTCATCGCATGGATACTGGCATTACAGCCAATACAGCGGCTATCCAAGGTATCAGCCAGCAGGTTGATGCCAATGGTGTTCTTCTACAGAATCTTAGTCAGCGGGTCGATACACTAGCCAACGATCAACACCTGGCTTTGTACTCGATGTATGACGAGAACTGCCGCTTGCATCGCATTGCTGAGCATGATGCACATCCTTCGTGGTATACGTGGAACCCGAGCTACAGTCAGCCCGGCAATGAGGTGGATGGAGATGATGCTAGTGAGGACGTGCACATGGATGACTGATATCCATGTCTCCCCTTCCTCTTGTTGCAATGAGGTCATTGCCTCG
This sequence comes from Beta vulgaris subsp. vulgaris, assembly GCF_026745355.1. Taxonomy (NCBI): domain Eukaryota; kingdom Viridiplantae; phylum Streptophyta; class Magnoliopsida; order Caryophyllales; family Amaranthaceae; genus Beta; species Beta vulgaris. Next base: position 10,311,320 of record NC_079210.1, read on the forward strand.
TTCAGCTTGGGGGAGGATTTCTGTAAGTACCCCTCTCACTATTATTGCTTTTTAGGTAGGTTAGTGTTGTGTTCTTAGGTTAGTTAAGCTAGTTAATTGGTTAACTTTTTCTTTTCATAAAAACAAAACAACAAAAAAATGAAATATTGCTGAAAAAATACCAAAAACACGAGTTGAACATGAATAGAGAAATTGCTTCCCTGTGCCCCAAACTTTGCCTTTAAAAATGATTTAACTCATTATACTGGATAATCGGGCATTCGTGATTGGGATGTTGTGATGTGATCTTTGATTGCCTTGGTCTTGAGTAGATTTTGATGATAAAACACCTACTTTAACTGCATGCTTGGACTGGTTACATTGTAAGGATTCATTCGAGCCTTCGGATGCATATTTATGTCCGAATTATCCTTGTGTGTTAGTTCCTCATATCATTCTTATCTTGACTTTGGCATTGTACTCGTTGATTTCTGATGACTTTGAACATTGTGCTGTGATAGAGGCGTTCAATTGTTTTGATTTTTGGCCTCAGAATTTTCTACAAAAGAATCATTTCCCTCCTAGCCCCGCTGAGCCTAATGAGTTTCTTTGGATCTATATCAAGCCACATTACACGCCTTGAGCCTTTTCAATGTTTATTGTCCCAAGCCTAGCTTGGGGGAGCATTTGTTAGGATAGAACTAGTGTGGTTGATTTTCGGGTTGATTGGAATTAATATGTTTATGATGACATGAGTGAAGTGAATAAGAAAAAAGAAAAAAAGAAAGAAAAAAGAAAAAAAAATAGAAAATAACACATGAAAAGAATCAAGAAGTCACGAGTCATGAAAAAAGAGTAAAAACCAGAACAATACATTTTGCTGAAAACTATCAAAGAAACAATTGTTGGTTGGTTCGAAAAATCTAAAGTTGGTCATTATTTTGGGTATGTGATTGAGACCATGGAAGCTGTTTTTACCACACCTAGTTCTACTAGTGTTGATTGCTCCCCTTTTCTGGGCTTTTCCACCACATTCCCCAAATAATTCCCATACCTTTACCCGAGCCCCATTACAACCCTCAGAAAGACCTTTTGAGCACTTGTTTGAATGTTTATTGGAATGATACAGAGTCAATGTGCCAAAGTCGAAGTTTAAGTTTGTTATTCGAGTCGACTTGAGTAGGATGAGCGATATTTCACCTTTTCTAAACACATGAGAGTGTGAGAGGGAAGGGATATTATGGTTGGGTTGGTGAGCGTTCGGGCACACTTTATGCTCGCCACAAAAATTGAGAGGAGTGACATCCTGGTGACCCTTTTCAAGATGTGCAAGTTATGTATGGTTGCTATTTCGGACAATCTGCTTAAGTGATTGGTAGTCAAAAGTGATCTGATCAACTGAACTTGAACTTTGCTTGCTTGAAGGTTTTTGAGGTCAAAATGTTTGAGTTTCATACTTTAGGGGTGAAGCAAATTCTATTCATATTCATGTTGTGCTTTGCTTAGGGACAAGCAAAGGTTTAGCTTGGGGGAGTTTGATGTTATGGTTTTATATAGAGTTTTCTCCCCTAATTATGTGCTAAAAGTTGTGATTATGGTGCTCTTAGGAGCCATTTGGTACTAACTCTCTCCATCTAGTTGTGGTTTGCTATTTTGTATTGAATTGTAGGTTTTGGAAGCTATCACCTACTTTACATGATTGCACAGTGGATTAGAGGGTTAGATGCCGAGTTTCTAGATCCCGAGGATGATTTCCGGGACTTTGAGCAAAGGAAGAACAAGAAACGAAGATAGTGACCGGCCCGATAGGATCGGGCGGCCCAGCCCGATCGGGCGAGATACCAGTTCTCATGTTCTGCTGCGGGCCCGATCGGGCGTTTTAGCCTGTCGTAATTCGGTCTTTCGCCCGATCGGGCGAGTTGGCCCGACGTCGGGCGCCATTCCAGCACTCTGCCTCCCATTTCATAAGACCGCCCGATGTCATCGGGCGGGTCAGCCCGATTGCATCGGGCGTCTGGTGATTTTGCCTTAATCATCTTCTTTGGAGCCCGATCCGTCGGGCGACTTTGGCCCGATCGGGCGCTGGCGAGACGCGAGATTTTTAATGATTGCGGGCCCTTTTTTCGAGATTTTCTTCTATTGTTTTAGGGCTTGTATAAATAGAAAAATCAGAATTATTAACTCTTATCTAGTTTTTATTATTAGTTTTCTCCATAGAGTATTTCAAGAACCTTAATTTATTGCTTTGTGATTTCAATTCAAGATCAAACCTTTTGCTTATTCATAGTTCAATATAATTCGGTAATCTTTCTTCTTTACTTCTTTGTTATTTCTTCCATTGTTAATATATTGTTTTCTTAGTTATTTGCCATGTTTCCAAGTATGAGTTTTTATATGATTCTTGTTATTGATTTCATGATTATGAGTGAGTAGTTCTATATCTAGAATTGTGGAGATCTATGTATACAATAAGGGATTGATAGATTAGTTTGATTATCTGGTATTTCAATTGTTTCCTTTGATTTTTCTTCATGCTAGGATTATAAGGCCTGATTTATATTTCTACTTCTGCAATACTGAATCTACTTCGAGAGGAGAGATACCGTATAGGCTTTCAATTATTAGGCAAAGTGACCCTTGACTATGCGAGAGCGGCTGGGTGATCTTTGAGGGAGGTAATGTTCGAGAGAAATTACATGTGCCCTAGACAATTGACTTACTAGGTGGTTATCGTTTATCCTTGATTTCCGAATTGTATGCATAGTGATCCATGATTCTAGTACTTTACTGATATATTTACACCTTCTTATTTAATTCTGTTACCTGTTTAGCTTAGTAACACAACCATTCATCTGATTTTGTTAGTATAATATTAGAGTTCAGATACAATAGTATAACTTCTCCCTGTGGATTCGATCCTGACTTCCCTGACTACTAGTTAGTGGACCTTAGGTTATTTTTGATTAGGTGATACGACTTTAGCTTGTCACCACCAGCTGCTGGTAGGTGGCCCCTACTTTCTTTAGACTGAACGACATGACCTTATATGCATACACGTCGTCTTCTGTGATGAATGCGGCTTTGTCTCTATCAGTCTCCAGAAGGCTGATGTGATGTATTTAGAGAAAGCATCCATAAAACTCGATATTCCTTGACCGCTGGTAGAATCGACTAGCTGATCGATTCGCGGCAACGGGTAACAACCTTTGAGCTAAGCCTTGTTCAAAATTAGTAAATTGAGTCCACACACATCCACCATGAATCATTGGCTTTTTTTAACATTGCCACATTTGCCAGCCATTCAAGATAGTCAAATGGTTCAATGATATATGCTGCTAGCAGCTTATCAACCTCTTCTTTTATTGCAACATTCTTTTTTACTGAGAAGTTCTCTTCTTTTGTTTTATCGGTCTAACATCCTTACTGATATTCAACCGGTGCACAAAACGGCGGGATCACTTCCCGGCAACTCGTTAGCTGAGAATGCGAACACATCATCGTTATTTCGTAGCAAGCTTATCAAATTCACCTTAATGTTCATGCCTAGGTCCAATCGAATCTTGAGCATTCTTTACGGTCTATCAGCTTCGATACTTATCTCTTATGTTTCCCATCTATGCTCGGTCGCGACAAGTCTGTCGGCCTTCCTCGATATTCTCCATCGACAAGTCCTGTTCAACCTTGTTTTCTACCCTCCACCTTTTTCTGTTAGATGATGGAGATTCTGCCGCCCACTTATGGGATGAGGTCCTCAGTGTTGTTAAATAACATGGCCTTGCGAAATTATGATTCCTCTCAACTTCTCTGGCTTGCCGTCATTTGACGTATATGTCATTCTCAGATGATATGTTGATATTATGGCCTGAGCGTCATGGATCAGTGGTTGCCCTATAATTGCATTTTATGCTACTAGTACATCGACGACTAGGATTTCTACTCATTGATCTCGTGACTGGGGTCCCTTCCATAAGTTTACTAGTAGCAGAATAATGTCTTATGGAATAATTGGTGCCCCAGTGAACCCAATAACTTGGCACGAGACCGGCTTCAAACCAACTTCTTGAATGTTGGGAAGAACACAATGTTGACCGAACTGCCGCCATCAACTAGGACGCGATAGACCATCATACTAGAAAACCGGAGATATACTATTAAAGGATCATCATGGGAGAAGATGATTCCCATGGCATCCTCCATCGTAAACGAAAGAGACGACATTTAAGGTGGTGCCGGCCACTTTCTAATATTGTGGTAGTTTACCTGGTGTTGAATCTCCTCTAAACTTGCTTTGGCTCCGTGGATGTTGCCACCATGAACCATGCCTCCCGAGATGACATGAATCTCAGTTAACCTTTCCTTGACAGACCGACGCTTACCATCATCCTCTCCTAGCGGCCTTTCTCGCTTCGATTGAACTTGATATTGCTTGAAATATCCTCTGCGTATCAGACCTTCAATACCATCCCTCAAGTCTTTGCAATCGTCTATGACATGGCCGTAATCCCGTGAAGATCGCACCACTTTGACTTATCCCTCCCCTTTTAGAACATTTTCGTAGGCTGCTGCCACTTATCTTCTCCCTTGTGCATCTCATAGATCTCTGCCTTCGAGACCGTTAAGGGAGTATAGTTATGGTATCACTCAGGTTTAGTCTCTCGACCTTTTTTCATAGAGTTTCTTTCTTCTCTTCTGTCGAAATAGTCATGTCTCCTGTCCTTCCAGCTTCTATCTCTATCCTTTTGTTTCCCCTTATTATCTTCCTCATATCGTTTAGAAGATGCCGCTTTGTCAAATTTTTTCCCCTCGAATAAAATCTTTGGCTTTGTAAAGGAACTCTGATATGCTGGTCAACTTCTTACGACCCAAATAGCTTCTAAGGGCGGTTCCTTCTTTCAGACCCGTCATTAGGGCTAGTACGGTTACTTCTTGCTGCAGGCTGGGGATGGTAACGACCTTCGAGTTAAAACTGTCGATGTAATCCCTTAGACTCTCTTTCTCTCCCTGCTTGATGGACATGATTTTCCCGGCCGTCTTCTCCCATATTTTGTTACTAACGAAAAGAGTAACGAACATGGCTAACAGCTGTCGGAGTCGTAGACTGTTGCCGGCTGGATATTTTGAACCAGGTTTGTGCTATATTATGGGCATTAACGCCACCTCCCATTTAGTGAGGGCTATGGTCCTCGGGTGCCTCCTGTTTACGATGTTTCTATATTATGGGGAGACGTCCCTTCTGTTGTACTAGCCAAGTTACCAAATAATATGAACTATGATGGTGAACATGATAAAGAAGATAATGTAATATGATATGTTTATGAAATAGTTTTACGTATTATTTCTTCCCTGTTTGCTAACAAAATGAGTTGAAATGAATTTACGTCGTTAGAGTAGTATGATACTAAGCCTCGACTCACAACGTTTTGTTTAATATTTTAGGTATTGATAAAGATAACGGGATCACGTAGCAGTGAGAAGTAATATAGTATTTAGGCTTATGTTGACTTTTATGGTTTTACTTTAAGTTGATGTCAGACTCTGCTTAGTAATTAAATTTCTAATCAATCAAGACTAACATTGGATACTTACTATGTTTTCATGATAATAATATGTTTAAGTTCATGAAATTATGTTGCCTTGTATTTTCTTGATGGAAAGTACGTCAGTAACGCTCCGACTATATAGATTCCGCCGCTAATAATTGATTGATTAACTTAATAATGTTAATTAGAAGAAGGGGGGGGGGTGTGACAGTTTAGAGTGAACATGAGTTGGAGAGATTCGAATATGTTAGGATGAAAGGCCTCAACGGCTTCTCTGCCTTTCTTTGCAGTCGGCTTGGAGGATCCAACCCCCGGTTGCGGGATGCTGAAAGCGTTGACAATGTTGTTCTCATTAATTGTTGGGATATAGAAAGACTTTTTGCCGGCCGTTGCAGAAATGCTTAGGAGGCATGGGACAGGGATGTTGAGCGGGCATGTGGCTTAGAGTATTTTTTATGTAAGGTATAGTTTTCCCCTGCTTCTAGCGTCAATTGTTCCGGTATGAAATAAATGCTATTGGGATGAACCGATATCTCCTCGTCAAGTAAGCCAATTTAATAACCTGCAACACTGAACATGTAAACTAACCTTGGGGGCTGATCTGAGGAACGCCCCTCCGATGCCAAAGTCAGTAAAGATAAAGTCAGTAACTCTCAAGTACTCTGTATTACAATTGTGAATGTATTTTTACGACTTAGATCATGGGTTATTTATAGTGGCGGGGAGTGTCCTACGCTAGGTAGGATACTTCTCCTATTGGCTGAATGTAGTTCTATCATCTTTTCATTCTTATCTTTAGATCCATAGGTCCTATTGAATAAGATTGGTTCAAACCCAGGCTTATAAATAATATCCTGAACGTTGAACACCGATAAGGTGTCAGATAAGGACTAATAAGTCTATGATACCGGCATTATGAAGATTCTATTTATGGATCTAGATACCTTGATGATTCGACTATGACGGTTTTAAGCCGTCTATATGAACCGGTATATAAGTTGTACAACCCCATACACTAGCTAGTAGATGTTTCATTCCTTCATTGTGAAATGACATGAATGGTGTCAACTATCAATGTATCAGTTACTGGTTGCCGAGTGCCGACCAATATGGGGTTCCATTAAATGAAAAGCTTCTGAAATTAACTTCTCTTTCAATGTATCATTAATTAGTTGCAAACCAAGCTTGTTTAAAGCAAGACAACTCCAGCTAAGTCAACCCACCTCTTGTGATTCCTGTCTATCCCCCTCACGGATTTCTTTAGATTATACTTCACAGCTAATTGCCAGTCAATGCTATGCTATGAACTTAACAACTGCATGACCTTTATTTTTTTTCTTCTAGGGGGTTCTTGTCAGTGTATGGGAAGTCAAAAAATTCTTTAAAGATTATGGGGATTGGAACTTTGTTTATTCTCAATATTTTTCTTTTTGTTTATTTATGTCCTTCAATTGGATGGGACAAGTAGACGATGAATTGAAGTGGTGTCTTTACTTTTTGAATTTTGAACTTGTCTTATTGAAATCAATAATAGAAGAATGACATCTTAATTAATTGTGTTTAATAAGACTATTCTCTTCGTCCTGAAATAGATGAAGTTTCTACCTTTAATATGATCTCTAAAGCCCACATTCTTGTGTGCTGCCCTCATATTTGTATACTCCATATATCGATAAAAAAAGAAGTCAAAGTTAATAAATATGCCACATACTTCCTCCATTGTGAAAAAAATAAAACGTTTCTCTATAACAGAGGAAGTATATGAATACGGAAGAAACAAGTCACTAAATTCTTCATATGCATAATTTTTATATGTTGTTTGTCAATATCAAATAACATTATAAGGCATTTTATAGTATCACCAGGGCCGTCTTGAAAATTTTGGGGCCCTAGTTCTAATATGGAAATTGGGTCCCTAAATATATAGAAAATAAAGATGGAAGGTTAGAGTTCTAAAGATAGAAAGTTAAAAATCTAAAGATAAATTATTGACAAATTTATTAAGGGTGGGAAACAAGGGTAATTTCTTTAAATATGAAGTAAAATTTTAAAAATAATATATTTGGAGACTTTATAATTTTGTGGCCCTGTGCTGTTGGACTACTTGCACACCTAATCTACCCCTCTGAGTATCATGTAATATCAAATGTCACTTTACAGGACCAATTTAACCAACTTCTTAGTAAATGTAAAAGTTGCGGAAAAAAGGACCTTTATTTAGGATCATAGGATTATGTTGCTTATAAGTTATAATTATTCAATCGTTATCTCAACTTTCATATCTATTCAATTAGGCTTTGTATTAGTAAAAAAAATTGTTGATGAGAATCAAGCAAAAATGTACACAGCTGTATATAGATATTATCAATCCTCATCGACAGAGAAATCAGGTTCAGCTGGCTTCTGCAATGAAGCAATACCGGAATTTGAACGCAAGTGTTTATTCTTAGCCTTCCTTTTACTTGCAGCCAGTCGCTTCGCATACGAAGAAAATCCTGAATTCACTAAGTGTGACATATTGCCTTCATTACTATCTTCACTTCTGAGTTCCTCTTGATCATGATCATGTTCAGAAATCAGCAAGTCCTCCTGAACTCTGATGTCAGTTAAACTATTGCGGCGTCTCTTTTGCCTACGCCATGCTGCCTGGATGAAACACGCAGCCCATAGTCTCCAATGATGAGAATAGAATCTAAATTTATGCCTGAGTTGTTTACTGTGCAGCTTCCTGAACTGTGCAGCTACAAACTTCAAGTCATCGGCTTTCAGAGCGAAGGCTTCAACCTCTGAAATGGCCTTGACAGTTCGAGTGGATGATGGAAGGATGACACTAGGGCGCGGGTCTAATGCCCATGTTAGAAGCTCCTCACCGCAGAAGTCACCAGGCCCAATTCTGCATGAGTTGAAAAACCCTGTTCTACCTCCATTTGTTGTGAATGAATCTAGGTGGCCTCGAATTATGAAGATCATCTCATTCACTGGGTCTCCTTCCCTTACAAGGAACGTCCCTTCCGTCCATAATGCAGGCTTCAGCCTCTCGCATATCGCATCCAGCATCCTCTCTTCCATTTGGTCAAATAGAGGCACCTGTGTTTAGAGATGCTTATTATTTAGAAGCTCTCTCTGGTGATTTACTTGTTCCTTTTCACTATCATTGCTTAACTTTATACTTCCACTGTTTTTTTATTAGTTGCATCATTTGACTTGTGTTTGCAACTTAGGTTAGTCAAAGGAGTATTTTAGATAGATCATTTATGTCGTATGATATTGGTTTTTAAGTATTAGTAGAAAGTAGAGACTCTGTTCTTTAGAAAAAAAATAATCAAGGGAGTACATAATATGAAGCAATGTCCAGTAAAACTTACTCGACGGACTAAATCAAGGCAAAGATGACGTTTAATATCCCTGCGTAAATCCATGGGAAGGCCATTGAGAAGAGCTTCTTCATCGACTCCTCTTGTAGCCACCCATTTGTACTGATCATATCTCCTAACAGACTGTTTCAGCTCAGGAGGCAACTGCCTGTGATGCATCCATTGCTCTGTATCAGTTCTTCTGATCCTCCACTCTTCCAATCGAACAGTTGTCGATTGCAGGTATGTCTGCAATTACACCACATCAAAATATTCACTTCCTAAGTTGGATACTATATGAAGTATATATTTCATCCCAACAACGTGTTAAACATATTGAAGGCCTTGTTCTAATTACAAATATTGCGCCTTAATTTAAGGCGCATTATGCATAATTTGAAACAATAATAGCATAATCTAAACAATGAATTCCATATTTAAGGGCAATAAAAAATTTGTGAGGTCTTTTGCTATGCGTTATTTTGCGGAGCCTCTTAGACAACTATATTCCCTCCATCTGGAATAATAAGTCATATACATTTGACTGTCACTATGATTTTCAGTGAATCAAATTAAAATCTGATGTCCTATAATTTGTTTACCGTTTGTATGTCACTTTCTTATATTGGTGATTATTACTATCATGGTGCAACACTGTCAATAAGAAATAGTGGCGCACAAACTGTGCATAAGTTGTGAAGCAAGATTTTGTTTCCATTGCACTATGCAGACAACAAAAAAGGTTTCTAACCTGCATGTTGCCAATAAGAAGTGCAAACAAGACCAATCCAAGGGTTGCAACGACGATTGCGAAAAGTATTTCGCCAACAGAGGTGCTTGTTGAAAGATCCTGCCCAAGAGAACTGCACATAGCGAAGAAATTACAATTTAGAACGGACAATTAAGGAGTCAGATTGTTAGCATACCCATTTGTTTTAACATATGATGTCCAATTGATCACCTCAAGTTTTTAAGACCCCACCAAAGGCAGTAGAAGTACTTGTTGAGAAAAGGTGACGAGGTAACACTAGAAGTTATGGCCTCACCATAAATGCCAAAAGGATAATTACTTTTATCAGGATCACATAGTTTTGTAATGTTGCTCATTTTAAACCAGCTCTCTCTGCCTGCATCAGTAACTCTTCTGCAATCAAAGAATCTGTATTGACATGTTGGACTCTCAAGGCTGCAGGCATACTTCCAACAGGCCTCTTGTCGTTCGATTGATAGAAGGTACCAGCAAGCTCCTACTACCTACAAATATCACAATCTAAGGGTCAGTCAAAAGGAAATTGCATGAAGGTTACACAAGCAACAAGGCTACAAGAGATATTCTGTAGTGTTGGTGAATGATGATTTACTCGAGAATCCATTCATGACACAGGAGAAGGTAAAAGAAAGTGTTAGGAAAGACATCGTTCTTGTAATCTAATATGCGGCGTGTGGTACCAGTACTTGATGGTGTAACGTGAGTTACTGATGAGAAATACTAATTATTATGCATATAATGAGGTTAATATTGATGCATATATCGTGTCATTGACAAGCATAAGTCTAGTTACTCATAATGAACTCATTTACTTCTTCCGTTCGTTCTGAAATAAGTGAAGCACTTCTCTCTTTTATGTAAAAAAGCTGTTTGATAAAAGTATTTCACTTATTTCAGAACAGAGGAAGTATATAGTTATGAATAATGTTGCACCATTATTTGAGTATGCGCTGTGTCACACGGAGAGACTTACAAAATTGATATCAGATCCATAAGCGAGCCTCTGACACATATAACAGCATTTTTGTTTTATTTGGGTGCTTAAACTAGAAACAAAAATTTTATTGGCAGGAAGAGTAGAAAAAGTATTAAAATAAGAAAACAACTAAGCAGAAATTTTCTTTTCTGAAATCTAGCGATATGAAACAAGACATAGCTGTCTCATATGATATCTGTAATGATCATGATCAGATTTTGTTACAATCATTATGTTACTGTCAGAAGCAACAATTATTTATAATCCAATAAAAATGATTCAATTATATACTATATCCAACCATAATTAGTTACTACTACTATGTAAGAAAAATGGATTAATTTGTGTCAGATGCATACATGGCTTGCCATTATGAAGAGCATGAGATTGTAAGCAGCACCAGCCCAAGCAGTCTCAGTAACCACACCAGTGGCATTCACAATTTGAGATGATAGAGGAAATATTAAGAACAGCCTCGGAAGGTATTGGAAAATTAGGATGAACCGCAACACGTTTTTGGTGTTCATCATCATTGATCCACGTAAATTCGGAATCACTCCCCATATCAACACCTAAACCAAGATATTCACAAAACAAATTAATGATCACTCATTTCACATGTTGGCTCTGTTTGGCATTACTAGTTGAAAATAAACTGAAACAGATAAGATAAAGCTGAAACTGATAAGGTAACTGATTAGTTTAACTGTTTGGCAAAATTAGTTGTTAAGTTGGTTAATTATTTTAGCAACATTAGTTATTGTCAAAATTTAGGAAAGATTTTCCAAACTTTCAGTCACCTGATTGTAAAAAGGTAAATTTTTAAACTTATCATTTAAGTCATTTTAGTCACCTGAAATTAGTTGTTTTGGCAGCAACTTATATGTTCAATCCGTAGGTGTTATTATTATACCATTTCAGGAAATATATTTAATGCGACTATATATAAATGTCAAAACTGTTTTTTAACAAGAAAAAAAAAGTTATTGAGCCATATCTAGATACACATAAGATTAACAACAACGGATGTTTGTAGGAAATATATTCTGAAAATGTAGAAATTTTACCTGAGGAAGAGGGAGAGCAGAAATGAGGTCAATGAAGAAACAGTTCTTCAAGTAACCAAGAGCAATCTTATTGGTATCAACTACAAGCTCACCACGTCCAAAAACACGTGAAGATGGCGCAACATAAGCAGTGCGAAACTTAAAATAAATCTGAACCATATAAAAAACATCAGCCATTGTTCTTATTACAGTTAATGCAATCTCCAAGTTTAACTCAATATCTATGCACATAATCTCTTCTTTTACTGCAGGCAAGAAGAAGAAGAGTGGGTCGACGAACAACGAAACTAAACATGCTATTAAAAACACTTTGTTCCATCTGTTTATCGTCTTCCCTCTTGGATCGTATATCTTTTTCCTTACTCTCTCGTAGTCCTCCGAGAATACTCTCGATAAAACTCTGGTTTTTAAGGACGTTGTCGACAATGGCAGTGGTAATGAAGATGATGAAGATGAAGATGAAGACGAAGACGAAGAAGATGCTGTAGGTATCTTTATTCCATCTATGGTGTACTTTTGCTTTATTACTAACAAGTTAGTTTTGTTAGTTTTATTTGCTGGTGTTGTTTTTGCTGCTGACTCAACTTCATCATGAAATCTTACAGATCTTGATTTATTAAACGCCATTGTTGTTATTCTTTATTTGTTTAAGATATAACAACTAACAAGCATAATAATATTTGACAAAAAAAAGGAAGAATTAAGAGAGAGGGAAATGGGGATGAATTGGAGGAGTATGAATATATAATATGATAAGTTCCGTGTATAACACAGGAATTATATTATCAGTTGGACAACTGGGATAGTGAAGGATAATTAAAGAGGGAGATGATCAGAGACAAAAGGAAAAAGGAAAAAGATGAGTATACACTATACAAAAGCAAAATAACGTGACTTTAATGACGGTTTAGATGAGGGTCATGTGACTATGTGAGAAACAGCTGAAATAATGTAAAGTATGGAAAGGGTTCTTTTTTAATACCCCCATTTGGAAATCAAAAGTGTTAAAATTTTATGGTTGGAGTTTGGACTTTCGAATGGAAAAGTTCAAAGTCAAACAATATAGACTTATTGGACAGTATCTAAAGTCTAAAGAAGAAATATTCTGGGCAAGGATTAGACTCTTACTTCTTCGTTACTCTAATGGGCATCAATGGAAACATAGTTTAATTTCACTAATACTTCACAAGTAAAGCTTTCACCCGTAAATTAGATCTTGTACACGTCCTCACAATACGTATCGTGCACACGATGAACATAAGATTACTTTAAATAAATACGCTGAATGTCGAGCTAATGCCATAGTTGATAATAATTCTATTTTAGTTGCTGAGGTATGGGGTCTAGGAGAAGGTATAAGGGGAGCTCTCTGTCTGGGGCTAATAATATTACTATTGAGGATGATAATCTCTCGGTTATTCAAGTTATCAAAAGAGTCTGGGAAATTCCCTGGTCTATTAGAGCATCCACAATGGAGAGGATTTCATCTCCTTTTAGCTCTCTCTCTCCTCAAAAAGGAGCTCCTCTCCATTGTAGAGCAAAGCAAGAGGATCCTCTTAGCAAGAAGATTGAAGGAAATCCTCTTTTTGTAGAGGAAATGGAGTCTCGGCCCCTGTGCCGAAGAGGGTGATGATGAGTCAGCTACAAAATGCAGCTCCTTCCCCTTGTTTGCTGCGTTTTCACAAAAAAAATGCTGAATTTCTTTTTTTTTTTCCTGTTGTGGGCCCACTTGATAGTTGTTTAAGTTTTGGTTGGATATTGTCTTTCTCAAAGGGTCACTAATTTTAGCAACAACTATAAAAATAATTTAAATTCAAAATTTTATATAATAAAATATACTATTGGACATGTTTTATTTTTCTCTATAAATAGAGTCCAATTTTACCATAGTTTGACACACTTTTTTTTTACCACATTTCTCTCTTTCTTTACTTACTCTATAATAATCAATTCATTCCCTCTTTAAAAGTTCGATAATTATGGATGCCAATAATCCAAATTACAGAAATAATCCAAACGCCCAAAATGATCCAAACTTCCATCACAATCCAAATAATATTCAGTTTGATCCAAGTATTTTTAACAATCCTCAATTCCAGATGGCATTTCAGTTTTTTAGTAGTCAATCAAGGCAAAATGATGTTCAAATAACACCACAAAATCCTCAAAATCCTCATTACTCTTCTTCAAACCAAAATGAACTTGATACTTCCCAAAATATTCCAATGTTTCCCATGTCTCAACATTTTGGTGGTGAACCAATTGAGCATTCTCCAGGAGGGGATGGTAGTAGTAATAGGACCCCAAATGAAGAAATAAGTAGAGCGCAACATCTAGAAGACATTGATGAAGTTGTTGTTCAATTATTTCCCGAATGAAGTACCAAAAAGAAGACTCCGAAGGTGACTTTCAATATAAAAGAAGATGAAGCTCTAGTCTCTGCTTACATCAATGCAGGTGGAGACACGGGAAAAGGGACTAATCAATCAATGAGAGTTTTATGGAAAACTATTTTGGAACTTTATGAGGCTGCACGCCATACTAATCCAACTGAGTTGAAAGAAAGAACTATAAAATCATTGCAAAATCGTTGGGATCACATTAATCGCACTGTTTCAAGATGGGTCGGTGTGTATGGCAAGTGTCTAAAAGACAAAAAAAGTGGACAAACAGATGAAGATGTGGAGGACAACACTCATGAGAGTTATTCGAAATTGTATCATGGTAATAGATTTAATTAAATGCATGCATGGAAAATCATGAAGACCAGAACAAAATGGCAACCCACTGGTGGCATTCAATGTTCCTCAGAGAGTGGGGGAAGCTCTAAGAGGTCGGAACCAGATACACAAACTGAAAAAAATTGGAAATGGTAGGCCGGATGGCCAGAAAAAAGCAAAGAGGAAAGCAAAAGAAGCTGCTACTGCCAGTACCATAAACCTTGACTCTTTTCAAGCATCTCTAGAAGACATTAATGATAGAAGGAACAATATAGGAGAACAGATGCTAGAACTCATGAAGGAACGAAGTGAAGAGAAGAAAAGGCAAAAACAGCAAGAGGCAAAGATGTGTATGTTAAGTATGTTGATGGCAAAACCCGTTCTCGACGAAGATGACAAGGAATTGTACTTGAAACTTAAGGAGGAGTTTAAGAATATGTATTATTAGTGTTAAGGTGTCTAGATGTGTTGTAATATGTTAAATATCTTAATGTTTGTTGTTGTTGTCAACCTTTTAAATGAGTGTAAGTGTGTTAAGTACATTTCCTATTTTAGTATGTTAAGTATCTTATTGTTTGTGGGTTATTGTAAACTTTTCAAGTTATTGGAAGTGTTTTGTTGCATTAATTATTTTGGTTTGGAGTTCAAATTCTATTTTTCGTTGTTAAGCTAAATCATATAATTTACTATTGGAGTACTTGAAAATTTTTTGGTAGTGATTTGTCAAATCATGTCATATAGCTAAATGATAGTGTATGTCCCCTACAACTTTTTGCATTGTCTAGTCATATCATATAATTTACAGATGGTGTAATATTAACTTTTACTTTCCAGTCAATTATCTGAAAAGTATTCCTGAATCATTTCAAGAGTTGTCCAATATTAACTTTTACTTTCCAGCCAATTATCTGAAAAGTGTTCCTGAATCATTTCAGGAGTTGTCCAAAATCTTATCTTCTGCCTCATTCAATATTTTTTTAAAAAATTGTGTGGTTAGAAAAAAAGGCATGTAAATCATTAACATTCAAATTGTCTATATATTCTGAGATCTATTCAGCACTATCTACACAACAATCTACTAAAAAGCTATTATCCTTTACTTACAAATTCACCTTCAAGTATATCTAGATTGAAAATGGATTATGACAATAATTCTTCTAGTTCAAGTGATGAAATATATGATAACATGATGTTGGATTAGGTTGAAGAGAGTGAGAGTTTGCGACTTACAGAGCAGGCAATAACTTATGTTGTTGCCTCAACCATTCAACAAAACGTGCCAAATAGGTCAAGTAAGAAGAAACAAAGGAAAGTTGTTCCTAGAGATCGTGAGGGGGCTAATTAACGAGAGATTAATTAGGGACTACTTTTGTAACCAGCCGTTGTATGATGAAGGCCAGTTTCGGCGAAGGTTTCGCATGCGAAAGGAGGTTTTCCTTCGCATTGCTAATGCTTTGGCTGCAAGTGACTCCTTCTTCAGACCGAGCCAAGATTCTACTGGGCGATTAGGTGCGTCAAGATTCTACGTGGTGTTGATGGGTCCTCTCTCGAGTACGCCTCGAAGGGAACTCTGGCTGTGTCGTAAATGTGGAAATGGGCGTGCTGGCAGTGGTGGCTCGAGGTGGCAGGATTAATGTAAGGTAGGATTTGGAGTTGGAATTTCCTGTATTTGTTGCAGGAGATAGATAGTGGACATGCATGAATATGATGAGGGGCATTTCTTAATATGGAAGGTAAATAAAGTGGGATAGATTTCTTTGAGGAAGAAAGTGATGAATTGAGATGAAGAACATGTGGACTTTACTCGTTTATTCACAACATATTGTACTCTTTAGTGGGACTATTTTATTTTATTCTATGGAGAAACGTTTGTGGGCCTATTCCACCTACATATCTAGGCCAACCTTGTAGAAGTAACATCACTTTTTTTTTATTAAAGACAACTATTGTGTTGGTATTTTTGTTCAACTTTAATTTCATTGATGGCATCCTTTTTCATCTTATATCATTACGGATAAAATTGAATTTTTAGTGTTGTCCATTGAAAAATATAGGTAAACAGTTTACATATTTTATCATAGAATCTTATTCCCGCAATATTCTTAAAATCTTACGATTTTACGATTTGATTTTACGATCCAATTCTGATAGGCCCTCCCGATTTAAAGTAGAATCACGATTTTGACAACCTTGCTAGGCACCATTGTCCATTAATCACCCTCATTAATCCTAATTTATTGTTATATTAGTTTTTTTTGTTGGGCTCCTCAACCTCGATAGTTATGATAAAAGCGAGCATTATCAATTGTTGACTTCGTGGCAGGGGCTTTAGAGGCCTTATCGATAACCAACTTCGTTCCAGAAGCTTTTATAGCAAGTTCACCAAAAGCAGCTACCTTGTTCTTGCTATGCTCTCCTCACCACAAGTTGACCTTGCAGTACGTCAGCTTTCAATTATCCTTAGGGGAACTAAAATAGATGAAAAACATCGATGACTTCAAATATTCGTAAATTATCATAAGTGTCATATCGAAGAATGCCAGTGGCAAATATTTGAACAACAATTGTGCAAACAAGAATAGATGAACCAAATTAACAAGCACAAAATTAAGAACATATCAATAGATACACTTGTGATCATCAAACGTATGTAGAAGAATATTAGTACTCTTCATAGAAGAAAAAAATAATATAGTGACGAGGTGACGATAAAAGAACATCATCGATAATATAATAATAAACCACAAGCCAACATAGAAAAAGTTGGAATTAAAAGAACACTCGACGACAAAAAAAGAATATTAGTCATGTATACATCAACAATAAGTCAAATCAACAAGTTACACAAACTAAAAAACAAATATTTTACCTAAATGAACATCAGGTAACAACATTCATTATGAAGAAATAAATAATAAGTCAAGCCAACATGTTTTAGAAATCAACAAATATCAATTACACATGAAAGATGGTTTGACTAAAAATAAATATAAGAAAAATATAAAACACGAGTCATGTAGACTTGTATGAACAATATATAGGTGAGTCAACATGCAACAGTGGAAAAGCACATGAACAAGTACTTTTGATTTATATGAACATTAGGTGACAACTGAGTAACATTAGTCTCGTAAACTTGAACATAAGCCAAATGAACCAATTCAACAAATTACTGAACACTAATTACATTGGTACAAAGGTTAACTTAATTTGATAAACAGTTTACCGGGTGACATTAAAAGAACATCAGTCATATAAACATGAACAATAAATCATATGAACAAGTTCATACATAATGCACAAGATTGAAGGTTCACTTAAATTATATACATATATGAACATTAGGTTGATAACAAAACGACATTAGTTATAAAAATATGAACAAGAAGCCGGACAACAAATTCAAAAAGTTCGTTCAAAAAATCAACAAATATGGAGAAGCACATGATTAATAGTTAGACTAAGAGAATATCGGGTGAGAGAATATAAGTCATGTAAACATGAAGAATAAGCAAAATGAACAAGTTTCACAAATAAAATAACATAAAGAAGCATGTATACAAGGGTTAGAGTATAGTGCTGTCAAAACAGGTTTGGGGTATACCTACGGTGAAGCAGGTCAGACTCGAACAGGTTAGGATTATGAAAGTCAGTGCCTCGGGTCGTGATTGATCATGTTTTGTTCAACTAGGTCGATCACATTTGAATCATGGAATTGTCGGGTGTCGGGCAGGTTTGAAAGTTCTGTTTACAAGTCGATCCATTACTAGGTATGATCGCCTGTGGACATTTTTTTATCGGGTTTGTGCATATCGTATTTGGGTTTCATGTACGCTTGCGTAGAGTCAAGTGTACTCGGGTTGAATCACTAATGACCTTAGTTCGATCATTATTGTGAAGCATCGGGTCAATTCGCTATTGAACATCAATTCAAATTATTCGGTTAACTCTTGGTTGGGTCATTTTGATTTTGTTGTGGATTTTTTAAACAAATCATATTATTAAAAGTATTAAGATGGACAAATATATACATATATGTGTGTTGTGAGATAAATATATGGATGATAACGAAAAACCAATAAAAATACAATATTGTTTACCGTGATGTTTAGTGTATTTTCTTAGTCAACTCTTATTTCGGCTAATCAAATGCGTAAACCACTCTAATGAGTAAAGGAGTCGAACGACTATTCATATGTTCTAATATTGTATATTATAACCAACGACAATAATAACGAGTAGACAATTAAGTCCAAGCTTTCTATAAATGATATATTATTATAAGCATTATGATTGATATATAAGCATGTAAATAGCTATGATGATAATGATAATAATAATAATATGTAACGCCCGACAAATTACATAACCTTAATTGCCAGCGGAAGCATAACTTAATCCTGTGGGTTATGGCCCACTAAGAAATAACAGCCTAAAATGGCCTCTTAATCAAACAAATGAACATCATTAGGCAATAGATACTACCCACAAATACAGAGTATTCTAGATAACCCAAATATATACAAAGTCGCTTCAACTCAGCCTTCCTGGAGCATCCTTGACATAACTGATCCTGAGCTATCTTTATAATACCTGAATGATTTCATAAAGTTAGACAAAAGAGAAAACACAGAAAATAACCTAAAATGAGTTGAAAACTCAGTAATTTCACTCCAGCCCGTAAAAACAGTTTTAAGTTCGTAAACATTTTCATACATAGACATATATCACATCATATTGGTAATTGTTCGGAAATACTATCAGAAAACCTCATTGTTGAATAGTCTGCTGACAAGGAACATTTGCGTGACCATAGTTCATTGGCAAGTACAGGCTTTGGACATAGCATTAACATTCTCATATGACCCTTTTGGTCCGTGTTCATTCGTATATCGTAACATAATTCCTCCACCTGTAACTTGCCCATTTGCCAGTTCAGTTCATAATGCCAAGCCAGCAGAACCATCCACTTTTACAAACTTGCATATGTTCATATTTCCGAATAACACCCATAAATGATGATAACCAGGTTTCATAAATCATAACATCATTGCTCATAGTATACATATCCATCATTGAATCATATCATATTTCATCATGCCACATCAACATTGTAAAACATAATCAGATCACATAATCATCATATATACTCGTATTCATGCGCAAGAGCACATTAAAACATCACATATAACATATACGGGCATACTCATATTTGCTGGACATGAAAGGTTACCTCGAACGTTATTCCTTTTCTTACTCCTTAAGTATCGCCATAACTAGCCTCCAAGAATCGTCATACATGTATCCCCCTCAAAATTATAACAGCATGACCCATAATCAGAAATCATCCACTAAACAACCAAATTATTCTTACTTAACCCATCTTCAATTTTATAACTCCATAAGGTCCTAATAACCTATGATTTAATTATTCAGACGAAACTAAGTAAGAGATTAATAGGTCGATTCATTTAAATCTCTTTGATTTGTAATACTTAAAACATTTTGTTTTAGAAATGCCATCAACATTGCTTAATGAAAATTATTTAACATAAACCATTTGTAACCATTTTCTATACTAAAAATATTTAGTATAACATAACTTTATCATAAGAATAAAGAACCCAATTAAAAGAATTAGACAATATCTTCATTAAAACTAATTTAATCAATTTAGTCTTTCATTAGCCCACAAGGTCAAAGAATAAAATAAAGTGGATAGTTTAATTAGGCAAATAAGTCTTAGTTAAACTCTAATAGCCCAACAATTAACTAAGTAACACAATTAACATTACAAAAATCTGATTTGAGTCCAAATAATACACATGCAACAATTGAATTGGGTTGGTAACCAATTGGGCCTAACTACACTAATTAGTAATTGGGTAACAAAGTGGGTTAGCTTATGAACTTGAAATCAGAATTTTAGAGGGAAATTGAAAAAGAAAGAAGGGGTGTAGTACCTCTGCTCTCTTGGAGCAGGGACGAAACAGAGGCGGCAGGGAAGGGGAGCTGTGCTCCGGCGAGAAGGAGGGACGCTGGCGACAACCGACAGCCGCCTCGGGTGGCGCAAAACAGATCGCGAAGAGAGAGACAGGGTGGGCTGCGGAGGAGTAATAAGACAGAACAGGAACAACAGTAGCGAACCGAGGTGAGAGAAAACACGGGGGGGTTGCGTCGCGGTGGCTGCAGGGTGCAGCGCGGTTTCCGGCGGCCTCAGGTGCTGCTTTAGTTGGTGGTTGTGCGACGCACCAAGCAGGTGGTGCACCGGTGTTGGTGGGTTGGTGCGTGAAGAAAGAGGAGTGAGAGAAGAAGAAATTTTCTGGTTTTTGTGTTGTTGAACTTGTGATTCCAAGGCTTAGTGCATGCATTTTATGTTAGTTTTATCAGACAAGAAAAGAGGTGGAAAGATGATGAATGGTGTGTCAATTAAGGAAGATTAATGTAGGGACAAGAGGTAGGTGGTGTGTTGACCGTGGGTTTGGGGGAAAGCTGAACAACAGCTCCCTTCATTCCTTTTCTTTCACATTTCTTTTGATGTCAAAAAGTTAAACTTTGCTATTTACTTTGACTTGTATCTATAATATTGAAGTCATAAACTATATTGTAAATAAAATCATTTATCATACTAAATATCATTAAAGTAATATAAATATACTTATTTTATAAAATAACTTTCTCCAGAATAATTTCGAAAAAATTTCGGACGTAATTATGCTAATAAACATAATTAGTAATTAATAAAACGAGTTTAAGGTTTGGGGTATTACATAATAATAATAATAATAATAATAATAATAATAATAATAATAATAATAACGAGTATAAAATCAAGTCCAAATTCTCATTCAAGTGAGGCCTATTAATGATCCCCCACTACTAATTAATGTTCTTTGATTTCCTTATTGAATGTTTGAGAATAATCACTTAATTTGGGATATAAATCCTAATTCCAAAATAAAAAAATAGAATTAGGTCAGGGGATTTTTATATTTCATAAAATGCTCTATTTGGAGATCTTGCAAACAAAAGAAATCTACTAAAGAGGAAGAACTATATGTTGGTGTTCTTATTCATCTAAGGTTTTTAATTGAAAATAGGGGGTTGTTATCAAGTGATTTATTTACATATTGTTGATTCACAACAAATTCATATGTTTTGTCTTCAATTATATTTGAAAATTGATATTATATATTGTTATGAAATCAATACTCATTCCCCATTATGTAAAACTATAAGGTTTATATGCAAATTTGGTGATTTTTTTATTTCAATTATTCTTCAGAATTGTAAGTCAGGAGATTAATTGAAAGTCATACGACATCTATAATCGATATTAAATAAATACAAAATACAATCAAACTTGATTAGATAATGTTTCTCTACTGTAATAATGAATCAAACTGACAATACAACATAGCAGCCATTTGTTCGCTGAATCATGTGAGAGCGTCTATCATTCTAACATAGTTTTGATAATAAGTCGCTATTGTGTAGATAGTATATGAAAATCTAATACTAATTGCAAATTAGTGTAGCAAACCATCAATGAACCATAAGTTTGCAACAAACCATGAAATCTTAACTTTAGATTCCCATAAGGAGAGACTATTATATCAAACTCCGAACCTCCACTAGTAGATACAAAGAATAACCTAATAATTGGGTAAAAGCTTTCCAACAAAGATAAAAGGGAGGATCCTTATTTACGAAAACTAGAAAGAAAAAAGTGAATAATAAAAGTAGAATTTGGGCTTTACCACCATCTTAAGGGTGGTGGCAGCCCTAAATTGACTAAAGAAAGACAATATTTTTTTTAGGGAGAGAAATATAGAGAGGCGCCTACGGGTTTTTTTTTTTATCAGTGTTAGGTTATAATCATAAATTGAGCATATGTCTTAGTTTAACATGATTTTTTTACCAAGGAGGTTAATATGATGTTAATCAATATAAATTACTCTTAATGTGAAAATTTTCCCAAATTCGGGATAAATACTAATAGGGGAAGAACAAAAATTCTAACTGATACATGTTTAGTGACTTGATTTTCATTATATGAACTATAGGTCGAATCTACAACTAAAAGATTTTTCCTAACCTAAAAACGAGAAAAATAAATCAATTGTACACAAAAATCAACCAAGAAAATTGTTGAACTAGGTTAATTACGTATGTATCAATGCATTCATACTCGCTTACCTCTTTTTGTAGATCGTTGTCAATTCATTCTTACCCTCTTACATCTTTGTGTAATAGCAGGATAAAGAAGACTAGTGGGCTTCATTTGATACATTTATACAAATATATTAAAATGTGTGCTTGTTAAAATTTATGTGCCACATGGAAGTGGAACTAGGGGTGACAATCAGGTTAGGTTAGGTCAATTTTAGGTTACCTTGATTTCTATTTCAATTTTAATTTTAGGGTAAAAATCATAACTTGAACCCGACCTTTTCGATTTTCAATTGACCCAAAATCAACCCAAAATGACATGAGCTTAAATACATAAAGCGGACAAAAAACTTAGCAACTTTTGGTCTACAAATAAACACATGAATCGGACATAAAGTTCACTCATTTTAGGTAAACCCAAAAAAACCAATTAAAACATCCAAATGCAAAAATCAACAACAATAGAGATGAAAATCAAAAATCAAAAACCCGTAAATCAAATCAAAAGATTAAATAAACAATAATAGAGATGAAACTCAAAAAAAGTTAAGACCAAAATACTATAGAAAAAGAAGAAAGAACAAGAAATTACAACTTAACGTTTACGAATGCAGCAACTGAGCAAAGTGAGAAGAAATTAAGAGTTGAAGATTTAAAGAATCTCCCTCAAATGTTACTATGCTATTGTAGTGTTAGATTTTGGATAAAGCCTAAAGGTGAGAAGAACTTAAGAGGATAAGAGTTGAATAATCATGTCACAAATTTTAGGGTATTAGGTTTTGAGAAATTATGAAGCGTTGCAGTGAAGAGTGAAGTAGTGAACACTGAACAGTGGAGCCATGTAGTATGAATTTATTAGAAAATTCAAGAAATGAGATTGGTTCAAATCCGCCCAATACAAGTTTACACCTAGAAATTAGGTTACATAAGTCATTGAAGTCGGATTCATTTCACGTTGACCCGACTTGAATACAATTTGATTTCTGAATAGGTTATTTCGGTTATTTCAAAGTTCAAAAAAATTCAACCTTAACCTAACACATTATATTTTCAGTTTGGGTTGGGCTAATCATTTTTTTTCGGGTCGAAAATCTCAACCAAAACCTGGAATTTCCAGGTTAGGCTCAGGCCAGATTATCAGGTTGGGTGAGCTTATGCCATCTATACGTGGAACTTTCCCTCTTACAACGATTAAGAATTACTATACATTTACCATTTGAACTAATATTTTTTTTATTGATTCTTATGTTCACAAATCCTTTAGAATGTTTTACTTTATGTAATCCACTAACTATAACAAAATTATTAGATACAATGTATAAGATTTGATTCCATGATTTGAAGCATATATACTAAAGTCTTAACCACTAACCAAGTGATATTTAGTATAATCATTCTAAAGCAAAATATTAATAAATGGAAAATATGAGTATCCAGGGCGTAGCTTGGGACGAAAAACTAGTTTGAAAAGTAAAAGTGGTTAAATCAAAACAAAAGGTTGGTAAAAATCGAGAAGAGTATGAGGATATGCAGTTGGTCTTGTAAGACACCGTCTACTTTTATGTTAAAATTAGGCAATGACACAAACTCAATATTAAGAAGAGAATGAAGTGAATTTCTGAATATAGTAACTAGGTTAATGTATTAAATGACCAGTTTAATTTTTTCAGTATTCACAACACAATTAGTAACTAGTTTCATCCATTCAGTGAGATTGCCATGGTATTATTTAAATTATTCGTTGTAGTTCATGTTTCAAAGGGAAATAAAGGAAGGACAAGCGAAGGGACGACTCAAAATTTGACGGGTCGTTGTATTCTCATCAAATATAACCTAAACTAATCAAGATAGGGTAAGTATAGGGTCGAATCCACAAGGAAATAGGGTTAATAAAGGGTCAATTAGCCAATTAAAATGAGCTAAATCAAGTTTTTTTGTGGTTTTATAAAGGTTTAACGATGATTCTAAAATCTAAGTAAACTAAGAAATTAGCAAATTGAATCAACAATCAAGTAAGGAAGATAAATAAGGGTGAAAGAACTAGGAGATTAGGGGATTCACCAACACTCAATCCAAGAATCCAATCATCAAAACCAAGGGGAAATAATTGAGGGATTACAAGGGGAAAATCACGCATATAGGAATTCTAATTACTCTCTCGAGCTTATTAGAAGAGCTTAATTAGTCACTCATGAGCTATTCTCATGGCATGATCAACTAATCTAGCCAAATCAGGCACAACATGATTAATCGAGCTTCCTAAACTAGAAAATGCCTATTTTTATGGGGATCCTAGTCTAGCAACCAAACTTAGTCTACTCATAGCTTCATCCTTTGATCCTTCACTAGAAATTCCAAATATGTAAGTTAAGTGGTGATCAAACACCCAGCAAACCAAATAAATCAAGTTTGATCAACAAGTTCAACCTCAAAAGTTAACCCCCTAACTTAGATTTAGGATCCAAAGAGTAAATGAAGGCTACATCCTTTCCCCTAGTAAGAAACTACTCATACATTATAGAAACAAAACAAAACAAAACTCGAAATAACTTCATCACCATAACTATGGAGGAAAGACAAAAAGAGAAGATTAACAAATAATAAACAAGAACTAACCAGCAAAACAATGATCATAAACAAGATTAAGGAAAGAGAAGATGAAATAAATAAGAAATTACCAAGTTTTAATTACGCTTGCAAAAATGGTGAAAAATGGATATGAAAAGCTTCAAACCTAACTTTTTCTCTCCTCAAGTTCTAAAGTTTTTATATCAAAATCAGATTAAAATCTCCCTATAATCTCCCTATTTAAAATCTAATCTAAAAATATCTTTAGAGAGGCCGTTTTATACCTCTCACAAATACAAAAGGGCAATCAGCGAAAAAAAAGAGAAGCTAGGCCATTCAGAGCTCCCGCTCCATGCATGAAGCGCGAGCTCTGAGTCAAACTTGAATTTTTTGCATCACAGGTCGAAGCTCCCGCTCCATGGGGTTGGAGCGCTAGCTTCAACTTATCGGAAGAATTTTTGATGGGAATCTGGAGCTCCCGCTCCATCATGGAGCGCCAGCTCCAACGTCTCGGTAGAATTTTCTTGGAATTCGGAGCTCCCGCTCCATCATGGAGCGCCAGCTCCAACGTCTCGGTAGAATTTTCTTGGAATTCGGAGCTCCCGCTCCATGTGTGGAGCACTAACTCTAATGTCTCGGCAGAATTTGCTGGGAATTCGGAGCTCTTGCTCCGTGCGTGGAGCGCGAGCTTTGACTTTGCTTCTACTCTTCTTTGCAATTTGAAGCTCCCTTTCTCCATCCAAAAACTCCTTTTTGCCATCCCAACCTTTGAAAATCTCGATTAGGCCGGTACGGAACCTGAAAGAAGGTAAGAACAAGTCATAGCATAGGGTGCCCACAACATTCAAACTTTGCATAAATTGAAAAACAATGTATAACTCCCAAAAAGGACTCAACATGCATGAAGCTAGTGGAGTCACTAACATTGAACAAAGCTAGGCTAAACAAGCATGAAAACGGACTAAACCCGGGCTTGATTAGGGTGGAAAGAGGTCATAAAAGCGGTCTTGAAAACCACTTATCAAACTCCCAAAACTAAGTCCTTTGTTCGTCCTCGAATAAAGAGAAAATATTAAAATCTGTATACTAACTCACTTTCGTAGGAATCGCACGGTCAATTTTAGGGTAATAGACAAACCCTTTAACCTCAGAGTCGCCAAGAAGGACGAGTGTGCTCGTAAGGGTTTTCTAAGATTTTGACCCATAAGTCTAGATCTTAGAATCCAAGGCAAAAGTAAAAAATCTGAAATATAAATAAACCAAAGAAAATAAAATATATAAAAAAAGGTGCTCTTAAGTGAGATTTGAAAAGGAGGAGACGGAGGAGACACAATTGGATACAAGAATTTCTAGACACTAAGAGTAAGCATGCTCAAAGAAGTCCATAGGTTGATTAAAATATACCATACACTAAGCATAGAGAACTAGATAGAGCACATTTTCTCAAATTCTACAACCATACATATTGCGTTCTCTCAACTAGTTTCAAATTCACCATTCAAGGTAGCTTCTCTAAACTCCGGAAAATGGAGCCGATAAATGTAACAAGAAATACAATAGGAGAAGGTTACTCGACATCTCGACATGGCACACTCGCTCAATAAGCTTGATTCCAATCTTCCGCCACCGACAATGACTCAACCCTCTAAGGTCAAAAGGACTTTTTAAAGGTGGTAATGTAGGGTAGGGGATAAATGGTGTGAATAAATTTGGATAGTGATGCTCAATCCTAATATAGTGAAGTCTTAATAAGAGCGAAAGAGCTAGATGACCATAAATCATAGATCGCACTCAACCACTTAGGGATAAGGTTCCCCCTAAACTTATTCAAAAACATGACAATGAAAAACTATTTTTGGATTTTCTTTCTTTTTCTTTGTTTTTTCCTTTCATTTTTCTGCCTTTTTTGACTTTGTATGTCTTTTTATAAATTTGCAATTGCGTTCATTCAAAACTATACACAACATTTTCACTACACCACAAGAATCTCATCATATTCCTTTCCCCTTATCTTAAAATTTCTTTTTTTTATATCACTCAAGACAATCGCACAGACTTCACTATTCACTACAAGGGTGGAAAATAAAGCAAGGAGGCAATAGGCTTGTACTGAGGTAATCAAAGAAGAGGATAAGGCTCAAAGGGGTTAAGAGGAAGGCCAAACGCAAATAAAAACAAAACCAAGAAAAAGATTAAAAAGAAAACTAGAACTATAAAATTAAAAATAGTCACCGAAATGAACGCCTTTATCTTTCCCTAGAGTGGCTCGGTCGCGATCTTAGATAGATTGGAGTCAAGTGCTTGATAAAAGTATGCGATGTCGGGGATCGATGCACTCAAAATACTACCTTTAAGGCTTTTTATGAAATTCCTCACATGGGATATTCAAGCAAATACTACCTTTAAGGCTTCAAATCACTAGAGAGAGAAACACCATCATACCACAATCCATGAATTAAGGTCTTGTACATACTCTCAAATAGTTCTAATTACTACCTTAACATAGAGTATCCTAAAATCAACCATAGATATCTCAAAGCATGCGGACTTCTAATGTCTAGGAATAAAAATATTCAAAGAGTGAAACTTCGATGATATTGTTCTAAACTTAAGAGCAAAAGCAATGAATAAAGAAAAAGCTATTTAAAAATTTACCTTGGTTCATACGCTTTTTTTTTTTTTTTTTTTTTTTTTTTTTGCGAGAGATGAAAGCAAGTAGGTAATGGTGCGTAATCAACACAATCACTAAGAAATATAGCACTTAAAACCCAAGTGGTGTTCATAACCAACAATGTAAAAATTAAAGCTAAGCAACCTCGAGCAATCATCTTTTTTCCTAAACTATCCTAAAACTATACAAACAAGTGTGTCGCTCTTTATTTTGGAGAGGATGGCCCTTGCCAATAGGGATATACCGGTTCACTAGGAGTGCCATCAATGTGCTCCTCTCCCCAACTTGGCATTGGCCCTTGCACTAGAGGCCAATAGGGATGGTTAACCGGTGGGGTGATTTGCCCTTGCTCCACGAAATAGTTGAAAAGCAAAGAATTGCGGAGCGCCATTCCCTGGTTATTGGCCTCTAATTGTCCTACTTGCAAGCTTAAGTTATTAAAAGCATTTTCAACGTTAAACCTAGAAGGGTAGGAATGGCTCATACCTCCCTCCCCTTG
This sequence comes from Beta vulgaris subsp. vulgaris, assembly GCF_026745355.1. Classification (NCBI taxonomy): domain Eukaryota; kingdom Viridiplantae; phylum Streptophyta; class Magnoliopsida; order Caryophyllales; family Amaranthaceae; genus Beta; species Beta vulgaris. The sequence goes on from NC_079210.1 coordinate 10,339,634, forward strand.
GGAGGGGTGACGTTCTCTCTCCACTCCTTGGGGTCTTGGTTGTCGTTGTTGTTGTTGATGTTATTGCCTTGTATGTTTCTTCTCTCAATCTCGTTCGAATCAAGCTCCAAAGCGTCAATCTCCTCAAATGGTACCCTCCATGGATTGGGGGTGTTTGCTTGGGGTTCGGTCATAAATTGATTGGGAATTTGACACCAAATTGCACCCTTGATCAACCAAAAAGTTGCTCTAGATGTTGTTTAGTGAATTTCATGTTTTTGAGGTGATCAAAATTTAGAGCCAACGCATAGTTCTCCAGCTCCCTCTTGACAAGTTGATCCTTGTACTTGAGCTTATAAGCAAGCCATGTCACCATCCTCCCCAATTGGATGGACCCTTTCATTCTAGTGTCTTGCTTGATGGTGAGCATCCTTGTGGCAAGCAAAAAAAACCTAAGTGAACCTTGTTGGCCGGATCACTTTGATCTAGGAACCTTCTTCCTTCACTTGCCCTCCATAGCAAGTGTAGTTCTTGGTCACTCATATTTCCTAGATCTTGCTGAGTGAAAAAGCAGTACACCACTACTCTTTTCCGGCAACTTTCGACGGCCATTCTCACCGGAATCTTCATCACCTTCCTATCTACAACATTCAAGAGCACAAAAATTGGAGTTTTGCAAGGTTTTGATTTCTAGGGTTTCAAATTTGGGGATTTTCATCTCCACGTTGGTAACTCTCTTCTAATCCTTGATTTTTCATCAATAATCTAGTAATTTGGACTTCTAGTGTGTTTTCTTTTAGATTGCATGCTTGTTTTCCATAATTTTTTTGATTATTCATGAACTTTGCTCATATTTGTGTTTGATGTTGTGGTGAACAAGTGCAATTTTATGATGTTTGTGACAAATTCATAATATTCTGAATTTTTGTGAAATACATTGCATGAATTGTTAGGTGTTGTTGATTTTTGTGCACTATTTGTGGTTGGTTTGGTGAATTTGTCTTGAAAGTCCCTTTGTGAGTGGTGACATTTTTGCTTGTTAGCAACTTGGTTGCTAGTGATTGTGGATTGGCTAGCTGGTAGATTCTAGGATTAGTTTTTTTCTTTCCTTTTGATTTTCTTTTTTGTGTGTTTCTTTGTGTGGTTTGATGAATTTCGGCGGCGATGAGTTAGATAGGAAATCCTTACATCAGTTATCCTCTTCCACCAAGCTTGCATGTCATAACCTTCAACTCCATTCCCGAAACAATCAAAAACCTCAGCTCGAGGATCCCAACCAAAATATTCATTCGATTCCGCAAGGTTCATAGTGTGTTGGTGGTTGAACATCCTGAATTTAATCTAAAATGTATCCCCCTCCTCCGTAGATGTCCTTTTGAAATCAAAGCTAGCTAGGAATTCTAAAGTTCAAGTGCAGTAAGTGATGGGAGGTTGTGAGGGGTGGTTGTAGGTAGTATCAGAGGTGATCTAATAATTTGGGATTTGATTTTTTAAAATTGGGGCGAACCCGAGTGTACGGGCAAGGTCAAGCACTTTATTATCAATCCCAAGGTGGAAACAAGTTATATAATCATGAAAAAGTGTTTGTTTCACCTCCTCTTCTCAAGCTCTCGAAATTTTGCTTTATGCCGAAATTTTGCTTTATGCTTGGGTTTTGTAAGGTTCACATTATAGGCATGTGAGGTGCTAATATGAGGTCTTTTTGAACCCATGACAACCGTACCAAAAACAATAATTAACAACAAAGTTGGCCAATAACAACACAAACAACCAACAATAACCAACAAGAACACCTAAACGATGTAAAATCCAAAGGCGCTCCTCAATACCACCATAACTCCACAAGTATCACCAAAGAAAAACAGCGCAATTAAACAACACTAACACCACCTCAATCACCAATGAATCAATTTCAAGAGCAAACTCAAGTCAAACACTTAATTTCATCTACCATTAAATCTCTGAGTGAAACTCTAACAAATCAACCACAAATACTCAAAATTAAGCAAAATGAACTTGGTTAGTTAGGAGAGATTTTACCACAAATTGAAGCCAAATTCTTCTCTTTTGGCACAATGGAGAACAAATCTGAGTGAAACTCAAAGTGGCCCCAACAAGAACCTCGAATTTGTGCTAAGAATATAATTTGGAGGGGAAATTGTGAGTAGGAGTGAGAATAGGGTGAGTTTTTGGGGATTTTTTGAGTTGTTCTGATAGGTAAAAGTAGTGATTTGTGGAAGTTTTGGGTGGAAAGAGGGTGGTTTAAGGAGAGAGTGAGGGTTTGAGAGTTTGTAAATTGGGTGTGTGAGTGAGAGAATGAGGGAGAAAGAGTTAGGCGCTCCCCTTTTTTCTAAAAAATCGATCAAAGCTCCCGCTCTAGACATGGAGCGAGCGCTTTGAATGCGGTTTGTGATTTTTTTTTTCTGAATTTTGCTCGAAGCTCCCGCTCCATGTCCAAAGCGGTCGCTCTGGCTCACCTAAAGGTGCTCCGAATTTTTGGAGCGGGAGCTTTGATGTTGCGGTAGATTGCTCCAAACCCGGAGCGGGCGCTCCAAAATTTTGGAGTGGCAGCTCTGATGTTGTGGTATTTTGTGGGGCGCTCCATCACTTTGGAGCGAGAGCTCTGAACCCCAGACTTAGCCCTTTTTTTCTTTGGCTGCAGGAGTAGTCGCTCCACAAGGTTGGAGCGGGGGCTTCAACATTGCGGTATATATTTTTTAGATTTGGAGCTGGCGCTCCAATGTATTGGAGTGGCAGCTCTGAGTCCAATGCTTGGCCAATTTCTCTTTTCCTTTTTCTGCACACTTACACAACTGACGATACACATACCCAAATCACAAAATCACCACAACAAACATGTAAATAATCGTAATAATATGTGTAGAGCCAACATTCCAAGTAAATCAAAGCTAAAAAGAAAAGAAATAAATAAAAGTAGGTGAGAAAAAATGGGTTGCCTCCCTCTAAATGCTTGTTTTAAGTCATTAGCTCGACTACCATAAATCTTCAATCATTGAAAGGGGAGTAACCTTCAAGTGCAATAGAGTATGCTTCTTGAATGGGTGCACCATCATAATATAGTTTGAGTCTTTGCCTGTTCACCTTGAAGCATACTTTTGCATCGTTGCAAATCTCGACCGCACCATGTGGGAATACTTGATGCACGGTGAATGGGCCACTCCACCTTGATTTGAGCTTCCCCGGAAATAACCTCAAGCTCGAATTAAACAACAGGACTTTGTCACCAATTTTGAATTCCCTTTTCATGATTCGTTGATCATGCCAATTGTTCTCTCTTTATACACCGGGCACTCTCATAGGCATCCCTCCTAAGCTCCTCAAGCTCATGTACATCAAGCATCCTTCTTTCACCCGAAGCTTGGAGGTCAAAATTCAAAGCCTCGATGGCTCAATAAGCCTTGTGCTCCAACTGTACTCCATGGGTAAATGACACGATTTTCCATAGACAAGCTTGTAAGATGTCATGCCAATAGGAGTTTTGTAAGTCATGCAGTAGGCCCACAATGCATCATCCAATTTAGAGACCAACCTTTCGAGATTGCTTCACTGCCTTCTCCAAATTGAACTTGACCTCTCTATTAGATATCTTTTCTTGACCACTAGATTGAGGGTGGTAAGAGAGACCCATTTTGTGATGCACCCCATATTTAGCAAGAAGAGTTTTGAATGATTTCTTGGGGAAGTGTGAGCCCCTATCACTAATGATAGCTCTTGGAACCTAAACGGGGCAAGATCGCCTTCTTAAATAGTTTTACCATTACCTTGGCATCATTTGTAGGAGAGGCGATTGCTTCAACCCATTTGGAAATGTAATCGACTGCTACTAAGATGTAGCGGTTACCTATGAAGCATGGGTACGGCTCCCAGGTACCGAATCATGTACCGGGGACGGGGATGTCCTGGGTACGGTACGGATTCGCATGGGATTCGTACCCAGAACGAGTCCTGAGACTGGGTACGGGGGTATTTTTTGGGGACGGCTGAGTTATGTTTGGGGATGGGGATGGGGACGTTTTTTGGGGGAGCCACGTACCCACCTTGTTTAATGAACTTTGAGAGGCCCAATTTTATTTTCTAGGGTTTTAGAATTTTGAAATTCCCAAATTCTCTCTCAACTCACCTAAACTGGAAAGTGTGAAGTGCTTCGCCGCCTCGCCGCCCGCCGTTCACCGGTCTTCTCGCCGGTTTATTCTCTCTCGTTTCTTCTCTTTTGAAGCACTCGCCGCTGCCGGTTTCTTCTCTGGTTCTTCTCCTTCGAAGGTCGACTCGCAAAGTCGCCGGTTTTCTTCTCCTTCGAACCTCGACTCGCCGGATTCTTCTCTCACTAGCCTAGATAAGCTTCTCTAGTTCTCTATTCTCTCTATTTTCGAATTCTCTTCGCGTTTTATGAATTCTGCTTTCGCATGTTTTTTTTAATGTGTTTATTAGTTATTAACTTATTACTAGCATGTTATGACTTATGTTTGGGTCTGTTTTTTTTTCGTTTTTTTCTGTTTTTGTTTGCTTTTTTTTTGGGAAGAAATGCAGTAAGGCAGTAAGGCAGTAAGTTGGTGTCTTGGTGACTTAGTGTTAGACTGTTAGTTTATTTAGTTTAATTGAGTGTTGATAGTTGAATTGTTGTTGTGTTGATTCTGTTTTGATTGTTGAATGTTGGGTTGAATTGTTGTGTTGAATGTGTTTATTAGGAAAAATATGGCATCCCAATCTCCACAACAAAGTACTAATATTGGTAGCAGCACGGGTAGTGGGTCTAGTGCGGAATCAACGCAAAGTGAGGCTTTGCCTCCATTGTGGATGTTTGTAACAAGACTTGAAAAACAAGGGGCGGTTGGTGGAACATGGAAATATAGATGTAATTTTTGTAATGAAAATCGAACTCTAGTTATTCTAGAGTTAGAGCCCATTTGCTTCAAATTAAGGGTCAAGGAATTGCATGTTGTAAGAAAGTGTCTCGTGTTGATAAACTTGAAATGCTAAAACTTGATGATGAATATGAGACTAAGAAACATGATTCGGGCCCTAGGGAAGTTCCGTTGCCTAGTGAATCTCTTTCTCATTTGGACTCCGATTCTACATTCAAGAAAAGAAAGTCTGATAAATCACCTATTACTAGATGTTTTGGGATTAAAACTAGGGATCAATTGATCAAGAAATTGCAAGGATGTTTTACACAGGAGGGTTGCCATTTAATCTTGCTAGGAATCCACACTATATGAGGGCCTTACTTTTGCTGCCACCCATAATATAGGAGGTTACAAACCTCCTGGTTACAACAAGCTTAGAACTACATTACTTGTACAAGAAAAAGCTAATGTGAGAGGCTTATGATACCATGAAATCAACTTGGAGAGAAAAAGGGGTAACAATTGTGACTGATGGATGGAGTGATCCAACAAGAAAACCTCTCATTAATTTCATGGCTACTTCTGGTAATGGTCCAATCTTTCTTAAAGCTGTGAATTGTTTTGGTGAAGTGAAAGATAAGTATTTCATTGCTAATCTTATGAAAGAAGTCATTCAAGAAGTAGGCCATCAAAATGTTGTGCAAATCATAACTGACAATGCAGCAAATTGCAAAGGGGGGGGAGCTCATTGAGAGTGAGTTTCCTCACATTTATTGGACACCATGTGTTGTTCATACCCTTAATCTTGCTTTGAAGAATATTTGTGCGGCAAGGAATGTGAATAGCAATCATGAAACTTATGAAGAATGTAGTTGGATCACAGAAATCCATGGGGATGCCATTCAAATTAAAAATTTCATCATGAACCACAACATGAGATTGGCCATGTTCCAAAGTTTTCTCCTCTTAAGTTGCTTTCCGTGGCCGATACTCGCTTTGCCTCCATTATTGTGATGCTTAAGAGATTTAAGCTCATCAAACGAGGTCTTCAAGCCATGGTTATAAGTGATGAGTGGACTTCTTATAGAGAAGAAGACATGGGGAAGGCAAACTTTGTGAAGGAGAAGATTGTGAATGATGATTGGTGGGACAAACTTTCTTACATTGTTGATTTCACAAGGCCTATCTATGACATGATTAGGCATTGTGACACCGATAAACCATGCCTTCACTTAGTGTATGAGATGTGGGATTCATGATTGAACAAGTGAAGCTTGAGATTTACAAGAAAGAATGTCGTCCTCATTCGGAGTTTAGTCCCTTTTTTCATGTGGTTTATGAAATCTTGGTAGCTCGTTGGGCAAAAAGCAACACTCCTCTCCATTGTTTAGCCCACTCCTTGAACCCGAGGTATATATTCTTTGGCATTCTTTTTATCTTGTTATATTTATGCACAAATTTATAATTTTTTTTTTAAAATATTGAAGGTTCTATAGTGATGAATGGCTACTTGGAGCTCCATCTAGAGTTGCTCCTCATAGAGATGGTGAAGTATCTCGAGAAAGAATGAAGTGCTTTCGTAGATTATTTGCACTTAGTGATGATGTTGGTAAAGTAATGGATGAATATGCACTATTCTCTATGAAGAGTGGACCTTTTGAGGATTTAACTTGTATTTAAGGATGCATTCTATGGATCCTAAGAGTTGGTGGGCAAACTTTGGAGCTCAAACTCCTCTCCTCCAATCTTTGGCATTTAAAGTGCTTGGGCAACCTACTTCATCATCTTGTAGTGAGAGAAATTGGAGTACATATTCCTTCATTCACTCACTTAGGAGGAACAAGCTAAATCCAAGTCGTGCACAAGATTTGGTTTTCATCCACAAAAATCTTCGCCTTTTATCAAGGAATTCCGAAGAGTATTGGGAGCTTTACACTAAGATGTGGGATATTGGTGGAGATGCATTTGATTCATTGGAGGATGTTGGGTTTCTAGAGTTTGGAACTCTCACTAGATGAGCCGGATTTAGAAAATGAGTTGCTTCTTGAAGATTGATATATTGCGGTGTTACCTTGTCTAAGCTTTATCTACTTTAAGACATTAAATTTAGTTGTTGTTTTATGTTATTTTTAACTTTGAACTATTTATGTATGGATGTTTAATTTAGTTATTTTTTTTTTTGCCGAATCCATGCCGTACCCGTTTTTTGCAATTTTGATTTTTCCATTTTCCGTCCCCGTACCTGATCCGTTCAACCTAGGCGGTTACCAAGGGAGGAGGGAAATAGACTCATGATCAATCCCCCAAACATCAAAAACTTCCAACTCCAAGATGTTTGTAAGGGGTAGTTCATACCTCTTTGAGATATTGTCAACTCTTTGGCACCAATCACAAGCCTTGACAAATTCCCAAATATCTTTGAACATGCTTGGGCAAAATAACCCACGTTGTAAGATTTTTGCCACGGTCTTGTCGGCTCCCATATGACCATCACATGGTAATGAATGACATATCCCTATTACATCCTCAATCTCATCATTCGGGAGACACCTCCAGTAAATACCATCCACCCCTCGCTTGAAAAAGTATAGGTCCTCCCATACATAGTGCTTGGATTCATGCAAGAACCTCCGCTTCTGTCGGTAGTTAAGGTTGTCCGGTATGACGCCACTAGCATTAAATTTTTCAAAATCCACGAACCAAGGAGCATACATGGCCTTAACGGCGTAGAGAAAATTATCTTGGAGAGAATCATCAATAGGAGGGTTCAAGTCTTGTGAGTTATCCATGGGAAGACGAGAAAGGTGGTCGGCAATCGAGTTTTCAGCGCCCTTCTTGTCTTTGATCTCAATATCAAACTCTTATAAGAGGAGGATCCACCTAAGTAACTGTGGCTTGGCATCCTTCTTGTCCATGAGATACTTGATAGCTACATGATTTGTGTATACCACTAACTTGGGACACACAAGATAGGACTAGAACTTGTCAAAAGCAAACACGATTGCTAGGAGTTCCTTAGCTTCTCCGTGGTGGCATAGTTTCTTTGAGAGGAACAAGTGCCTTGTTGGCATAATAGATCATATGTAGCTTTTGGTCTTTTCTTTGCCCTAAAACGGCTCCCACTGCCCTATCACTAGCATCACACATTAGTTCAAAAGGTAAGCTCCAATATGGAGCTCGCACTATGTGGGTGGAAATTAGGGCATTTTTTAAATTTTCAAAAGTATGCATGCAATCTTTGTCAATTTGAATTCAATATCTTTTTGAAGCAAATAAGATAGAGGTTTTGAGATTTTTGAGAAATCTTTGATAAAACGGCGATAAAAGCCCGCATGTCCAAGAAAAGATCTCACTCCCTTCACCGAAGTCGAGGGAGGTAATTTCTCAATAACCTCAGTTTTAGCTCTATCCACCTCAATCCCTTTTTGAGAGATTTTATGACCAAGGACTATGGCATCTTCAACCATAAAATGACATTTTTCCCAATTAAGAACGAAGTTCATCTTTTTACATCTCTCCAAAACTTTTTGAAGATTAGAGAGACAAATGTCAAAGGAAGAACCTACCACGGAGAAGTCATCCATGAAGATTTCTATGGTTAATTCAAGCATGTCCGAAAAGATGGCGGTCATACATCTTTGAAAAATAGAAGGAGTATTGTACAATCCAAATGGCATCCTTCGATAAGCGAAGGTGCCAAATGGACATGTGAATGTAGTCTTCTCTTTGTCATCGGGATGAATGGGGATTTGTAAGACCCCCGAATAACTATCCAAAAAACAAAAATGGGTATGACCCGCCAATCTCTCAAGCATTTGGTCAATGAAAGGGAGGGGGAAATGGTCTTTCTGGGTGACCGTAATCAACTTACGATAATCAATGCACATGCGCCACCTAGTGACCGATCTTGTGGAGATAAGCTCACCTTTGTCATTTTTAATGAGGGTCATTCCTCTTGTTTTTGGGACAACTTGAACGGGGATAGCCCACCTACTATCCGAGGTAGGGTGGATTATCCCCGCCTCAAGGAGTTTTGAAACTTCCTTTTTTACAACTTCCTTCATGTTAGGATTTAGTCGTCTTGGGGCTGAATAGAGGAGGCTTGACCATCATCCAAATGAATTCGATGCATACACAATATGGGACTTAAACCCTTGAGATCATTAATTGTATACCCAATGGCACTTCGATGTTGTTTTAGAACACAAAAAAGTTTGTCAAGAGAAGGGCCATTGACTGTAGAATTGACAATCACGGGATAAGTCTCATTATCTCCAAGAAAACCATATTTTAAAGAAGGTGGAAGAGGTTTTAACTCACATATGGAAGGAGGCGTAGTCCTCTCCTCTTTTTTCAATGAAGCTTCCAAGATGTCAAAACTAGAACGGGTAGTTATGTATATTGGTGCTTTGTCCATTGTTTTTTTAATATGCCAAGCTTCACTTTCTTACTCTTTGTCCTAGTAACACATCTTCAAGTGGATATCTTGCTTCAACTAAAACCCTTAGGCTCAACACATCATGCTCAAGAGTATCAATTTAATGAATTTCTTCCATAATTGGAGCCTTCATGCTCTTGTTAAAAGCGAACTTCATCTTCTCATCCCCAATCCTCAATGTCAAAACATTTTTCTTCATGTCAACTACACTCCGACCATTTTTAAGAATGACCTTCCCAAAATAAGAGGGACTTGGGAGTCTTCTTCCATTTCCATCACTACAAAGTCACAAGGAATGAAGACCCTCCTAACTTAATTACACCGGAACCTCCTCGAATTCTCCAATGGATACTTTAACGAGTGATCCGCTAGTTGTATCACCCTTCTTGTTGGTTTAACCTCGAAGTTGAGCTTCTTTGCAATGAAGAGGGGCATTAAGCTCACACTAGCCCCAAGATCGGCTAATGCTCTCTTCGGCTCCAAATCTTCAATTCTCAAGGGTATAGAGAAGGACCTCAGATCTTCAAGTTTTTGGGGAGCTTGTATTGGAGGATCGTACTAACTTCAGCGGTGAGAGCAACAGTGGAACTTTCTTCAAGTTTGGACTTGTTAGAAAGAAGTTCCTTTGGAAACTTGGTATAAGTGGGCATTTGAGTCATATCTTGCAGAAATGGGATGTGAATTTGCAAACCCTTCATACCTCAATAATGAACTTGACAAATTTTTCAGTAAAATGTTTATGTGCTAACCTTTGAGGATATGAAATCGGAGGGGTGTAGGTCTTCATCAGAGTAGGCTCTTTACTTGACTTTTCGGGTTCTACAACTATAGGAGTCCCATCCTCATGAATGTCCTTTACGCACAATGATATTTTCAATCTCCTTATTCATTCCATTATCAACATCCTCGCTCTCATTAGAGGTACTAGTAACATTAAGTGTAGGCATCTTAGGACCCTCATAGTGAGCCCCGAATCTCAAAGTAATGGCTTTAACCTGCTTTCGAATGATTTGTTGGCTAGGAAGTTGGGTTGAAGAGTTTGAGGAGTTGTTACCACTTGTTGAGCTACTTGAGCAAGTTGTGTTCGATCATCTTGTTGTGAGCATTTATTTGTTGGAGGGAAGTGTTTATCTCTCCGAACTTCCTATCATTATCGGCATTGGTTTTTGTTTGTTGAACTAGGAAGAGTTGGAGAGTGGAATCTAGGGAGGATTGTTTGGGTTGGTTTGGTTCAAAGGGAGCTCTAGGGGTTGTTATGTGAATGTTTGTTGGGGTTATGGAATCCGGGTGGTCTAGCTTGGTAGGGTTGGGGTGGTTGAGGGTTCTTCCATCCATCACTCGCATTGTTATTCCATCTTCCATGGTTGTTGAAGTTAGGATTTCCCTCACCTCTAGAATCACCCGTGCAACATGGTCCACAGATTGGCTAGGAGATGCTAAGCTTACCTTTTCCAACTTCTTTGCAAGAGTATCAAGTTTTGCATCAATGTGGTCAATGGCATCAAGATCATACTTGCCTTTGCTTGCATTCTTTTTGCTTGCGGTTCTAGTAAAATTCTCCCAAGATTAGTGTCTTACTACCTCTTCAATTGTAGGCTCAATATTGTCAACCTAAATCTTTGTTAGTTGGCCTCCCACACCCGAACTAAGGCTTGTACGGGTCATAGGAAGGAGACCATCATAGAAGCTTTGCATAAGCATCCATTGACTTTAGCCATGGTGAGGACAAGATCTTTGAAGATCCTTGAACCTATCTCAAGCTCCATATAATGTCCCATCCTCCTCTTGAAAGAAATTAGATATCTTCCTCCTGACTTCGGAGGTTTTATCTTGGGAGTAGATTTCATCCACAAAAGTCGTGGTAACTTGTGCCCTAGTTGTCAAAGAGTCTTTCGGAATGGATTGCAACCATTTCTTAGCCTTTCCCACAAGAGAGAAGTGAAATAGGTTTAGCCTCACAAATTCTTGAATCACATTATTTTGCTTCACCGTAGCACATAGCTCCAAGAAATTAGCCAAATGCTCAAGAGGGCATTCATGGGTCATACCCCCATATGGATCTTGCTTGATCATGCGAATCAAATGTGTAGAAAATTCAAAGTTGGCGGTAGTAGTTGCGGCAAATACCACTTTTGAGTTCAAGTGCCTCGGGATGACCAAAATCCCGTAATGCTCTAGGAGCCTCGTCTCCCATAGTGCTAGAAGTAGTGGAGATAGACGAATCTTGTTCGAAACCCGGTTGTTCAACACTCGATGGTCCGGGATTTGTAAGGATTCTCCTCAATTATCTCAATGTATTTTCAAGGTTATGATCGATGGGGATGGTTGGCTCGCCCCTCAATCGTCTTGACATGCAACCAATAAAGCTAAGAAGAATATTAGTAAAAACAACCAAGAGGTAAACACACCACAAGAAGAGGTAAGGAAAAAATAGAATAATTTAGTCTCAAAACTAACAAATTTGCCAATGTTACCGCTACTTTCCCGGCAATGGCGCCAAAATTTGACGGGTCGTTATATACTCGCCAAGTAAAACCTAAACTACCCAAGATAGGATAACGTCAAATATAACCTAAACTACCCAAGATAGGGTAAGTATATGGTCAAATCCACAACGAAGTAGGGCTAATCAAGGGTCAATTAGCTAATTACAATGAGTTAAATCAATTTTTTTAGGTTTTATAAAGGTTTAACGATGATTCTAAAATCTAAGTAAACTAAGAAATCAGCAAATTAAATCAACAATCAAGTAAGGGAGATAATATAAGGGTGAAAGAACTAGGGGATTAGGGGATGGATTCACCAACACTCTACCCAAGAATCCAATCATCAAAACCAAGGGGAAACAATTGAGGGATTACAAGGGAAAATCACGCATATAGGACTTCTAATTACTCTCTCGAGCTAATTAGAAGAGCTTAATTAGTCACTTATGATCTATTCTCATGGCATGATCAACTAATCTAGCCAAATCAAGCACAACATGATTAATCGAGCTTCCTAAACTAGAAAATGCCTATTTTTATGGGGATCCTAGTTTAGCAACCAAACTTAGTTTACTCCTAGCTTCATCCTTTGATCCTTCACTAGAAAATCCAAATATGTAAGTTAAGTGGTGATCAAACACCCAACAAACCAAATAAATCAAGTTTGATCAACAAGTTCAACCTCAAAAGTTAACCCCCTAACTTAGATTTAGGATCCAAAGAGTAAATGAAGGCTACATTCTTTCCCTTAGTAAGAAACTACTCACACATTATGAAAATAAAACAAAACAAAACTCGAAATAACTTCATCACCAGAACTATGGAGGAAAGACAAAAAGAGAAGATTAACAAATAATAAACAAGAACTAAGCAACAAAACAATGATCATAAACAAGATTAAGGAAAGAGAAGAAGAAATAAATAAGAAATTACCAACTTTTAATTAAGCTTGCATAAATAGTGAAAAATGGATATCAAAAGCTTCAGACCTAATTTTTTCTCTCCTCAAGTTCTAAAGATTTTATATCAAAATTAGATTAAAATCTTCCTATAATCTCCCTATTTAAAATCTAATCTAAATGTATCTATAGAGAGGCCGTTTTATACCTCTCACAAATACAGAAGGGCAATCAGCGAAAAAAACGGAAGCTAGGCCATTCAGAGCTCCCGCTCCATGCATGGAGCGCGAGCTCTGACTCAAATTTGAATTTTTTGCATCATAGGTCGAAGCTCCCGCTCCATTGGGTCGGAACGCCAGCTTCAACTTCTCTGCAGAACTTTTGCTGGGAATCCGGAGCTCCCGTTCCATCGTGGAGCGCCAACTCCAATGTCTTGGTAGAATTTGCTTGGAATTCGGAGCTCCTGCTCCATGCGTGGAGCGCCAGCTCTAATGTCTTGGCAGAATTTGATGGGAATTCGGAGCTCTCGCTACAAGCGTGGAGCGCCAACTCTAATGTCTCGGCAGAATTTGCTGAAAATTCGGAGCTCTCGCTCCATGCGTGGAGCGCGAGCTTTGACTATGCTTCTACTCTTCTTTGCAATTTGAAGCCCCCTCTCTCCATCCAAAAGCTTCTTTTTGCCATCCCAAGCTTTGAAAATCTCGATTAGGCCGCTACGAAACTTGAAAGAAGTTAAGAACAAGTCATGGCATAGGATGCCCACAACATTCAAACTTCGCATAAATTGAAAAACAATTATAACTTCCAAAAAGGAGTCAACATACATGAAACTAATGGAGGCACTAACATTGAACAAAGCTAAGGTAAACAAGCATGAAAATTGACTAAACAAGAGCTTATTTAGGGTGGAAAGAGGTCATAAAAGCGGTCTCAAAAACCACTTATCACTAGATTTTTGCGAGAAGTCTATAGATAATGATGAGTTAAAGTGATATAGTCAGGATTTGTTACAGAACATATACTTTTTTTTTAAAGAGAAATTTCATTAATTGATGGCCAGACGGCATCTACAATAAGTATTAAAGAAAAACAAGACATAATCAGACAAGATGAAATCAAATTCGTTTTCGAATAAACTACAATGAACCAGAAAAAGCAATACAGCGCAACCCCTTTTATTTGCTGGATCACGCAACTATTGATGGAGAAGTCTATCATTCTGACATAGTTTGGGGAAGAAAATTGTTGATTTAACCATGTTGACCGCATCCGAATTTCCAATACTTCGATGTTGATTATCTTGAACTTCAACCAATAGGAACAATTTCTCATACCAATTTTTAAACTTCCATGTGGGAAGAGAATAAAACCAAACTCTAACTCCTATAAAAGGAGATAAAGAACCCAAAAATTGGGTAATAACAAAAACAATGAAAAGTAGAAGAAAAAAGAAGAAATTGGGGGCTTACCACCATCGAAAGAATGATGGCAGCCCCAAACTAAAAAAAAAAAGATTAGGGTTTTTTAGGAGAGAGGGAAGAGGAGGAGGCTAGGGTTTTCAAATTTTTGCCGTTTACTATAATGTAATTAAATATTTTACATACAAGAATATAGACTTAGATTAACATTACTGACTATTCTATTAATTTGTTAGAAAATGATATAAGTAAACTTTTTTTTTTCTTTAGGTTTCCCAACAATTTTAGCAGAGAGGAAAATATAGAGAAAAAAGAAGAAAAGAAAAATAAACATTTACAAAGAATTTCTAATCCTAAAGTCTAAACTCTCCTATGTGTAAAAGCTGCGCGCACACAAGATTAACAATTAGCGCTAACCCTCTATTACAATTTCCATCTCTCTCTACAGTCTACACATTCATGCATTTAGATTTTCTATGTAAAAAAGTTCACATATCAACAACTAGCAATTTCGTATTTCCAGCATCAAGTTTGAGGAGCAGATAAGAAGAGTGACACAAAAAAAGCTGAACATCTTCTTTCGACCATTTCCAAAAATATTCAAGGTATGTTATTACTGCTATAAGTTTTATCATTTTAATTTTTAGCTTACACATAAAAATCTGAGTAAGAATTCAGACATTATTTGCTGTTCTTTTTTGCTAATTTCAATTTTATTCACTGGTAAGATAAACTCAAAAGAAGAAAAAAAAAATCTGATTTTGGGGGTTCAGCTTTTGGATAATTGATGTTAATTAGCATTTATTCAAATCTTGTAGTGTTGTTGCGTGTGTTGTTCAGGCTGCAGGATTATTTTGAGAAGAATCTTTTGTTATTGTGCAATAATTAGTGAAGATGCCAGCTATAGTGTCATCACGCTTACTTTGCATTGTAGGGGAGTCTTTACCATTTGGGAAACTGTTTCATGTTTCTAGGCCAGCTTGTTACCCCGGAAACGTGCGATTTCGATATCTTAGTAGGTTTAGCCATGAAAATAGGAATGGCCCCCTCACCCTTGCCAGCCTCGGGTTCAGGTTAAAAGATGAAGTTGAAACAGATAGATTGAATGTAGTAGATAAACTTGGGCAGCAGAATTCTGCAATTGAAGTGCCTAAAGCGAAACGGAAGGTAAAGTCAGGTGAAGTGAAGAAGTCTGTCGAAATTGAGATAGAGGGAGCCCCATTTGCGGCTAGCTCGTTTGCTGAGCTTGGCCTTCCACCTTTGTTGTTAAAGAGATTAGAAGAGGAGGGTTTTACACTTCCCACTGATGTCCAATCAACTGCAGTTCCGACTATTTTAAAAGGGTATGACGCTGTCATCCAATCGTACACTGGTTCTGGGAAAACTCTCGCGTATCTATTGCCAATACTTTCTGAAGTTGGCCCGCTCAAAAAGGAATCTGCCACCATTGTGGAGGATACTGGAAGTAAGAAGAAGGATGTGGAAGCAGTTATTGTGGCTCCTTCTAGGGAGCTTGGGATGCAGATTGTGAGGGAGGTTGAGAAACTTTTGGGACCTGCAGACAAGAGATTGGTTCAGCAGCTGGTTGGAGGTGCTAACAGATCGAGGCAGGAGGAAGCGCTCAAGAAAAACAAACCTCTCATTGTTGTTGGCACACCGGGGCGTATAGCTGAGATTAGTTCAGCTGGGAAGCTAAATACACATGGTTGTCGGTTTTTGGTGTTAGACGAAGTTGATGAACTTCTTGCATTCAACTTTCGGGAGGATATGCACAGAATTCTAGAACATGTTGGAAAGAGGAGATCGGGGCCAGGGGTAGGCTCTAAATCTCTTGATGGGACTAGAAGAACTGAACGTCAGACCATTATGGTGTCTGCAACTATGCCAATGTCAGTAGTAAGAGCAGCTCGGGGTTGGGGAAGGGATCCGGTTCTTGTCAGAGCTAAAACTGTGAGCTCACTTGAATCAGTCTTAGCTTCTGGTCCTGCAACTATGGTAAATTCTGATTCTTCATCAGGAACAAACTCACCATCATCTCAGGCAGCATCTGAAAGCTTACCCCCGCTTTTGAAGCACTATTACTGCACCACTAGGTTACAACACAAGGTTGATACATTAAGGAGATGTGTTCATGCCCTTGATGCTAAGTTTGTTATAGTATTTATGAACCAGAATAAACAGCTGAAGGATATTGTTTACAAATTAGAGGCTCGTGGGATAAAAGCTGCAGAGCTTCATGGGGATCTTGGGAAACTTGCTCGATCTACCGTGCTAAAGAAGTTTAAAAGTGGGGAGATAAGAATACTTGTGACAAATGAGCTTGCTGCTAGAGGATTAGATATTGTAGAGTGTGATCTTGTAATTAATCTTGAATTACCCACGGACTCAATTCACTATGCACATCGAGCTGGAAGAACTGGTCGTCTTGGCAGGAAGGGTGTAGTAGTTAGCATATGTGAACAACATGAAGCTTTTGTTGTGAAAAAACTCCAGAAGCAGCTTGGGGTGGCTATTCAATCCTGTGATTTTGTTGAAGGTAAACTTATCAAGGAAGAGGATGAGAAGTAAGCTCAGAGGTACGAAGAGATTTAGCAAGACGAACATTTGGTCTGTATACCTCTCTGTGTAGTGAGTTAAAGCAGACATGCATTTCATTCATGTGGTATGTATACCTCTCTAAAATATGAAAAGCAATGGTGGTTGCGTCTCCTTCCACACATTAGGGATGGTGTTAGAGCCCTTGTTCCTGCAGCTGGACGTGCCCCCACGCCTTTAACCCTGCCTACTCCTGTTGTGAGTCTTACCATATCTAAGTATTGTATTCGAACTTCACTTCAAAAGTTATCAGCAATGTCCCTAGCTCTTTTGAATATTATTATGCCTGTGTATTTCATTCGCATTGGAAATAGATAGATGCTTTACTATACATCTTGGTCTGTGTTCTTTTTTCTTTGTCATTGTGAAAGTTGGTTTTGATGAGATTAATATTAATTTGACCGCGCTTGTTTTCCTCAAATATTCTAGACTACATTTTAGAGGAAGTAAATTTGTAATTTTCACTAAGTGGGTGTTTGGCAAAGAGTAGAGCATAGGAAAAGAGTTGATTGGACTAGTCAGTCGAATATTTAGTGATGTTTGATTGGAAGTGGCTAAGGATCTACTGTAATGATTAGTGAGGAACAGAGGAACATTGAAAACCCGTAGCACACATGGTAAGTCAGTCATTTCCGAAGAAGGATACCTGACGTTCGAATCATCAGGCCACTAAAAATCTGGCTTTTCTTCTTCTTCAGCCATTGGGGTTGCTTCTTCTGCCATTGTGGTTACTCTTCTCTCTTTTTCCCTGATTTCCGTCCCTTCCACATCTCTTCCTGTTTGCCTGCTGGTCTCAAAGTAAAGGAACCATATCTCTTCATCTTTCCTCCTTCCTTCTTTGAAATATGACCAGAATTTTTACTTTTCTACATCACGAGTCATATTCTTTTGAGAATTTAATGGATCTTGCTTCGGAAGAGAGTGGTAGTGGTGTGGTTGCACTGGCGGATGTGGCAGCAGAGGAGAGGGAGTGGAGGGGCTGGTGGTGAGAGGAGAGAGAGAGATAAGGAAAACAATTGCATATACGGTCGCGATTGCGTTGTCGCGGAAGCGGCTTGTAACACATGAATGGTACGGATCGCGGCCGACGCACGTGAATTTTTTCAAAAAATTCACATTAATATATTTCTAACCTTGCTTGCATTGTTTTGGTTTATGAAGTATTATTACACATAATATGATCAAATCTTTCATAATATCATGTTTCATCAGCTATATAATCAATTCATAAAATATATTTGGCCAATGTTTGAAAAGAACGGATGTAATTGGGGTAAAAACGGTATGGCGCTGCTAGTTCGAGTTACGGAACAGACAATGCAGCGAGAAATACGTGATATTTATTATGGCATTCCGTAACGGGATTTCGCGGAACGGCCAATCCAAAATCCATTACAGGCCGTTCTGGAACGGAACGGGAGAGTTTTAATTCCATGGAGAGAGTGTGAGTGTGAGTTTTAGGCCTTTTTTGATAGTCGAGCTAATGTTGCCATTGTTGTTGGAGCTGTCAGCTGAGAGAGGGGGGAGAGAGAGAGAGAGAGAGAGAGAGGGAGAGGGAGGGGTTAGTTGCTGTTTTAGAGGTTCGCGGAGTGGGCAGTGGAGATGTGTGTGCTACAGGGTAGGAAGGAGTGGCCCAGTGAGGTGAGGTGAGGTATTCAATTCTAATAATTTTCTACTTTATTGCCCTACTGTTGGATCTGATGGTATTCAATTTCTTTTTTTTTTTTCTTCCTCAATTTAATTTGGATCATGTTTGTTGTTGTTGTTGATGGATTGATTGAATAAATTTCTGTCGATGTGAAAATTGTTGTTCGTTTTTCTGTGTTGAATTTAGGGTTTTTAGCAATCATATTCCATTTTTTGGGATCTATGGAATAAATGTGATTAAAGAAGTGTGTATTTGGGGGGGGGGGGGGGGGGGTTGGTTTCACCAAGATATATACTAAAGGAAAAATTGACATGAATAATCCAATTTTCACTATTCTTTTCAAAATAATTCCAACTTTGGATTATTCCAAAATAATCCTAACTTTTGAGGGACCTTGTCAGAATAACCCAAACTATCACTTTTCTTGCCTAGATTAATCCATTTTAGGTTTATAATATATAGAAAATTAATAGTTCGGATTATTTTTGAGAAATTACCCCTAAAGTTGGGATTATTCTAAAATAACCAAGCTGAATTATTTTGATAAGACATGTGAAAGTTGGGATTATTCATGTCAATTTTTCCTATACTAAATTAGAAGCTTAGCTGTAAATTTTATGAGCTTTTGAGTTTTTGATTAGATTTGGAATTTGGAAATTATATTTGGGAGTAAGATGACAGTTTGCCCTTTCTGGTGATTGATAACTGAATGGAAGTATGAGCAATATCAAGGCACTGCAATCAGCAGTTTCAGTTTCACTTTTAATTACTCTTACTACATAAAGAGAAAGACCTGGGGACGCCTAATTTTTTCGACAAAAGGGTTTATGAATTACAAGCTTGTACTCCAAAATTTCTGCCCCGGTCTATCTCGCCGCCTTTCTCGAATACCTTGCTGCTGAGGTACTGATGTTTCTCTCTTTGAGTTTCTTATGCATCGATTGAGGTATTGATGTTTCTCTCTTCTTTGAGTTTCTTATGCATCAATTGAGGTACTGATGTTTCTCTCTGAGTTTCTTACGCATAGATTGAGTTTGCAGGAATTTGATAGATTGCCTCTGCTTTTGAGTAATTTTGTTTGCATTTGTTGATTCTTTAGATCTGTAGGTTCTTTTGTCATTAAACTCTCGATACTTTTGTGTATGACTTGTGATTTTGAAGCTGGGTTTTGAAATTTCCTAATTGTGCTTTATTTTGGTATGGTTTCATTTGGGTTGGATGAGGCAGCTGAGAGTAGAAGCTCTGATGATGTGTGAGTTTTGGATCTTCCTTTTTGTTTTGCGTTCTTTCAATTCCAATTTCTCATACTTTTTATCATTAAACTCTCATACTTTGGGTTTCGTCTTGTGATTTTGAAGTTGGGTTTTTTAATTTCCTTATTTTACTTTTATTTTTTGTATCGTTTCGCTTAGATTGGATGAGGGAGCTCACAGTAGAAGCTCTTTTGATGTATGAGGTTTGAATATTCCTTTTAGTTTAGGCCTTGAGGGCATGAATTTGAAATTTCACTTAATTGTTTACATGATTCTGACTCGATTTGTGTTCAAGGTTACGCAAATCTATGTAAGCTGTTGTTGGGGGCTCAAATTATCTATGTTACTATAGTTAGTGGGCAATCATATAGTTCCTTTAAGTTGGAAAAGGAAGAAACCACTGCCAAAATCAGTCTGGTCAGCTTTTGTGCATATCACCAGCTAATCAGTGGACTTTGTTTTGACATAATTCTATGATACATGTGATAGGAAACCTCTATCGCTTCTAAGATTTTGTTCTCTCTCTGCCTTGCTTCTTTTATTTAATTCTCAATTCTTTCTCTTTGGCTGTTTACCAGGCCCGATTTCATTGCTAGACTGATTTTGGAGTGGCGACAGGCGAAGATACAATGTTGTATGGAATACACTATACTTGTTTCGAGTGCCTCATTACAACATAGATGCTTGTTTTTTGAAAATTCTCGACTTTAGCCTGTATTATAGATGTGAACAAAAGAAATTAGCCTTTAGGTACTATCTCGTAAGTTCATATGAACTATGGAGCAAGTATTTTTTATTCTTATTTAAAGGTGCTATTTTTTTGTTTTGTTTTGTTTTGTCAGGAATTAATATGATCTGTGAAACATCAGTTTGCAAGGAAGCTTGGCTAGGACAAATTTGAGCTAGAATGTGTTTGTCCTTTACTTAGATTGGATGTAGGACCTTCTGATTCTTCTGATTGTGACTTGATCCAGTAATTTCATGGCCTTTGTGTGTGTTGGTTGTGTCAGGGGCTAGCAATGACATGAAGATAGAGAGCCATGAGAGTAGTGGTGTCAGAAACAGATCTGACCGCTAGATCAATCTGATTCTGACCTAACTTGAACCTGGTTCGACCTGTGAGGGTCAGTCCCCAGACCTGATCGAAACCTGACCTGGGATTACCTAGACCTGATCGGCACCTTGAAAATTATATGCTGACCTGACCACACAGACCTACATTCAAACTCGAACTTGACCGTACTCAACTAGATATTAAAATTTCAATTATTTTTTTATATCTATAAAATCATTTAAATATATAAATTTATAAATTTTCTTACATTTAATAATTAATTAAATAAAAAAATAAATTATATTTAATTTAAGAGTTAAACTTTAAATATCATGTACTTGTTTATATTTTCTATAATTACCTAATGTCCCCATTTTCAAATAATATTAAAAAACATCTTATTAAACCTTATACTCCAAATTTATTATCCCATTTTAATATTCTACTAAATTTTCCTCATTTTTTCTATCATTTTTTCTACCAAATTATCTCATTTTAATATTCTACCAAATAATATCTCAAATTCTCATAACACTATATTCCCTCTGTTTTTTTTATCGTTCTCACTTAGAATCTTGACATTATCCATAATTAGATAGAATTTTTTCAATTTTTTTCAATTTATAAGAAAAAATATAGTCTTGTGGGGTCTTGTTTGATTCGTCTCAATTAGTACATTATTAATTTTCAAACATTATAATTTTTACTATTATATTATATAATGAAAGATA
Organism: Beta vulgaris subsp. vulgaris; assembly: GCF_026745355.1. Classification (NCBI taxonomy): domain Eukaryota; kingdom Viridiplantae; phylum Streptophyta; class Magnoliopsida; order Caryophyllales; family Amaranthaceae; genus Beta; species Beta vulgaris. Next base: position 10,361,000 of record NC_079210.1, read on the forward strand.
TTTAAGTTCAAAGATGTGTATTGGGAGATGTGAACAAGAAAGTGAGAAAGATAAAAAAAAAAACAAAGGGAGTACTAAACAACATGATATGAGCTCATAAAAAATCTGCAATCGTAATAAATTATACAAAAAATCAAGATTTAGTGAAATTACATAAAAATCACACAAAAAAAGAATAAATGTGAAATTACATAAAAATCACAAAAAATTAATCAACACAAAAATTAACAAATTAAACTAAAATGGAAAAAATATCTTGAAAGAAAACTAGATCTGGTCGGCGAGGGATGACGGATGTTGGCGGTGGTGAAGAGGTGACGAACAAGGTGGTTGAGTCTTCAACAAACACGATTGACGAGCGAAGATTGACGACCGATGACAACGAACGAAGATCGACGACCGACGACAACGAACGACGATTGACGACGACGACGAGCGAAGAGCGAAGACGAGGAGCGAAGAGCGTCGATTCAGCGAGGATGATGAGAAGCGAACGAACACATTGGTTGTGGAGGATGAGAGAGGCTAGCAGACGAGAGTGAGAGATGAGAGAGAAAGAGCATCGAAAAAGGGAGGAAGGGTGGTGGTGGCCGAATTCCGGCAAGGACAGAGAAATGGAAGGAATGAGCAGCGCAATGGAAGGAGCAAAGAAATAGGATTTTTAGGTTTGGAGGAGAGATGGGAGAAGGTAATAGGATAGGAGACGATCTAACGGTTCAGATTGTTTTATGACATGTGTCAATGGTTAATATTCATGATCCGTGTGTTTTGTGTTATTTTCTTGTGTGCCATTGATTATGATGATCTAACGATTTAGATTTTGCCCATTAGATGATTTTGGATTTTGCCTTAAGAAAACAAATAATCCTACCAAAGTAATATTCATAACAACTAATCTCATACCTTGTATCCCCATTTTCAAATAATAATATAATTATTTATAGTAGTAATCTGATATCCACTAATTGATCGTATATTCGTAGTTAATATATAATACTCATAATTATTATCGTTAGTTATACTATTAGAGCATATAAGAGTCTATACTCATTAATAATGAATCGCGTATTAGTTAGAACGGTTCCAATATTATTATATCACACTAAAGTATTTATGTCTACTGATAAAATAGTTTGTTTATAGTCACTATATACAAAGTTAAAACATATAGCTCAAGTAGATGTTTTTTGTTTCAAAATGCATTTCTGATAAAGACGATTAACTCAAATATTGTATTATTATCTTAATTAGCCTATCAACTACCATTGACACATTCATTTAGTATAATATGTAATTTGAATCATTCAGGTAGATTTTTTTTTGTTTATGAAACGCATTACACTCGGGGACGATTATCATAATAATTACCCACTTACATTGACTAATCTATACACTAATTCATTTGTATTACTTTGTATTTATACTAAAGTATACTAGCTAGAAATGTAATACATTGATCTATACACTATCTATACATTGACATATAGTCGAAATGCAATACATTAATCTATATACTAATCTAGTTTAGCCTAGTGATTACCCCCCTACACTGGCTTCCGTCACGTTAATTATACTCGTATTAGCTTGTGTTGATCGACTTTAATCATCATTATCACCAATTATGATCACATTATACTCGTATTTTTTTCTAATCAATGATATGATATTTAAGAAATGATAATGCTTATGGACAAGGGAATAACCGAGTAACTGACTAAGTGTTAAGTTACTATATGGTTGTGCAACTTATGAACCCGACCTCATTATAATCACTTAGGCCTCATATGAACTGTCGTTGTAAACTTATGAATGTATGATTGTCATTTGTTATAGTATTATAACATATTAAGAGTCGTTATACTAATTTATAATTAATAGAGTATTCGATTGGTTTTACAATTATTTCAATATCAATCTTATATTAAAGTGATTCAACATATTAGTATTTATATTGTTATTGTTATTGTTAGTATTCCTGTTCTTATTTGTATTACTATTGTTATTGTTAGCCTCGTTACTCTTACTGTTATTATTTGTATTTTTACCTGTTATCATTGTCGTTTTATGTTTATTAGTATTATTCATTATAATCATAGCTATTTACAAACTTATATATCAATCATAATGCTTATAATAATAAATCATTTATATAAACTTTGGAATTAATCGTCTATTCATTATTATTGTTGTTGGTTATAATATATAATATTAGAGCATATGAAGAGTCGTTCTACTCCTTTACTCATTAGAGTGGTTTTACGCAGTTGATTATTCGAAATAAGAGTTGACTAAGAGAATACACTAAACATCACGACAATCAATATAGTATTTTTATTGGTTTTTCGTTCTCATCCATATATTTATCGCACACACATATATGTTAATATATGTCGATCTTAATACTTTTATTAATATGATTCGTTTACAAAATCCATAACAAAATCAAGATGGCCCGATCAGGAGTTACTAGAAGTTGAATTGACGTTCAATAACGAATGGACCCGATGTTTCACAATGATCGAACTAAGGTCATTACTAATTCAACCCGAATACATTTGACTTAATGCAACCATACATGAAACATAAATACAACATGCGCAAACCCGACAAAAAAAAATGTAAATGGGTGATCATTTCCGGGAATGGATCGACTTGTAAATGGAACGCTCAGACCTGTTCGGCACTCGAGAATCCAATGATTCAAATGTGTTCGATCCAGTTGAAGAAAACCTGACCAATCATGACCTGGGGAACTGACAATCAGAATCCTGACCTGTCCGGGTCTGATCTGGTTCACCGTGGGTATACCCAGATGTTGTTTTGACACCACTACATGAGAGGAAGCTTTGTTCATCTTCTCCAATTTTCTATTAAATTCCTATATCTTACATATATTTCTCTAATTCTCATGCAATCTGTAAAGCATCCATGTATATTACATTAGTATTTTAGCCCGGGCAATGCTCCGGGTTAGTTACAATTATCCAATATATTATTATTCGTAAATTTCATTATTGATTTTATTAGCATTTCATAATTTTTTTATCTAGTGCAAAATTGATATTATGATATGATAAGTTGTTTTCCAAAAAAACTTCTAAGGAATTGGGGATACAATTATCTATTTCAATGAGATTGGGGAAATAGATGTTATTACCTTAATAAAAGTGTTAAAAATCAAAAGGTTTGTCTATGGCATTATAGGAACGACACCTACACGAAATCCTTGTCTGAGCTGGCAAGTTTCATTCAGACACAATCAATGTTTAGATGCTCTTTATTCACTTCTCTTTCTTCTATTCTTCTCTCTCTTTGATTTTCGTTTTAAGACGCATTTTTTGGATCTTTTCTAGAGATTAAATAACACATAATGATAGAGAGAAGAAGAGGAACAACTGTCTATTATTAAATGACTACTAACAGGTGGATAGGTTATGGCTTCATTTTCTTAATGTGAATTTTTTTATATTTTATTGTCACTGAGTATTGGAGGGGAAAGATTTTTATATTTAATTGGAAAGTGGCAAGTGGGGCCTTTTTTTTCTTTTACTTTTGTTTGATTGATTATTGCACCCTGTACGTCTCTTATCTTTCTCTGTTTTTTTAAATCTTTTTTAGGTATATATTATAATAGCAATCACAAAATTTTAATTAGTGGATTTATTACTAAATTATATATTATAAAATATTAATATCGCATCCCCGTATCCGTGTCCAAATTTTGTACAGAGTTCCCATTTTTGATTTTTTGAAGTGTTGTACCGGACATTTAGACCCGTTCACATACCCGACACTCCTAGACGAGTCTAGGTGAAATAGGTTACATATGATTATAAGACATTATTACTCCCTCTGTATTTTTTTTATCTTTCCTACTTTGACTTTGCACGTTTGTCAATGCACTTATTTTACATTAAATATCTTTCATTGCATATTAGTAAAAATTATAATAATTGAATATTAATAAAGTACTCATTGAGACGAATCAAACAAGACCCCACATGACTATATTTTTTGTTATATATTGAGAAAAATCTAAAAGATTCTCTCTAATTGTAAATAGTGTCAAGATTCTAAGTGAGAAAGATAAAAAAATACAGAGGGAGTATGTTTTAATTTGAAACATTAAACATTAAAATTATAGTGGATTAAATAGTTAAATTCTCATTTTTCATATCAAACGTTATGTTTGATTCCTAGTAGCTACGCGTTCTTAATATTTTTCGATGCGATTATAAACATGTGTATAAAACTTTGAGTAGAGTGATGCGTGACACATACATTGGAGAGTGTTATGAGGCACCATTCCTTTGATAGGAACGATTTTTAAAATATTTTTATAGGTATTAGCCATTAATGTTGGCAATTAACGCTTCTATGGTTTCCTTTAGATGGTTTAAATTTGAGTTTTACAATTTATGTAAAGTTTTGGCCTTTAATATCTTTTTAGTTTTTTAGAGTTCATACTCCAACCTCTCCATAGGCCAAAGCAAGGTAATCTTATTAGAATTTGCTGCTTCTGTTCAGTCATGTAATTGACAAAATACTGCTTCTGAAATAACTTAAATAATTGATAATTAGGCCTTTGATGCATTTATAATTTTGTTAAGCTAGGAAAATTTAACCCTTGATGTTTTATTATATACTTGCAATCATAATACGACCATTAGAAACGGCAAGAACGATTTGCATCGCATGCAATGTAAAGCCGAAGCAAATTACTCAAACAAAGGATTTGTGTTAGATGTTGATGCCTATCCGACGCAGATCGCGGGTTTAACTTTTGGCGAGGATACCAAGCATTTGCGTAACACATTCACAAAACGATGCAATGTGCAAGGTCATATGCATAGCCTATTTATGTCGGACTATGAGGCTCGTATGATGCACATAGTGCATTTGCGTCAGTTGATCTTTGGAGTCGACGCAATTCGTTTCAGCATGAGAATTTGGGTCAGTCGCAAGGTTAGTCGACGCAAAACAACAAACGCAAATTGATGTTTTTCTACTGATGTTTTGTCCTATTGCTGAAAATTATGGGCAACTTATTGGCAGGGTTGTCGAAAAATGTTTGAATGACTGGGGTTTGAAAAATATTATGAATTTCCCAGTAGACAATACTAGTTCTAACGATTTGGCATTTGATTACTTGAAAAGAAGACTTAACATTTGGGAGTCTAGTGTCTTGGAAGATCAATATTTGCATATTAGGTGTACATATCATATTTTGAATTTGATTGTACGAGAGGGTCAACGAGAGCTTGATGTGTCTGTCCATCATGAAATTCCAAACTCGTGTGAGGTATGTTAGTTCATATCCCACTAGATCTCTAAGGTTCAAAAACTGCATAGAAGAGGAGAAAGAAGATAGTAAAAGTCTTGTTACTTTGAATGTTATTGAGATAAGATGGAATTCAAGAATTCAACCTTTTTGATGCTTGAATCTGCTATCAAGTTTAAAAATACATTTGCAAGTTTATACATGAAAGATTCTTCTTGTTTTAAGGAATTTAAGAAGTTTGGCGGTGGTCCCAAGGAAGATGATTGGAAGAGAGTGGGTAGTTTTTTTTTTGCCAATTTTAAGAGCGTTGTATGATGCAACATTGAGGTTATAGGGTTTATACAATATTTATGTTCATGGGATCTATGAAACTAGATTAATGATTTCCAACAATCAAGGTTTTGATGATGAGGGTATTAGGAAAATAGCAACTCAAATGATGACAAAGTATGACAAATACCACGGAAATGTTGATAATATCAACATTTTGGTGTTTGTAGCAGTTATCCTTGATACTAGGCACAAAATGAACTGTGTTAATTGGATTGTGCGAGACTCTTATGATGAAACAAAAGCCACTCTCTTGAGCCTTAAGATCAGATTAAGATGGTTTTACAATCTTTGTTTGAGTCATATGATTCTTTTATGCCTCATTCAAACGCTAGCCCTACTTCTTCGTCAACTTCTACATCTTCCTCTATTTTCACAAAAGTGGAAGAAAAGTTTACCTTCAAGAGCTCATGACGGCCAAAAATCAAAGGGGCATGTGTTGTTCTTTGACTAATATGAACAAAAGTGAGTTGGAGAAGTATTTAGAAGATGCATGTGAAAGTCATGTTCGAACTTTTGAAATTTTCCAACGGTGGAAAGATCAATACAAAGGATATTCTATTCTTTATAAGATGACTAAAGATGTGCTTTCCATACCTATAAATATTGTTGTTTCAGAATCGACGTTTAGTAGGGGGGTCGCGCGCTTGACTTTTTCCGCACTTCATTGTCTCCTAAAATGGTTGAAGTAATCGTTTGCACATAAGATTGGCTACACACTTCACGTGCACCTCATATAGTAGATGAGAGTTTACTTGCTTTGGGAGAAATGGAGAAAGGTATATTTCATGACTTATATTGAATTTTTATTTTTACATTTGTGTATGATTTATTATTTTCACCTTACTTTTATATCATATGTATTGTAGGAATGAAGAATTTAACCTTGGAGCAACCGGATATCATAATTGATGAAACAATAGACACTATGAGAGACTTCTAAAGCTTGGTCAATGGATGCTTGGAAGTTGGAGCCTTGGAGTACTACTCTAGTAGTCTTCTTTTTTTTATTTTGTTGAAACTTATTGTCTTGTTGATGATTTTGATTGATTTCCCCCCTAAAGTGTTGTAATTCAACCTTACAACCCCAATTTGTAATTTAACTTATGCTCTGTTTGGGTTCCAACATTTCATTTCAAATGCTGAAATTGAGCCAAATGATTAGTTTGGATATCCTAAGCATTTGCATTTGAATTTGGCTCAAATCCATGCGTTTTTGGAAATAAGCCCAGCAGTTGAAATTCTAAATTCATTGCAATTACATGGTATTTGAAATTCATATAACTTCGTTGGTGCTCCACCAAAAGTATCCACATTTGTATCCCTTTTTCTTTTCATCTTCCCCATAATCTTTCCACCTTCTAACAATAGCCACCATTAAAACTCCCACTAAAGCTCGAAAATGTTAACCATCTACATCCTCTCTCTATAGTTAATTCTCCAAATTCTATGTTATAATTTCACTGTTTTTTCCAAACAATATAGAGAATTTTGAAATAATGAATTTGAAATCCTATGTAACTCCCAAATAGAGTATTTAGTATTGAATGTCAGTATTTGAATTTATGAATTTCTCTTTTTTTATTTTTTGATATACCCCATGTGTTGCCTTATATATACTTCCTCCATTTTTTTTTAATCGAGTCACTTTCCTTTTAAGAAAATATTTCAATAAGTGAAACACTACTTAAAATGGCAAAAAAAAAAAATCTTTGTAATTACAAAATTGCCATTACTAATTTAATTTACCAACCTAATTAATCACTCACTTAACACTTTAACCTTGATTTAATTAATTCACCCCTTAATCTCCTTAATCCTTCCCCCACCCAAATCCCAACAGCACCCCTGTCTCTCTCTCTCCTCCGTATCTCGTAACTAGGGGTGCTAATCGAGTCGAGCAACTCGAACTCGACTCGGTCAATGCTCGGTCAAAACTCGACTCGAGTTGACTCGGCTCGACTCGAATTGACTCGGCTCGACTCGAAAACTTAACGAGCATGAGTTGAGCATGACCCTGCTCGACTCGATAAGTTCGAGAGTAAGTTGATAATATTTTTCATATTTTATTTTAGAAATTTAATTCATTTTATATAAAAAGTACTAAAAATTTGATTTAAAAGAAATATGGACCAAGTGACTAAGCCCATTAAAAATTTACCTCATGATCCATGATCATAGTCATAATCTAGTAGGTAGTAATATACAAAAAAGATTTTTCTAAATTCAAAGGGGATAGTTTTATCGATTTAGAGGGAAAACCCTACAAGCACCATTTCTCCACGCCTCCCAGCCGTTTCTTGTTCTCTCTCACCTCAAACATCCCTATTCCTCAAACATCCCCATTCCCATTAGCTAAAGGCGACAGATTTTAGGTTTTTCTCCACCGACTAAAGACGACAGCTCAAGGGTGTTTAATTACCAGTAGTTTTTAGGTATTTTTCTGGCACACTACAAGTAATTTTCCGGCAGATATATTATATATGATAGGTTCTCATCCTTTTTCTATTTTTTTTTATTTTCGGTTGTTTTGATTTCATTTATAATCTTTTTTGTTGGTTTAATTGTTTAGGCAAATTTCGTTTGTTAATTAAGATTTATAATTTCATATAATTTTTGTTTTGGGGCTGGTAATTTGTATTGTTGTTGATTTTGTTTGTTGATTATTAAATGTATTGTTGTTGTTGATTGATAAAAAATGATTTTGCCTTTTGAGCTTTTGTTGTTACATTATTATAAGCATGCTCGATTATATGTTTTGATATTGGGTAATTCTTCTTAGTAGTAACATGACCAAATATTTTGATGCGCATTTCCTTCAAAAAAGAAAAAAGATTTTGATGCTCGTTTACATGGAGGTACCTTCGCATTTCGTTTATTTTGTTCCTCCTCGTATTAAATACTTAGCTTGGTAGCTTCATTTTTAATTTTTTTAATTTTTTATTTATAATACTTGTTAGCATTACTTCTAAATTTTTACTAATTATTTGGTACATGAATATGTGTAGGTTCTTTGGACTTTTGGAGACAATTGCAGCAACAACTTGTAGAAGACATGTTTACATGTTTTGAGATTGTCTTGTAATAGGTTGTTTGTTCCATAAGACTTATGTATTCGTATCTTAGGAATTTTAGATCATGTTATTGTGTTAGAAATAATTTATATCATTCATTTGTTTAAAATGTTCAAATGGAGGCATGGAGGAATGTTTTGGTAATTGTTATGGTAATTCTAATGCGTTTCCTCTAAAAAAAAGAAAATTTCTTTAAAACTAAGTTTATATCATCTAATCGAGTTGACCTAACGAGCAAGTCAAGCTCGAGTCGAGCTAATTGAGCAAATTAAACTCGAGTCGAGCTTATTGAGCAAATCGAGCAGTCGAGTCGAGCTGCAAAAAAAATTAACGAGCATGAGTCGAGCAATAATTTGGCGAGCTTAACGAGTTTTCGAGTCGAGTTAAGCATGGTTTGCGAGTTTTCAAGTCGAGTCAAGCAGAGCCTTGCTCACGATCGACTCGCTCGATTAGCACCCCTACTCGTAACCACCCTTCCCCCTTCCCATAACCCACCTTTGTTCCACCATTCTTCTTCCTAATTGTCCAATCTCTTATCTTTCTCCCCTAAATTGCAGCGACCATACGACCGGTAGTGGTGGCATCGGTGTTCCATGGCAAGAGGAGGGTTGAGGAAAGATGGGGGTGGTGGGTTAAGAAGAGAGAAGAGATGGTTAGAGGTGTATTTAGGAGGGACGGGGGTGGTGGTGGGGAGGATTGAGAAGAGAGAGGGAGGTGGGTTGAGGAGTACGTGGTGGTTTACTTGGATGGTCCTCCAACCATCTCTTTACTCTTCTCAACCCACCAAGGCCATCGAAGTTTGAAGAAGAAAAAAGGATGCAAGAGGAGTGGAGGGGTTGATGGAAGAGGGGCTAGCGCCGACTATAGAAGTTTTGTGATATATGGTTGTGCTACCACTGAAGTTATAATAGTCGGTGGTAATGGTGAGTTGTGGTACGTAGATGCATGGCAAGTGGTGGTAGTGGGGGAGAGGGGATAAATTTATGATTAAGGTGTATGTGGTTGGTTGATGATTACTCAAGCTTTTTATTAAATTAAATTGCATAATATCTCTTTGTATGTGGTTGATAAGTGCATTTCTAACGCACTTTATGACCTCCTTTTGGTTTATTTTGGTTCTCCTTATTCTCTTTTCTCCCCTCTTTTCTCCTAATTTCCCTTTCTACTTCCTCACTTCGTCATTGATTGATCATAGTGACATTTTGCTAGATTTTCGATCTATTTTGATCGAATTTCTAGTATATATGTTTTCACCAGGTTTTCTCGTGTTTTCATTGCAGGTATGACCCTTTTCGGGGCCGAGTATTGCGAGATACGACTTAAGGGGAACAGCTAGAGAAACCGAGGGAGCTTGAGGTGTGCTTGGAGGCCCCGCACACAATGGTGCGCCTGCACATGCAACTGGTGCGCCCGCACCTTCAGCGGTTTTAGAGACAAATCGCAGAACACATTGGTTCGCCCGCACCAAGTATAAGGTTCGCCCGCACCAACTATTGGTGCGCCCGCACCATTTGACGAGACATTCCAAGATTGAGGCAGATAGGTTAGGTGCGCTCGCACCTGACAATGATGCGCCCGCACCTGTGCTTGGTGCGGCTGCACCTCTTTATGGTGCGCCTGCACCTCTTATATTGCGCACGCACCATGCGTTTCCGGAAAAAAAGATCATGGCTTCAACGATGGTTTTGTTTTGAGAGAGGAACTTATGCTTTATTCTAGTTTTTTTAGAGAGCATTTTTAGGGTTCATACTAGAGAGAAAAACACTTGAGTTTTATTTAGATTTGAGAATTATTAATCATAGTTTGTGATTCTGATAGCATTCAAGGTACTTTTCTTTCAATTTAATTTGAAGTTTTAGTTTTTATTTCATTCTTTTCGTGTTTGTTCTTGTTCTTGGTTATTCTTAGATCTTCATTCTCATAGTCTCATAATTGTGATTTCTATTAGTTTAATTATCTCTTAATCATGTTTAGCCTTATATTAGTCATAGATTTTATGTTTAATTGCTTGGAATCCATGATTAGTGAGTAGTTTCATATCTAGGATTAGGGTGAAAGTATGAATTAGGGTTTTAAATGTTTTGTTGATGAGATTGTGATGTTCTAAACAAAGTTATGCATTGATCTTGGTGTTTTGAAACCTTAGGATAGATATTGATCACATTTATACTCTAGTATTTTGAATTCAAATATTCTTGAATCGAATTTCTAACTCTTTTATCATCCCCAAGAATCAACTTAATTTCTAGGCCAAGATATTGGGTAGAAATTAAGGGGATCCTTTATTAGGGGTTTTCCGAATTTATCGAATCTCTTAATCAATTGACTAAAGACCATTCGAGAGAGGATTTAGTTGATTCATTAAGCGAATATTCTTCGAGACCATTCGAGAGAGGACTCGAGTATTTTAGAGGGAAACTAAACCTTGCATAATCATCTCTGTTACATCACAATCGCATTAACATTCATTGTCCATTCTTGTTCATACTAGTAACCTTAACTCTAGTGTCTTCTTATTTGATAATTTAAGTCGTGTTATTTGCTAGTTCTACTTTTTAGCTAGTCATAGTTGACACCAAATATTTTCAAACCCCCAAATACACTTCAATTAGATAATTTAGACTTGATAGACTTTAATTCATCCCATTTTCCCTGTGGATCGACCCTTGACTTGCCCTTACTATTTTCTTAGTAATTGCTTGTTGGGATTTAGAAATATTGTTTGGAAAGTGATTTTTGGTGTCTTAACGATGCACTAAAAACTTCTTATCAATGGTCTCCAACTTTCTCTCTCTAAAGTGCTTGATTAGTGTGATACTTCTTTATGTTCAACTTAAAAAGAAACGAAGGAAGTATAATAGAGATCACTATGTAGAGAGGTGTCAATTCAGTTAACCAGTTCAATTCTGGTTCAAACCAAACAGTTTAGTTGACTTCAGTTCAGTTTATTCAGTTTGTTTTTCTCAATTTAATTGATTCAGTTTAAATTTTCTCGATTTCAGTTTTAATTCATACAATTAGTTTAATTTACAGTTAAATTCAGTTCACTTTACAATTGTATTTTGGTTTGACCCATACCGTTTTGGTTCAAACAGTTGACTATTTACCTATTACTATGAGTTAAACAGTTATTTTCAGTTCGGATTCAGTTAATTTCAATAAATTTCACCTAGAAAACCGCAACAACTCGGGTGAAATTTGATATTGGTTATGCCATAATTCATATGCTTCTTTTTATTTACTTCCTATCGCATTTCGGGCTAAATGCTTAACACACTGGGTAATTTGAACTCGCTTTTATCATTTTGGTTGAACTTATCGAAACCAGCGATACCATCAAGAGACGTGTCTATATTTGTCTACAAAAACGCGATTGAAAGTTGCTTTGTTTACTGTGAAATTATTGTATTTTATAGGTTAAATATTTGGTTGACGATCAAAATTTTTAAGTAATATTTTCAATTGCATAATTATTGCTTCTTTCTGTGCTGATTATTGTTACGCTATGAATACTAAAATCTACATTGATACATATGAAACTTGTAATGTTACTATGTAACATAATTATTCCTTAGATTTTTCGATATGTTTATTGACTTGTAACTGTCACTAGTAGAATAATTGTTAACTGCGGCAGTTTTACCTATACACATCAATAAATCGTGTCAAAATAATAATAAAAAATCGAAATCAACATTTATTGTAGTAGTGTGTTGATGACGAATTGATAGTTGATGGTGATTAAGGTGATGATAAATGATAATGATGAATGATCATAATTGGGATGATGATGATTAAAGTCAGTGTAAGTGGGTAATCATTAGGCTCAACCAGATTAGCGATTTAGTGTATATATCAATGTATAGCGTTATGAGTATATATTAGTGTATAGATCAATTGATTGCATTTCGAGTATAGGTAAGTGTATAAATACAAGATAGTACGAGTCTAGATTAGTCAATGTATAGTGATTAATCATTAGGCTGTAATCCCCCATAAATTTGTGAATTTTATAAATATATTTTAGTATATATATTTAAATATAATTTAGTTTTAAAATAATTTATTTGTTTATAAGGTTAACTATTTGAAAGTCAAAGGAATTATTTTAAGGATTTAAATAAGTTAAAATATTTTATTTAGACATGCTTTGAAAAACATTTGAAATACTTTTTAGATTTGAGAAAGGAGGCTAAATGGACTTGAGGAATCCAAACACTAGTTAGACTAAGAAAAGGACTTCTAGTTGTGTTAGGAGTTTCAATCATCAATTCTACTCATCATTAAACTCTATCTAAAGCCCAATTGCCTTTTCCTAAGCCCATAAGGAAAACACGTATATAATTACAGTAAACCCAAATTTTTTACCCCACATAAGTTTTTCTCTCTTCTCACTCAAGCTCACGAGCCGAGTTGAACCCATAAAAAGTTAAAAGATCTCGAGTCGAACCCAGTGTTATTCGGATTCGACTCATTTGATAAGCACCCATGACCCGCAAATTTGTAGATGGAGGCGAGACCACCAAGAGCAACATGGTTTTTGTATAAAACGCATAACAAATAAAACAAAACGCACAATGCACAATTAACATACTGACATAGCTATGAAATCAAACAAATTTGTTGGAGATATTCCAGTGAAATCATACATTAAAAAAAATATAAAAAAAGGAAGCATCTTCCTTGCCGACAGATCACATGGAGGAATTTTTCCAAAATATACTAAAGATCATAACGTTCATAATGGTCGGGTGCGTGTTTGAGTTTGATAACATAGCGAATGAACTTTTCTACTATAGCTTTCAAACTAGGTATTAACCATGAAAATTATAGAGAGACAACTAATTTTGATTTCAAAATACATTTGCAATTTTTATATTATTAGACATGTTATTTAATTGTGAATTATTTGTTCCCTTGACTTTATAAAAGTACACAATCTTTGTTTTAATTGTACCTTCTTCTACTATTTGTTTTTTTACGACCCATGTTCTTTTGTAAATTAGACATGTTCTTTTTACAAAGAAAGTATTTTCTTAAAATTTGAATTGTATGATCTTGTATAAGCTAGACATGTTCTTTTATAAATTAAAAATATTTTTCAAAGATATATGTCTATTACGGACAAATAGATTATAGTTGAACATAGTAAAAATACTTCAAATCTTGAGATAATGTGGAAGAAACAAAATTTGGATTTTGTTATGAAAATTGCAAAGGATGATGTTCTAGTAAATGTTTATGAATTTTTCTTTTACCTAGACAATATGTTCTTTTGATGTAACTAGGTATGTTCTTTTACTTTGTTTTTCATTATTTCTATTATGACTTATGTTCTTTTTATAAAATGAGTTGAGTTCGAACTATATATTCTTTTACCTAAAAAATATGTTCTTTAAACGTAATAAGATATATTATTTTATTTTAATATTTTTCATTATGATCTATGTTCTTTTTATGGAATGAGATAAGTTTAAATTACGCATTCTTTTTACCTAGATATGTTTTTTAATGTGATTGAATATGTTCTTTAAAATTTTTATCCATTATGACCTATGTTCTTTTTTATTAAATTTTGAACTATGTATTATTTTACCTATGAAATATGCTCTTTTAATTTAATTAATGTTTTTTCATGACCTATGTCCCGCATCGCGTAAAATAAAATAAAAATAATATTTGTTTTTTTTTTTAATTACCACCTTATTTTCTTGGGAATGTCTCACTGGTACCCTTATACTATTAGATTTCGCCATTGGTATACAAAATAAAATTGACTTCTCAATAGTGCTCTTAAACTATTGGATTTTTCCATTGGTACACAAAATAAATTAGACTTCTCAATAGTACCATTATACTATTGTCTTCCTTATAGATGTGAACTTTATATTAATGAAACTTAGTAAACATGTTAGAATTCTAATGTTACGTTGTCATTTTATTTGTTAAAATAAAAGGAAACAAATCCCCAATTAAACCCCTAACCAACTCAATTGCCTAAAATAAAAAAATTCAATTATCTTCTTTCAAAAACGCATCTGTCAAACGCTTTCATATCTCTGCCTCTGTTCTTCACCTTTGAACCTGATCAAAAATTGTGCCACCTGACATTCTCTTCTTGGGGCTTCTATATCGATTCTTGGTTGCTTAAAATTCTGGAGAACTCATTGCAAATCAGGGGATATTGAAGATTGTATCAGGTATGTTTGCTTAGATTTTCTTAATGTTTAGAAGATTGTATTAGTTTGCTTAATATAATGTTCCATGGTTTTTTCAGTTGATTCATAGATGGTGATAAAGTTCCATGGAGTTTGAAGCCAACTCTTTCCATCTCTTAAGTAATCAACATAAACTTATATGCTAAAAGAAATACAGTGGACGGGGAATTATAAATAAAATAAAGTTTGTCATTTTGTGGATTTAATTTGCATTGTATATTGTGATCATGTGGAATTATGTGGACTAATAATTTTGATATTTTTTGTTGTTAATATTGCAGAATGAGTGATGATCACAAATTGTTGCGTTTTCATTGGAAGGATAAGGAGATAGATATTAGAGTAGAAGTTGATAAGTGTACTTTACTAGATTTAGTGATGGAGTATGAAAATGAAGCTAGGAAATCTGGTGTTACTTTTGATTGCCCATACTTGAACTTTAAGTATGCATTTAATGAGGAACATTGGGTATTATTAACAGATAATGATCTTATGACTATGTTGAGTAGATATGATAATGTTGAAGATGAAGTAATTTACATTTGGGTTGGCACAACAAAACAGCCTAATTCATTGTATAAATTGGTCTTGGCATTAATGAGTACTCAAAATAGTAGTTATATTGAGCATGAGAACCCTAATAAGGTGGAGAACCCTATTGTCACCTCACAACAAACATCTCCAAAAGGAAAGCTTGTTCCTAAGAGAAGTGGTGTTCGGGTGTCTGAATTGATTCCTCCTCCTAATGTGATAACATGTAATGATGTTGCAAATGGAAAATTTTCAGAGAATGATATATCTAAAGACCCTTCATTAGATGATCTTTCTATTAAGTATATAAACCATGCAGTGGAGTATACATGGGCTGACATGGAGCAATTGATGGAGAATCAACCTCCTGAGAGGGAAAAGGACTACACTAAGGGGAGAATAGTGTTTGAGAAGCATTTAGAGAAAATTGCAAAGACTAAGGGAGCCAAAAAAAAAACAATCAAAAGTTGTTGCCGCTCCCCCTTTTGACACCACATTAACTGAGCTTAATGTTTCCACTCCCTTGAAAAACACGCTGCCACCATCCCCCATCTCACCTCACAAATATTTTGCATCTCTGGTTGTTAGGAAAAGTCCAAGGTTTTCCCATCCACAAAAGTGTCTAACACCTGAAATAATTGATGCGAACATTGTTAGTGCAACTGTATCCACCAATTTTACTAGAAAAATTCCAAAGACCACTTTAATAAGAAAAGGGCTATTATAAACGCAACAAAAAGAGGTAGCTCTAAAGCGTATAGTTGAGCCTACATCTATTGAAAGTGGTGAGTCTAGTCTGAGGAGGAGAGTGATTTTTCAGCATGAGGATGATGAAGATGATTCTGATGTCGAGGTTAGGCATACTGGAGACATCCCTACAGATGAGCTAGAAGATATTATAGGAGTGCCCAAATTCAAGGATAATTGGAAGCCAGGAAAGTGGTTTGGTTTCATTGATGATGATTTTCTCGAGACCCGGCTTGAAGTCAAGTGAAAGAGTGGAAGCAGGTGGCATTCCCATTCCCCTATTTGAAAGAGGCCTTTTCGCTCTTTGATTTTCGCTCGATAGGTAGGCTATTAGATTGAGTCGATGATGATGACTACTTTCAGAAATTGTACAAGAATGGGGAGTTGTATGAGGATGAACAGATTGGGAAGATTAAACTCAAACCTTGGATGATTTTTACTGATAAAGGTCATTTCAGAGACACTTTAAAGGATTATTGTGTGCAAGAGCGATTCTTAATCAATGTGTTAGCTGCAGACAATGTCAGATACACAGTAACTTGTTATGCTGAGACTTGTGACTGGAGAATTCATGCTAGTAGGCTACCAGATGGCAGAACATGGGCTATAAAGAAGATATGGCCCAATGTACACACATGTAGTGGCTTAGAAACATATAATCCTATATGTAGTGTAAAGTGGGTTGCTAGCAAGGTTATGGAGGATAACATGAGAATATAACTACCTTAGGATTGACAAAAAAAGAAGTCTCACCTTTTCAAGAATATGATAGTAGAACATTCTTCATTTTGCAGTAGAATCAGTTCCTTAATCCAGATATATGGATGTTTTTGTTGGCTTCGTTCTCTCACTCTCTAAACTTACACTTTGCATTGAACATCTTCCTTGTTTCTTGTTTCTAACCTGAAATTCCCATTTCTAATTAATGGATCTCACCTTCGGATGACCCTCTTTCTCTCTCCTCCCCCCACCTGTACTTAGTATTGAACTCACACTTGAAGATGCAACAATTTCTCTTTTTAATTAATCTATAGAAATCTAATATACCAACAACGAAATTCAGCTTTTATTTTGTATAAATCATTTTTTTTGAGAAATTTAACACCCAAAAAAGAATTGTAGTGATTTTTTGGGTAGAATTTTAGTGCGAATTTTTTTGAAGAAGTGACCTTGCTTGAAGAAAATATGGGTGTGGTTATGGAATGTGGGAAGCATCAGCACATTTTTTTTTTACTTAACCTCGGTGGTTGTGAGATATTTACACCTTGGGTAAAGTGATCTAGAAGCATTAATGGCTGGCAGACAACAATTACAATTTTGGTTCCTATTATATTAACAAAACAAATAACTAATTGTATTGGAGATGAATAACTTAATAATAGTTTACTAAGTTTTATTAATATAAAGTTCACATCTATAAGGAAGACAATAGTATAATGGTACTATTGAGAAGTCTAATTTATTTTGTGTACCAATGACAAGATCCAATAGTTTAAGGGTACTAATGAGAAGTCAATTCTATTTTGTATACCAATGGCGAAATCCAATAGTATAAGGGTACCAGTGAGAAATTCCCTCTTTTCTTTTTACTTACAAGTAAAATCTATCGATGGAACGCAAAAATTAAAGTATTTACGTCAAACCTGAAGATATTTTAGAGAGAGAACAAATTTCCAAAAAGTAACAATAAATAAAAGGTAAAATAATTGGTGAAGAATATAATCTCCTATTTTGATGGAGAGAAGTTAGTAGCTACATATCAGCGTATAATACTAGTGGATATTTATCCATGTTGATTGAACTTTCCTCCGCGTTTTGTTCTTCGCCTCCAGTCGTTTAATTACTGACCCCTACCAACCTCCGTTACTAATTAAGGCCTCCTACCTTCTGTTTTCCTTTTTACTCTCTCCTCTCTGTTCATGCTGCTTCAACCAGATCTGCAATTGTCGTATTTTTTTCCTCTGGCCTATCAACCAACGAACAATTCAATCGCAGAATTCTCGATTCTTCTTCTCGACGAGATTTTTCAATCTGTTGCTTCGTGATGTTGATCAAATAATGGCCTGCGAAATCATCAAACACTTTCAATTTGAATGGCGCAGAGTATAATTCATTCGAATTTCTCTTCAATTTCCTTTTTCATTAAACCCTAGGTTTCTATTGGATTGAATTTTCGGGAGAAATTAGACTTTATTAAGCGAGCAAGCTGATTTGCGGTGGCAAGTTGCGGGGGAATCCTCGGCTGTTCGTCTCGTTTTTGTTCTTGAACTGAGGTACATTTTTGTAACAATTCGTTGATTCGTTTGTTGCTACAATTTCAAAGGGAGTATCTTATTTTGATGTTGATTTGAGAATGAGTGTCAATCTTCATACTCAGAACATTATAGAGGATTTAATTTTTATACAATTCCCTGCTTTAGCTATGAATTTTAATGCTCTTATCAAACCTAGACTGCAACTTGGTTCTGAATTCGGTCTCTTGATTGATGAAAAGGCTTATAAGTAATGCCTAAACCATAAATTCATATGCCATATTGTTTTTCTTTCTCTTTGGAAGTTGAAACCAGTTAATTACACCCAATTTAATTATGGATTTGGTAATAATCCTCGTGCCCAACTCTCCGGTACCATAAAGAAAAGTAATGCTTTATGTGGTATTATATTTCAGTTTAGCTATAATTAGAACAATGTATGTCAGACATATCTCTTAGCATTGCATAATAAGTGCTCTCCAATCTCTTGGTTTGTTTACCCCTTGAGTTAATTGGCCTCGAGATCTGCCGCTATTATATTAACTAGTGTAGGTGCATACTTGAATGATATTATTGGTATCTTAAGGAAGAATTTGTTAAATCTTTGTCTTCGATGTCCTATCTAACTCTTTATGATCATCGTAGATCCAACGCTTTCTAAATCAAAAGATTTCTAATCGCATCATCTCATGTATCCCTAGGATCATCGTAGATTCAAGGTTGCTCTTTATCCCTCACATGAAGAGGGACAATATATTTCATATTATACTTCTATGAATTCTTTGGGAATTTGCTTCAATAAGTCATCTTGCCTCCCACTATCATAGGGATGTACGGTAGATATCTTCGTCTTCCTAGAAAGGATTTGGTGGCTCATCTTCTCGAACTTGTTGTTTGAAATATTTCTTAAGCTCATCATGTATGTTTACCATCATGTCATGAATCATATTTTAAGTTCCCTTGAAAATCACATGTTTTAAGTAACTAGATTTTTTATTTTTATTTTTTACTGCATTTCACTGTTATTAATGTCCTCATAGAGATCATACAATTCACTGTAATCACTAAAATTTGTTACCAGTTAGGTAATAAGTAGCTTCATTTTTATTGTTGATAGGGATCTCTAGTTAACATTCTTAACAAAAATGAGACCTAGTGTAATTAAGGGAGTAATGAAAGTGAAGTTTACTTCAAGGACCTAAATCCATTACGAAGGACAAACCTCCACTAAAAGAGAAAAAGACCTTTAAAAGAAGACGTAACTACATCTAATATATGAAGTAGCAAGTTAAAGCCACATGTACTTCTGAGACAAAAATATGAATTGTCTTATTTGGTGTTGGACCCTTTTCTCGTGGCTTGTTCATTTCTATCTATAGAAATGTGGTTCACGAGTAGTTAATCTTCAATATTTAGTCATGCGACACTAAGTCTTTGTTCTCTTTACCTTAAATAACATATTTCTGAAATGTTATAATAACTTCCAGTATGCTGAGATAAGCTTCAATAACGACTATAATTCACAACTAGAAGAAGTTCAAAAGTTTTCAAATAAGCTCAAATAAGTCATATTTAGGTGAAGAGAATACACTTTACGTATTAGCTTCTACTCCTGATATATCATCATTTGGTAACTATCCTTATGCATGTTCAGATATACTAGATTCATGGTGTAAAATAACAGCCTAGCTGTAACGTGTTGTCCGTTCTGTATATAGGTATATATACATTTGGTAACTACTACCTAGATTGCACATAGACGGATACGGGTATGGGTTCGAAAAATGGTAAGATTTTGAAATTTAAGGAATGGGTACGCGTAAGGTACACGATACGTATCGGGCACGGGTACGGGTACGGGTACGAGTACGTGACCTAGAAGAAGTACCCGTGCTACATAGACTACTACTGATCACATGAATAAAGTAGCAGTATCATTTATTTATTTTTTTCATTGACCATATTAATAATAAATATCATTACTTGTAGAGTTGTAGTGGTTATTTATTACTCATTATGATTTTGTTAGACCTGTAAAATGATGATCTAACAATATTGATAAGAGTTATAACATTCATACTATTATTTGTATATTCAGTGATTATCTTCTGTGTCTTTATGCTGCTATTAGTTTGTTTCGTCCAACACAACTATATTTAGGTGTTAATAGTAAAATTAGGCTTAATTTCTTAGCTTTGCTTGTACAAAAGTTTGGGGTTTTAAAATTCCTGTTTTGTTTACCAACTTCTTGATTTTCGCATGTGGACCTTTTTGTCTTCTTGTGCAGGTGTCTGATACCCTGATCATTCGGCTTGGAGTTGTCTTCTCCTAAAATCTTCTTGTGCAGGTGTCTGATACTCTGATCATTCGGCTTGGAGTTGTCTTCTCCGAAATCTTCTTGTGCTTTCTTATCTTTATCCATTTGACAAGATGACGAGTGAAGTTTTAAAAGCTGTCTTTCCTCTACTTGATGGTGTAGACCTTGCTTCTTGTATGTTAGTTTGCAAGCAGTGGAGAGACACTGCTCAAGATGATTATCTTTGGAAATGCCTATGTGCTAGGAGATGGCCTTCGCTTTGTAAAAGACCTTCACCATCAATATCGACGTACTATAAACTCTATGGGACCTTCTACAAGCGCCAACATCGTCGTGGTCTTCCTTCTCCTAAATTGTCGTTCAATGACTTGGACTTCTACATTGACATTTGGGCAGAAGGTAAGTTGATATTTTCCGAAGTCGTCTCAGGCCCAAAGTTGCATGACAGGATCAAAAATATGCCAACTGGAATTTGTAACATGCTTAAATGCCATCTAGAGAGTCGTGATTACAAGATGATATTACCTGTGGAGCCCTGGTTTTCGGTGCCTTTCGGTCAGACAGCAAGCGTCTCTGTGTTAGTTGGACGCAAGGACTATAACAAGTTTGCTTGCATTATTAAGAAATCATTGTTTGATTATGTTGATCGGACATCTTTTCGAGCTATCGCATTTGATTATCTCGACTTTTCTCCTTCACACCCCTTCGTTTCTAATATTAGAGCATGGATCTCGTTGCTATTTGCTGATGGCACGAATGATGGGGTTGCAGATGTTTTCAGTATTGAAATTGACTTTCGCGATGCTGCAAATAATGAGATAGAAGTCCTTTGGTTACTGGACATGCTAGATTGGAAGTGAATGATGTGGAGTTCCTATACCAGCTAGGATGGTAAAACAGAGATTTCAATCTCTGTAAATCTGTCTTGGCACCTAATATTGTGCCTATTAGCTAATATGTCATCTTCTAGAGTTGTGTAGTTACCTTTGAGCTTACAGACTGGCTGTCATGTCTATGCTTTTTAGTTGCGAAGTTTCTTAAACTTTATATGAACTTGATTCTTTATTATGAAAATATTTCACTTTATTCCTCTGGGCTTTGGCTTACAAGAAAGATGAACGGCCTATGCAATGGAGTCACTGCTACTATATGAGACGTAGGGTATTGCTCAATGCTTGTTCAAGTATTCCTCATACACGTTCTTGGATGTTTGAAGAAACACTTGCGATATAAAGATAATGTCCAGAGACATGTTGGTTGGGATACTTTGTTCGTGCCAAAAGATTTTTCTCCAAGGAAATCTTACCTTCAGCCCCTTGGTTCTTATGATGAGTGTCTTAGGAAAATATTATTTTGTATTAATAAAGCCGGTCCTAGAAGCTTGTTCATTACTTGGCTGGCCTTACCAATAAGCTAAGTCAGTAACCCAATGTTGCTATGCTGCAAAAGTTTGGCGTAAAATCTTGCTCTTGTGAGGTTATACCAGAGGGGTAATCTCTTCTTCTCAAGAAACCAGATCAACTCAGAAGATTGGTAGAAAGCAGCTGGTCATCACTACCTCTATTTCATGTGCTTCTCCAAAGCAGTTTATTGCATTTGGTTGCATAGGGGTGCTATACTTTCCGATCAATCTTGTTTAACCACTGACCACACTAGTGTGTACACGGAGATCGTCGTTAGATTAGCCTGTACGGCTGCGGAAGAGTTGAGACTGATGGTTTTAGGCGAATGTGATTGCTTGCTCAGTTTGTTGGATGTCATTGCATATGATTTTACATATGATGAGTGCTAAAGCTCAACCCTTCCTACTTTCTAGAAGGTGGGTGTTTCTAATATGCCGCTTGTTTATGCCGATTTTGTACCAAGCACTAAAAAGGTTTAGGTGCCAATAACAAAATCAACATACTGATATTAAATGACATGATAAATAAAATGGATTGCGTAAAGAATAAAATAATGATGGAAACAAGAAATTGTTGACGCGGAAAACCCAAAAGGGAAAAACCGCGGGTGATGCTCCTGATCACCAATCCACTAATATGACGCTTGAAGTAGATGTTACAATGGTAGCTGATTACAAGGATGATGGAACTCAAAGTATTTAGAGAGGAGAATAATATGTGTGTGTTTTCTAGAGAGAGGCGATGGAAGTGAAAAATAATGAACATGAGTCCAAACTAGGTTACAACTTATATATATACTATCAAGAAAATATCTCCCCAGCTGCTTTAGAGTTGTTCCACAATTTAAGGGCCCCGTCAGCAGAATCCCGTGCATATCTCAACCGCCAGGAATGACGCCAAGTAACGTCGCTTGACTCAGTCTTCCCACTCCTTTGCCAAACTGCCACGTTTAATTAAGAATTCAAAATAATCAGGGAAGCCCGCCTAATCCAAAAAACCGAGGCCCAACAATTGCCCCTGATTGACGCGTGTCCGAAACCCAGTTGTAAGAAAACCGTCAATCATCATGTTGGGAAAACCGCCCACTTTCTCCACTTCCACACGCTTCTCTATTTAAGAGAGTCCCATCATCCACTTTGTCCTTTCACATCCCCCTTTTCTCACCAACTCACTTCTCTCTCTTCATTAAACTCGTTCTCTCTCCAAACGGCTACTTCCTCAGGTGATTTCTTCAACCTCTTGAAGATCCAAGAACCAGGTAACTCCTTCTTCCTAAATTCCTCCGAATTTGTTTCTTTAAATGGCCCCCAAAGAAAATCTTCCCAAGATTAGAAAATCAAAAAGAACTTCAAAAATGGCAGAAAGTTCAGACGAAGTAGTTATTTTAGAGACTGGGGTAATTGGGGGAAAGAGTATCGCCAGCGAATTCACTGAAGATGATGTAATTACTCTAATAGAAAAAGTATTTTACCCGAAAAATGTATGACGAGGATTCCCGATGAAGAACAACGACCCGACGACTGCCCCAGTGGGTGGGTAGTTTTGTATGAATACCCTTTCAAGATTGGGTACTCCCTTCCCTTTAACTCCCTCATGACTCAACTCTTAACTGTCATGCAAGTCAGTCCAGGCCAAATTATGCCACTTGTTTGGCGTGTAGTTCATGTAATTGACAAATTGGCCCAAGACTCGAATGTAGACTTCACCCTAGAAGACCTTCTATACATGTATGACATTAAAAGAGTAGAGGTGTCTAGGTACACTTTTTTCTTAAAACCAGGAAAACCATCTTTGGTGGAAAATTCTGGGGCTAATGACAGGGGATGGAAGAAAAGATATTTTTTTGTAGAGAAGAATTCTTTGGGAAAGAGCTTTGAATACTTACATGACGGATGGAATTCCGAAGGTAATTATCTTCTCATCGAATATACTCTCTTGTTTATGCTGTTGACATCGTCTAATTTCCCCTGTGATTGCAGAAATTCTGCCCTTGCCCGTCGAAGATTCGTCTCTTAGCAGAGCCAAAATCAACCAACTTCTCAAGAAATATTCCCCTAAGGAAAGAACATTCCGCAACAAGTTTGAACTGACGTCGTCAGAAGGAGACGTCTTGCCCCAATCTACAGAAGAACATACAACCAACACTAGTCCCTCTATGGCGTCAGGTAATGTGTCTTGCATACTTGTCTCGTCATTTTTTCTTCATCATTTTTTCTTTTCTTTTTTTTTTTTTTTTTTTTTTTTTTTTTTTTAAACTGACATCACCAAACGTCCTCCAGAGAACACCATGTCTACCAGATCAAAGACCCCCATTGTCGGCCTCTCTGAAGCGGAAATGCTAGAACGGGCCAGGAAGAGGAAACAGGCCGCAAGTGCTTCTGCAGTGACGCCGTCATCCATGGGCGCTCCCAAGATTGCTAGGACGGCACCTCCAACAGAGATCCCCAAACCTGTGAAGACGCCTCTTGGAGAAGGAGAAACTTTTACCATCTCCCTTCCCAAGAACTTCTGTGAAATCACTGCCCCGACAATCTTCCCGTCGGCGGAGAAGCTGGCGTTTCCCTGCACCTCAGCGTCGCCTAGCCAGCTTGCCCTTGCTTACAGTGGCGAACGAAGGATTGGCCCTGCAAATACATGTAAGCCAACTAACACATGTTATGTCATTTAAATGTTTCACTATGTACTTTACTGACGTCGACCATTTGTATAGGCGTCACAACATTCTCTGGCCCTACGCTCTGCTGCCCTCACTTTGGAGAAGGAGTGCAAGACACTCCGCGAAAAGTTGGACTGTTCCTCGGCGTCATTGACAGCAGCAGAAAAGAAGGTGACGGAGCTGTCCGAGGAGTTGGCTAAAGAGAAAGGCCAAAACGCTAGCCATGTGATCAGCATGGCGTCGATGAAGGAGGAGACGGACGCCACAATCGCCAGCCTCCGCGAAGAACTGATGGACGCCGCTAGCCGATACACCTGGAAGACCAAGGCGAGGCTGATGAAGCAGTTCTTAGAGGGACAGACGTCGAAGTGGACGCCAGAGGCGGACATCCAGCAATTCCTGGAGGTGTTTGGGACGCCAGAAGATTTGATCCCTGAAGGCGAGGGCAACGCCGATGTTATGGCGACAGCTGATTCAGGCGTCCACACTGAGACTGACGGCGCCGCTTAGCTCTTACTTGTTCCTGCAAGGTGCTGCGTCACCAGTAATTATTAATTAGTTTTTGTAATATCTGTTTCAAGGTGCTATGTCACCCAGACTTGGTGTTTTGTGATTTTTGGCTGCAACATTTTGATTGTTTCGCTTTGTGTGTTTTGTGTTAAAACAATATTGTGTTATGTTCAAGGATTGTATTGACGTTACATCATGGTGTTTTTCGTTTGCAATGAATGTTTTCATATAATTCACGAACGTAAGCATATATGTATGTGTGCGTAATGTTGTAACGTTGTAATGTTGTAAGGTACCTTAGTGATGTGAGCCAAGTGCTGTTTTAGTTGCAATGAAGGGATAATTTCCACTTCCAACTAACACACTGGCCTTGCTGATGTCATAGACGTATAGGTCAAAGAAACTGGACGGGGAAGAACATCTGCCTGACCATGTGGGGATTGCCCCTGTCCGTCCGTCACGTAACTATAGGACGTTAGTCCCCGACGACGTCAATGTCTGACGTCATACTCTTTATTTGTGCAATGAATGAGCCTGTAATACCGCCAACACAACTCACACACAAATGTTAGTAAAGAAAATGACACAATATATACTAGAAACTAAATGAAACAACGTCATGACATGTTAAGTGTAATATTACCTACTCTAACTACCTAGTACATGTCGATATATCAGTTAAAAATGGTAGCGCTTAAGGTGGACGGCGTTCCAGCTCCTTGGTACGAGTTTGCCGTCCTTGACAGAGACGATAGGCGCCGTTCCTACTTTTTCTGGATCTTGTATGGGCCTTCCCATGCAGGTGCTAACTTTCCTGCATTGACCTCCTTAGTATTTTGAAAGACTTCCCTCAAGACCCAATCTCCGACGTTGAATGTTTTAGCCTTGACATTTTTATTAAAGCTTCTAGCCACTATCTGTTGTTGTGACGCCATTCGAACAAGGGCCGCTTCCCTCAATTCTTCACTTGTCACGATGTCATGACTTAATTCTTCATCGTTCCTGTCTGGCGTCAGTAATCCATAACGCGATGTCGGGATACGTACCTCAGGGGGAAGAACAGCTTCACACCCATAGACTAAGGAAAAAGGTGTTTGCCCCGTCGCCGTCCTGGGTGGGTCTGTTTCGCCCACAGAATTGACGGAAGCTCTCTGCCCACTTACCTTTGGCTGCTTTGAGACGCCTCTTGATGACTTTGAGGACTGACTTGTTACTAGACTCAGCTTGACCATTGGTCTGAGGATACCTAGGCGTCGCGGTGCTAAGTTGTATGTTCCACTTAGCCAAGAAATTCCTTGTGGGCGTGCTTATGAATTGAGAACCGTTGTCACAGATGATTTCAGAAGGAACGCCGAACCTGCATATGATGTTACGCCATATAAAAGTAATAACCTCTTTATCGCGTACCTGGGTGAAGGAATCAGCTTCGATCCATTTGGAAAAGTAATCCGTCAGAGCTAACATGAACACCTTTTGCCCCGGTGCTTGAGGGAGTTTTCCGACGATGTCCATTCCCCACCTTATGAAGGGCCAAGGGGTGATATAGGTGGGTGTCAGCCTTTCTGCAGGTTTGTGTGACATGGCGGCATGTCGCTGGCAGGCGTCGCACTTCTTAGCGTACTCGACGGCGTCTCGCGCAACGTCGGCCAATAATATCCCATGCGTAAGGTCCTGTTTGACAGGCTGCGCCCTCCCGAATGATTGCCGCAACATCCGTCGTGCATCTCTTGTAACACTTGCCGGCATTCATCGCCGTCGAGACATCTTAGGTATGGTCCTGCAATGGACTTCCGAAAAAGTATACCGTCAAGTAAAACATACATAGAAGCCCTGAATCGTACCTTTCTGGCTTGCAGCTTGTCTTCGGGGAGGGTGCCATCCTTAAGATATTGGATAACGGGGTCTGCCAGCTTGTTGACGCAGTAGCAGATTATGACGTCAATGTCGTTAACGTCCGTCGCGACGTCGTTGGCTTTATCCAGCTGTGGTTGCTTTGTGGACCGCTGGTGCTGACAGATGTACTATAGGTATGCTTTTGAACCCTGACTTTCTCATGGCTGACCCAATGTTTGCCAATGCATCTGCTTGTGTGTTTTGGTCCCTGGGAATCTGAAAGATGTCAAATTTGTCAAACAATTTTACCTTTGACTGGACGGCGTCCAAATATGCCGTCATTTTGGAGTCTTTGGCGGCAAATTCCCCTTTTATTTGGCTGACGATGAGCAATGAATCACTATATGCTTCAACTTCGGTAGCTTTTAAGTCTTTAGCCAATGTTAATCCTGCTAACAATGCCTCGTACTCTGCCTCATTGTTGGTAGCCTTGAAGTCGCAACTGACAGCTCGGGCTATGATGTCCCCTTGTGGCGACTTTAGCAATACGCCTAAACCGGCACCTCGAAAGTTGGAAGATCCATCTACATGCAAGATCCATTTACTGTTAGTCGTATTAACCTCAAGCATACTTACCTCTGTTTGGGCTATTGCTTCTAATGTAGGGCTAAAGTCAGCCACAAAATCCGCTAATGCTTGCGACTTTATTGCTGTCCGAGGTTGATAAGTGATGTCGTAGCTGCTCAACGTTATTGCCCACTTGCTCATTCTGCCCGTTAGTTCTGGATGCCTTAGAATAGACTTGACGGGATAGTTAGTTTTGACATAGATAGAATGTGCTTCAAAATAATGTTTTAATTTTTTGGACGCCGTTACGATTGCCAGGACAAGTTTTTCAAGAGAGGAATACTTGGTTTCGGCGTCGACCAAGGACTTACTTACATAGTACACTGGCAATTGCCCGTCTTGTCCTTCTCTGGCTAGGACGGCACTCACCGATGACTCGCTGACGGCGACATACAGCTGTAATGGCTCGTCGGCTACTGGCTTTGACAGCAATGGCGGCGTCATGAGGTATTGCTTGAGATCTTGGAGGGCCTGCTCGTGTTCTGGCGTCCAATTAAATCCTTTGTTTTTCTTTAGGACGTCGTAGAACAGTCGACATTTGTCGGAAGATTTAGAGATGAAACGATTCAACGCAGCGACACGTCCTGTTAATTTCTGCACTTCCTTTACGTTTCGCGGCGATTTAATGTTGAGGATAGCCTTGATTTGATCTGGGCTAGCCTCTATGTCGTTTCGTGACAATGTACCCTAAAAATTTACCTGCAGACACTCCAAAAGAACACTTAGTGGGATTAAGTTTCATGCCATACCTTCGAATGACGTCGAATGATTTGTAAATGTGACACATGGTCTGGGAATTTTTAGATTTGACCAACATGTCATCTATGTACACCTCCATGGTGTCCCCTAGCTGTCTTTGAACATGGCGTTGACCAGTCTTGATAGGTTGCGCCAGCGTTCTTCAGTCCGAACGGCATGACCTTGTAGCAATAAATGCCGCGATCGGTGACGAATGACGTCTTCTCTTGATCTTCAGGATGCATGAGTATTTGATTGTACCCTGAGAAGGCGTCCATGAATGACAGCAACTCATGTCCGGCTGTGGCGTCTACCAGAGCATCAATGTGCGGCAGGGGAAATGAGTCTTTGGGACATGCCTTGTTGAGGTCAGTGAAGTCTATGCAGACCCTCCACTTCCCGTTTTTCTTACCTACAACAACGACGTTAGCTAACCAATCAGGATATTTTACTTCCCTTACCTTACCGGTGTCAATCAGCTTTTGTACTTCGTCGTTGATAATTTGATTTCGCTCTGGGGCGAACTTGCGTCTCTTCTGTTTGACCGGTTTGTGGTTTGGATCAACGTTGAGCTTATGTGTGATCACGTCGGGATCTATCCCTGTAACGTCCTCATGGGACCATGCAAAACAGTCAGCGTTAGTTTTTAGAAAATCGATTACCTGTTGACGGACGTCGGGGGATAAGGCGGCCCCTATTTTGACCGTTTGATCCGGCCTGTTGGGGTCCAAGATGACCTCGTCTACTTGCTGCTCGTCGAAGTCTTGTTCCCCCAACGTCCCTGTCTGTAATTGCTATGCTTCTGATTTTCTTGGCTTCAAGGACGTCTTGTAGCATTCCTTCGCGATCCGTCTGTCCCCTTTGATTTCCTGCACTCCCCACTTGGTAGGGAACTTTAGAGATTGATGGAATGACGAGGGGACAGCCTTCATGCTATGGATCCATGGCCTGCCTAAAATCACATTATAAGAAGAAGGGCAGTCAATGACATAAAATTTAGTTGGCATGTTAACTCCCTTGGCGAAGGTGGGCAGGGTCACTTCTCCCATGGTGTGCTTGGATTCTCCGCTGAATCCGACAAGGACGGTAGATTTGCGGATGACGTCACGTTCATCGATCCCCATGTCCTCTAAAGCGCCTCTCATCAGGATGTTTGCTGAACTGCCATTGTCCACTAACACACGTTTTAGCAAGCAATTACTGACAGTTAGAGATATTACCAGACCGTCATGGTGTATGTCCCTGTCGTCCGAGATCGGCGTCATCGAAGGTGATTGGCATGGCCTCCAGCTCGACGTCACGGGGGTGACGGAGTTCTTAGGGACGCGTCTTGATTCAGACCGTCTCGTGCATGCCGCTTAGCTGCAGAATATGTTAGTCCACAGATATCTGAACCACCACTAATGACATTAATTACCTTGACGTGCGGTGGGGAGACGGCGGTTGACGTCGGTCGTCATTTTTCGACACCGTCTGCTTACCTTTCTCCGTCAGCAAGTCTTTTAGGTATCCTTGCTTCAGCAGGTGGGATACTTCTCGCCAGAGCGACACATTCGTCAGTGTATGCCCATGGTCTCCATGGAATTCGCACCATTTGGATTTGTCGCGATGGGCGCGTTCTTTTTCTCTGAAAGGCCATTTAACAGCAGAACCTAAAGAATGTAAAGTATTAATAATACCTCCCATAGTGACGTTGAAACCATATTCGCTTAGCTTGGGGGGAAGACCGGGATCATTTTTCCAGTCATTGACTGGCCCATCATGACGGACGCTATGGACCTGTGCGGGCGCTCATAAGGCTTTTGACGCCAAGATGCTTGCTTGTTGGACGTTGCCTTCCGGCTGTCAGCATGGGCTAAGCCTTTCAGACTGCATGTCTTCCTCCAGCCTAATTTGGGCTAACGCTTTGGCTTGAGCATCTTCGAACGTCGGACATGGATATTTGGTCAGCTCCTTATAGAGGTCTGATTCCTCGTCCAGACCACGTCTGAACCCTCGATGGCCGTCCTAGCATCGCAATTCGGGATGGACACCTTTTCCCTGTTAAACCTGTTCACAAATTCTTTAAGAGACTCGTCAGATTTTTGTACAATCCTATGTAAGTCGCTGGCTTGTTTTTCCATTTTGCGACTACTAGCAAATTGCATATTAAAAGCATTGACCAATTGGCAAAGGAAAAATGGTCCCGTTATTAAGATTAATGAACCATGCAAAGCTGGCCCAGTCAGCGTAGAGCCAAATCCTTGCACATGCATGCTTCTCGCATATTCTTCGGGATTGAGATGGTAATCATTCTTTTCTTGTATTGAGCAACATGGTCATTGGGATCTGTGGTGCCGTCGTACAGCTTCATGGATGGGACGGAGAACCTCTTGGGCACCTCGATCAACGCTATGGGATCTGCAAAAGGAGAATCAGCATAACTGTTAGGAGTAGCTTTTTCCATAGGCTGGGGACACCAGGGATACAGGCAATCATGCTTCTAATTGCTGGAGACGCTGCTGGATAGGATCATCAAGACGGCCTTGGGCGAACTCTTTCGGAGGGTCGGCACCGTCATTCTCGCCGCCATCGGCGTCTTCCTTTTCTGAATCATCAGCATCTCCGAGATCAGCACGATTTTCTGGGGTCTCGAACCCTTCGCCGTCCAGATTTTGCATCCTGGAGATGCCACGGACATTGCGAGGCTTGGGCCCCTTGGACGTCTTCTTGGCGGATTTCAAGCTCTGGATCTCCATGCACGACGCGACGTAGCTTTCCTTCAACGTCGCCATCTCCGCTTTGACGCGATTGAGTTCGTCAATGACTTCCTGGGTGGTAACCCATTGTCCTGCCATGGCAAATACGAAAAGATGGAAGAATATGGAAAAATAAAATGAAAAGATGTGATTGTCAATAAACGTATGAAGATCTTGCTGTGGCCCACGGTGGGCGCCAAATTGTTTTGCCGATTTTGTACCAAGTACTAAAAAGGTTTAGGTGCCAACAACAAATCAAATACTGATATTAAATGACATGATAAATAAAATGAATTGCGTAAAGAATAAAATAATGATGGAAACAAGAAATTGTTGACGCGGAAAACCCAAAAGCGAAAAACGCGGGTGATGCTCTGATCACCAATCCACTAATATGACGCTTGAAGTAGATGTTACAATGGTAGCTGATTACAAGGATGATGGAACTCAAAGTATTTAGAGAGGAGAATAATATGTGTGTGTTTTCTAGAGAGAGGCGATGGAAGTGAAAAATAATGAACATGAGTCCAAACTAGGTTACAACTTATATATATACTATCAAGAAAATATCTCCCCAGCTGCTTTAGAGTTGTTCCACAATTTAAGGGCCCCGTCAGCAGAATCCCGTGCATATCTCAACCGCCAGGAATGACGCCAAGTAACGTCGCTTGACTCAGTCTTCCCACTCCTTTGCCAAACTGCCACGTTTAATTAAGAATTCAAAATAATCAGGGAAGCCCGCCTAATCCAAAAAACCGAGGGCCCAACACCTCTCAGTGTAGCTTGGCTCCTTGTCTATGTAACTTCTTGGTAATGAAATCAAATATTTCAATTGCCAAAAGAATAATTTCTTAATTTGCCACTGTTGTTCATGATGACCGATACGTTCTACCTAAATGTAAATGGACCCAGCCTTTTTGAACTTTCCCACTAACGCCCTAAATATAGTATTTCTATACAGTATATTTATACTTTTATTTTTTTTTCGATTGTCTATGTAACTTCTTGGTAATGGTGGACGCCTCCATGGTAGACAAAATGACAAACTTTATTTTATTTATAATTCCCCGTCCAATAAGTTCCAATCAGGTCTAATAAGGTCCAATAAGTTCCAATCAGGTCTAATAAGGTCCAATAAGGTCCAAATAGTCAATGTTTAATAAACATTTGTATTATTGTCCATTTTTTTGTTATTCATAATTTCATATCACTATTAGCTGATTATGTTATTATTAGAATTTTAATTAAAGTACCACAATGATTATATAGTATTATATGTATTAGTGTCTATTATTTTATTATTTGTTTGTATTATGTCTATTATTTTATTATTTATTTGTATTATGTCTATTATTTTATTATTCATATTACTATTAGCTGATTATGTTATTATTAGAATTTTTTATTAAAGTACCACAATGTATAGTATTATACTTATTGTATTATTGTCTATTATTTGATTATTCATATTGCAATATTATAATCATGGTCAAATAATTAAGGTAACAATAATAATAATAATTATAATTACAATATTTTGCAATTCGTCTTTAAATAACTAGAGATAACATGTTAAATATATAAATAGTAAATTTTTTTTGAAATTAATTATCATAAGAATAATAATAATATTATTTTTTAAAGGATGAATTTTATTAATTATTACTTCATAATAAATTTTGAGGGTAGTATTTACGTAAGGGGTAATATTTTATTACTAATAGTCAATTTTTTTGTCTAATAAGGTCAAATAAGTTTCAATCAGGTTCAATAAGGTCTAATAAGTTTCAATCAGGTCCAATAAGGTCTAATAAGTTTCAATCAGGGCCAATAAGGTCTAATAAGTTTCAATAAGGTCAATAAGTTCCAATAAGATCCAATAAGTTCCAATCAGGTTCAATCAGGTCCAATAAGTTGAATCAGGTCCAATCAGTTTTAATAAGTTCCAATAAGTTCAGTTCAGGTTCAATAAGTTCAGTTCAGATAAGGTCCAATAAGTTGAATAGAACGCACCATTTAGATTAGTTTTTCTACATAATCCCTATGTGTTTCACGAAATTCTATTATGTACCCGATCTTTTTGAAATTTCCACATTATACCCTTAAGCTTTCTAAATGTTACACAAAATAATCTTGCACAAAATATCAAATAGTAGATTTTGAAACTCTCTTATATTGTGGGCATAAAGTGGGATTTTTGAGCCTTGAGCCTTACTGAGGTGTAAAATATGATTTGAGAAATTGAAAACTAATAAGTGAGATTTGGAGTTGCATTTTCTATTGATAAGGGTATTTTTATGTGATATTTAGAAAGCTTAGAGATACTGGTTTGCTAAACGACGCCCAAGAATTTCCTAGTAACGCCCTAAATACGTATAATATACTGTATTTTTTCATTTTCAAATTTTCTCCCCTTCTCCATTCACTTTTCCTCTCATCTCCTTCCACATACCCATTGGGCACCACCGGTGCCGACACCACTGCCCCGCCACTATAAGGTGCCGACACCACCCCACTGCTACGCCACCACCGTCGTACCCACACCCTTCTTCTCTCCTCTATTTTTTGTATTTACAGTGACTTTTTTTTTAATAAAAAAGGGAGGCGTCTACCATGGACGCCTCCACCGATAATGGGGCGTCCATGGTGGACGCCTCTCCATATTATTTGACCTTATTAGACAAAAAAATTGACTATTAGTAATATAAATATTACCCCTTACGTAAATACTACCCCTCAAAATTTATTATGAAGTAATAATTAATAAAATTCATCCTTTAAAAAAATAATTATTATTAATTATCTCTTATGATAATTAATTTAACAAAAAAAAAAATTACTATTTATATATTTAACATGTTATCTCTAGTTATTTAAAGACGAATTGTAAAATATTGTAATTATAATAATTATTATTATTGTTAACCTTAATTATTTGACCATGATTATAATATTGCAATATGAATAATCAAATAATAGACAATAATACAAGTATAATACTATACATTGTGGTACTTTAATAAAAAATTCTAATAATAACATAATCAGCTAATAGTAATATGAATAATAAAATAATAGACATAATACAAATAAATAATAAAATAATAGACATAATACAAACAAATAATAAAATAATAGACACTAATACAAGTATAATACTATATAATCATTGTGGTACTTTAATTAAAATTCTAATAATAACATAATCAGCTAATAGTGATATGAAATTATGAATAAAAAAAATGGACAATAATACAAATGTTTATTAAACATTGACTATTTGGACCTTATTGGACCTTATTAGACCTGATTGGAACTTATTGGACCTTATTAGACCTGATTGGAACTTATTGGACCTTATTAGACCTGATTGGAACTTATTGGACCTTATTAGACCTGATTGGAACTTATTGGACCTTATTAGACCTGATTGGAACTTATTGCACCTGATTGGAACTTATTGGACCTTATTAGACCTTATTGAAACTTATTGCCCTTATTAGACCTTATTGCAACTTATCTGAACTTATCTGAACTTATTGGACATGAAACTTAATTGTTTAAGTTGAACAGAACGCACCCTGAATGGTGCATGTTAATGTTTTAAAAGTATGCTTCTTGGAAGTAGGGTGCACGTCAATGTTCTAAAATCAGTGTTAAGCATGGGTTGTGTCGTCTTGATTTACATGTCAAGTTAGCGTCCGTTATGTTCACCTTACAAATATAAGTTTCAAGTCTAATTAGTTTAGATCAATTCAGATAAGTTTCGTAAGGTCCAATTATCAACTTCGATAAAGTCTGATCAAGTCCAATAAGTTCCAATCAGGTCCAATAAGGGTGCGTTCTCTTCAACTTATTGGCCCTGAACTTATTGGACCTTATCTGAACTGAACTTATTGAACCTGAATTGAACTTATTGGAACTTATTAAACCTGATTGGACCTGATTGAACTGATTAAAACTTATTGAACCTTATTGGAACTTATTAACCTTATTGAAACTTATTAGACCTTATTGGCCCTGATTGAAACTTATTAGACCTTATTGGACCTGATTGAAACTTATTTGACCTTATTAGACAAAAAATTGACCATTAATAACATAAATATTACCCCTAACGTAAATACTACCCCTCAAAATTTATTATGAAGTAATAATTATTAAAATTTGTCCTTTTAAAAAATAATAATTATTAATTATCTCTTATGATAATTAATTTAACAAAAAAAATTTACTATTTATATATTTGCCTATACATAACTTTGACCACTAATACATCTAATACTCTTGTTTTGATTTTATAAAGCACTAGTGGAAAATCAAAAGTTGATTAACATTTATTTAAAACAAGTTAAAATTGGCACATATGAAAAATTCTCACCCCACTTTCATTTATGTGAAGGTAGTAGAATGCATTAACTCATTATCTCTCACTCTACATTTATATCTTTTATTGTTATTAGTAACGAAAATATGTTATCTCTAGTTATCTAAAGACGAATTGCAAAATATTGTAATCATAATGATTATTATTGTTAACCTTAATTATTTGTCCATGATTATAATATTATTTAATAATAATATAATCACCTGATAGTGATATGAATAATCAAATAATAGACAATAATACAAGTATAATACTATACATTGTGGTACTTTAATAAAAAATTCTAATAATAACATACTCCCTTCGTTTCCTAAAGATCTTCCCTTTTTCCGTTTAAGTGTGTTTCCAAAAGACCTTCCCTCTTTTACTTTATTCCTTATTTAGAATATTTTTTCCCCTTCTTATCCTCTCATGTCCTTATCATATGGTCCACCATTACATTATTAATTTAATTTTACTCCCTTTCTCTCTCCTACTTTAACCCCTTTTTATTTGTTTTTTTTATCTTAACCCCTTTCTCTCTCCTACTTTACCCACCCCACACTAATGGATCCTCTTTCGTATCTGTAGGAACAGTAACCAGGAAGATCATTAGGAAACGGAGGGAGTAATTAGCTAATAGTAATATGAATAATAAAATAATAGACAATAATAATACAAATATTTAATAAGATAATAGACATTAATACAAGTATAATACTATATGATCATTGTGGTACTTTAATTAAAATTCTAATAATAACATAATGGACAATAATGTTTATTGAACATTGACTATTTGGACCTTATTAGGCCTTATTACTTATTCGACCTGATTGGAACTTATTGCACCTGATTGGAACTTATTGGATCTTATTAGAACTGATTGGAACTTATTGTCCTTATTGGACATTATTGCAACTTATTTGAACTTATCTGAACTTATTGGACCTGAAACTTAATTTTTTAAGTCGAGGAGAACGCACCCTAAGTTTTAACAAGTTCCAATCAGGTCCAATCAGTTCCAATAAGGTCCAAATAGTCAATAATTAATAAATTGGAATTAAATTTTAATAAAAGTACCACTATGATTATTATTTTATTATTTATTACTATTGGTTAATTATGTTACTATTAAAAAAATATTATAATCATAATCAAATAATATTAACAATAATAATCATCATAAGTATAAGATTTTGCAATTCGTATTTAAATAATTAGAGATAACATGTTTTTGTTACTAATAACAATAAAAGATACTAATTTTATGGGTTTTTTTCACAATATAGCTCTAACAAATTTTCTTTTTCACCATATACCCTTACAAGTTTCATAATTCACCATATACCCCACACTTTTAAAAAAAAATCCTCAAGACACCTTTAATGACCAACCGTCATCGTGAACTTCGTTAGTCATTAAGTTCTAATTAATATCATTAACCCTCTTACCCTTAATTTCCCTTATCCTAAACTATCTTTCGTGAGCCATTTAACTCATTTCCCCCCTCTCTCCGCCACCATTAATACCACCAAAAAAGCTTCCTTCCTCATCTTCTCTCCTTTTCACTTCTCACCTGCACCCTTTTCCTCCCTTATTTTCTCTCTTCTCTTAGCCTTGTCCACCACCGTGCAACTGTGACCCATGAAGCTGCCACCTTCGAGCACCAGCGTGTCTTCCAACGCAGCCTCCTATCCTCCTGATCACTGCTTCTGCTCCCCCGCTTCACTCTCTCTCATGCGCCTCACTCACTAGTGATTTGTTTATCTAGTTTCGTTGGCGGATTTCAGGGCCTCCTCCTTCATTTTTCTATCTGTTTTCGGGGAATCCTTCTTCATTTCTCTCTACTTTGTGCGATTTGGTTTTAACCGGTTTGTGGATCTGGGCTAATGGTGCTGCACCACCAACCCCATTTTTTCATTTTCATTTTCTAAATTTCTTGTACTAAAATGATGTTGTTTTTTCTGATTTAGGAGAGAGAAGTAATAGAGTTGAGTGACTATGGCGTTTAGTAGGAGAAAGAGAGAGAGTGAGAAAAACAAAGGAAGAAGAAAGGAGATATGGGATTAATTAAGGGGGTTTGGTGAGGGGACTAGCAGTGCTCTGGAGGAGGCAGGTGCATGCAGGGTAAGGGGACTGGGTGGAGGGATAAATGAGGAGGGAGAAAGGAGAGTGGGGATTGGTGGTGCACTAGAGGAAGCAGGGGAAGGGGACTGGGTGGAGGGAGAAATGGGGAGAGAGAAAGGAGGGTCAGATAGGTTTAATAGTGATTATGAATGAATTAGTAAATGACCAACGAAATTAACCGACATTAGTCATTAATGACATTATATTGTATTTTCAAGAAATTGAGGGTATACGGTGAATTCGGAAAAGTGGCGGGACATACGGTGCAAAAAAAATTTATCGGGGGTATATGGTAAAAAAAAGCCCGTTAATTTTATCAACTGATTGTTTCATTATCATCACCAAAGTATTTTTTTCATCTTTCTTTTCCTTCTCTTTGATCAAGATGTTTTATTCTCCAGAGTTTTTTGCAAGGATATACCAGGATAATAGGGTATTTTGTGGGGATATACCTCACCAAAATTTTTTTTTTTTGTGAACTTAAGTTTTGTTAAAAGATGCCAAAACACTATTTTCGACGAGAAAGTCAAATTTTCGGCTTTTGACTTGCTTAATTACTCTTTGCATAGTGTGTGATATTCAATTGCTTGCATTACATTCATTTTCCTCCAACTTCATCATTGTCACTTTGTGGCTCACTCGCGAGTTTCTACCAAGTCAAAGGTCGTAAATTTGACTTTTTCGTCGAAAATCATGTTTTTGGTACCTTTTAACAAAAATTAAATTTAAGTTGGTATATCCTCACAAAAAAAATTAGTGCGGTATATTCCCACAAAATGCCCTATTATCCTGATATATCCCCGCAAAAAACTCTATTCCCCAACATCCAGCAATATCTGATCTACAAGTTTTTCCTGGATATTCTTTGTTCTCAATTTGTTAGTCAAATTAAAATCAAATCTTGGTTCCATATCTTTAACAACTGCGAAATTGGAATCCCTAAATATAGAGTGTTGAGTTAATGAACTCTGCTAAATTAAATGTATGTATTCGTGGCAATTTCTCACTTGTTAAGGAATAAATACTATCAACCTTTGATTCCTGCTAGTGCTTTATGAAATCAAAGCAAGACTATTAGATGTATTAGCGATCCAAGTTGTATATAGGCAAGTGAATAAATAGTATTTTTTTGGTGAACTATTATAGGAAAATGCTATTCATAAGAGATTAATAATTACTACTTTTTTTGAAGTGTAAAGTATAATAATTATTACTCCCTTCGTTTCATTTTAATTGTTACACTTTGATATTTTACATTATTCACAAATTTCAGTTTGACCATCATTTGTGATTTATATGCGGATGAAAATATAGCCATGTGAAATCTTGTTAGATTCATGATAACATGTATTTTATCAATATATATTTTTAATAATGTTTACAAATACAAAACTAAAGATATATGTCCTCAAGTTTTGCATTGGCATGCGTGAAAAGTGTAAGTGAACGGATTAAAATGAAACGGAGGGAGTTTGTCATAACTAATTTCGAAGGGTAGTACACTAGTACTTATGTTACTACTCATCAAACTTTTTGTCAAATAATTAGCAACCAGGTTCAATAAGGTCTAATAAATTTCAATCAGGTCCAATCATGTCTAATAATTTTCAATCAGTTTCAATCAGATTTACTAAGTTGAATCAGTAAGTTTAGATGATTGCAAATCAATACAAATAATTTCATATGAGTTCAGGGTTATCCTTAGTGGTCCTTACTTTAAGCCATGTCAATTTTTTTTACAAGAACGGCTCATGCACAACCTCATGGGCCAACTGTGAGATCCTTACATTTTTCTTTTTTTTTTTGGAAAATGAGTTAAATGCCCATGTCTTTGGTGTCATGCTGAATTAGCGGCGAGCTCATGATGTTTTAGGCTCAACTCGTTTTGGGCCTAACTCATACTAGTCTAAGCCATGGCTAACTCTTATCTATAATCTAGATACTGCTGAAAAATGACATTCAACAAGGAATTATAATCCTTATTTATCCATTTTGTTCTTAATATTATTATTGTTAGAAGGGCTGGAATAACTCTAATGTATGACAACCTTTTGAACCTTTTTCTTTTATCTTGTTGGAAATCTCTATGAGATGAATATATCGTGGAGGTTAGTCTGTTATTAGATATGCATAAAATCACTCTGTGAAATTAAAAAAAAAACATAGCTTTTTTCTAACACTAATTGTATTATTCTTTTCTTGCAACTAAATACAATAATATGACATCTATCTATATATATATATCTAAAGTAAAATCCTTCAGGCCACGTGTCGTTCAGTTAGCGATTTCAATCCCACGTGGCATGACGTGGCATGCTCCGTTGATCAGTATTTTTTCGAAGCTCAATTAGAGTGTCCACGTGTCAAGGCAATCAAAGAATAATCCTTTCCCTTAATCACGCATATAATTGAGCATATAATTGATTTGAGATTGAACTAAATTAGGAAATCAGTAAGATTCACAATCAAATTGATATGTAATCGATATAATTAAGGAAACAATTATTAGTATATTAATGTGATTGACGTTAATTATGATTACAATACATAATTAAAATCTCAAATTGATATACTTTTAGCCGAAATTTTTAGTTGTCATATTGGTTATGTTCGAAAATTTTACTAAGCAACTAAACATGCCAAGTAATTTAAATTATCAATCAATCTTAATTATTGCCTCCATTGATGGTAATTGTTAATCAATCACTTAATTTAAATTGATAGTATCCGAAATTAATAAAAAATTATTAACATGGTAATAAAATTAAGATATCGATCAATCAACCATAATTTTAGGTGATTTATGACTTTAATTAGGCAATTAGTATCCTTAAATCTTTATGAATTTAAATC
Organism: Beta vulgaris subsp. vulgaris; assembly: GCF_026745355.1. Classification (NCBI taxonomy): domain Eukaryota; kingdom Viridiplantae; phylum Streptophyta; class Magnoliopsida; order Caryophyllales; family Amaranthaceae; genus Beta; species Beta vulgaris. The sequence continues at coordinate 10,401,604 of NC_079210.1, forward strand.
ACTACTAAATCACTGCCATTTTTGATTTAATTGATTGATATTACAATCGTAGTTTAGGGGTAAGGGATCCAAAATGTCAATCAAGTCAATCATATATATTTTTGGAATTAGGAAAAAAATCAATCAAATGTACAATATTACAAGTATAAATATAGACCATGTCATAGCTCACCATTACTCCAAAACGTGCCCTACTCCAAAATCATGCATTGAGTTATACGTATGCTTTGGATATTATAGAGTAGGGAGATCTTTTTTTCTTCAATATCATATGTATACAAAAGCCCATATTTTTAATTGGAGCACAAACTACACCACAATACCATAATAGTAACGCAAACAAAGCAGCAACAACGTAAGAGGCTAAAGAAAGAGTTACGGCTTAAGTTGATGATTCGAAGCTCATATGTACATGTTGTTGTGCTAATCATGTTTTTTATGGTTTCTAAAGATTACATATATGGAACGTTTTTTCCATGGGTGATGATGTACAAGTCACATTGGTGATCTATTAATAAGTGATGATATATAAACATTTCATATATATTGGTGATGATGTACGTACAAAAAAATCAGCTTATTTATTTATGTTAATTTAACAATTGATGATACTAAAGTAAATTTAAATATGCATATCCAATCTAATTGATGATAATTAGGATCATATACTAAAGGTATATCAAGTAATCCATATTCTTGCTTTCTAATACTAGGGTGAGAAGTGAGAAAAATTTTGGACCATTTGATCAACAGCATCTGATGGTTAAAAAAGAATCCCGCATGAAACGTCACTATGACAAAATTTTAACTATAGGAACTTAATTTTAACCGTTTTAATCTCTCCCCTCTCTCACTCTCACCTCCCTCTTTCATTCTCTTCATTCATCGGTTTTCACGCACAACCATTCCAACCTTCCAGTTTTTTTTTCAACTTTCTAATATCTTCCATCAATATCTTTCCTTATTTCCGAAAATCAAACAATGAATCTTTGATTTGTTTTGATTCTCCATGAAAAATTCTATTCTTTTTGTCTTACCCAAAACAATTTTAACGGAAAAAAAATTAGTTTTACCAAAAGTGAGATTGCCATTCATAATTAATGGCGAGGCGCAATTAATCTCAATTTCTCCTAATTTATTCTCATCAAACGGTTAATTTTTGAGCAAATTCTATATAAAGGAGTAATCTTGAAGTTTCTCCCATTATCTCCATCCCAATTCGCAATTCAAGTAAGTACTATTACGTTTATTTTTTTTCCAGAGTTTGCTTCATTATACTTTGATTTAATTCAGAAATTGTTAAAAGCTTAAGTTGTTTATAATTCTATCTTGAATGTAATTTATTTTCATGACTACTTTTTTTTAGTTGTAGATTAATGTTCATTTTTGTAAAAAGAATAATAATAATAAATCATAAGTCGTTTATTAAGATTTCGGTACTGATGTGTTTTGAGATGTCAGATATGGCCAACATCATGTGAAGTAAAATGGTACTGCAATTTTGCAAATATTAAATATAAGATTGGGGAGACAGGGATATGAAATCACTGATGTTGAAGGCCTATAGCAAGCTTAATAAATATGGTCCATTATTAATTAAGTTAGCATTAAGCTTAGATGATTTTAATTTTTGCTGAATTTTTGTTTAGTGTTATTTTATACGGAGTATGTTTAGTTTTCATGTTAGTTTAATTTTAACCTCTATGTTTAACATTTTGTTTTGAAGGTTAAGTTTGATTGAAGTACAACTGGACAAAATTTTGATAGCGGAGAAAATATATAGCACTTTGTAGAAGGTTGTTAAAAGTTGAATCTGTATTGATTTGAATATTAATTAAATACGAAGTAGTATTATGTTTAAATAAGATATTGTTTTATGAAAGTTCAATGTAAATTTTATCAAATTTTTGTCGATGAATTTTTTTTACTAGCGTTTCAAGGGCCCAATTTTCATTTTAGAACAGGGCCCCATAAATTTCTAAGACGGCCCTGATTAGTACATCTATGCATGTATCATCTTTTGTATACATACGTATGTATCTTCTTTTTTTCTTCAATAAATGTATACAAAAGCCCATATTAATTTCTAAGACGGATTGCCAAAAATACTTCCTATTACTGTTGTGTTATAACTTTTAACAATTACTTTCTATAACTCTCGAGATAACTTTAATTATTAGTTCTTATAACTCTAAGTATGTGTGGAAATAACTTTGATTACTACTTCTGTAACTCTAAATAAATATTGTTATAATCTTAACTCTAAATGTTGGTGTACCTTAACTAATATTCAGTTAAATTCTAAACATGTGTTAGTATAACTCTAATTACTACTTACTATAACTCCAAAGAAGCATCTCTATAACTCTTAAATACTACTCCAAAACTCTAAACAAGTCTTGACACAACTCTAATCATTGGTTCCTATAACTTTAAATAAGTATGGACATAACTCTAATTATTACTTCTATAACTCTAACGAAATATTTTTTATAACTCTAAAGAAGATTCAATATAACTCTAAACAAACTTTGCCATAATTCTAGAAAAGTATTGTTATAACAATAACAAGTTTTTCCTATAACTCTAAACAAACTTTGCTAATAATTAGTCTTTGTTCAAATATTGAAAGCTTAGAAACTACTTAGAAAGTTTATGTTGGACAATTTTGTAGTCAATTTGCCATCCACTTTAAAGAATATATATTAGCTGACTCATTGTAAATATGAACAACCATCCTAAGCACTTACATCATTAATGTAACGAGAACATCACACATTGATTAATGTAAATTATAAAATCACCACATTCATAACAGATTTCAGAACTTTTAAAACAATGTAGAAACAAAAAAGAGAAACTCGGAATCCAAAAAGTGATGAAACAATATAACTCTAATCATCATTTTTGCCGACGTGTTTGGCGGCCTTTCACGAGGTTTTTAAATTTTCGACGGCATTCATTGGAGGAGGAGCAAGACATTGGCAAACTGATGAAGAGAAGAACGAGAATAAGAGGGAGAAGAGTGTGTGCAAGAGAGAGAAAATTTGGAATGTCAGATCTATTAAAATCGGACGGTTGTTGTTCTTTCTCATTTCTCATATAAAATGCTTTCTCATGTGATCTCGACCCTATATATATATATATATATATATATATATATATAATTATATATAAAATCATATCATCTTATTATATTTAATACATTAGAAATTCATAAAATTGTAGCACCTACTGAAGATAATAGGATGATATATTTTTTTAAGTAGGTGCCAACTGAAAATTTAATTATTTAACACATATAACTGAAAATTACCGGTCGTGTTGCTGAGGTTGAGGTTGAGGTTGAGGTTGAGGCTGAGGCTGAGGCTGAGGCTGAGGCTGAGGCAGAGTTGATGAACGAGGTGATCGTTTACTTTTGGAGAAGTGGGTTGTAAAAAAGCCAAAAGATTTGAAGCAAAAAATATTGAAGTGAGCAGAGGAAACAAAGTGTTTGGAAAGCACAAATTTTGGGAGGAAGGCAACATGAGTTGTTGTGGAAGACCGCCATTAATGAAGAGGATAGAGAAAATTAGATGGAGTGTGAGTGTAAGAACTAACAAAGTGTTGAGACTGGGTGGTGGTGGTTTTGGAGAGAGAATGAAAAGGCCTGATTTTGAACGAGTGTGGAAGATACAATGATCTAGAGAGTAAGTTGAGAGAAATCACCTTCCTCATTTTGTTGTTGTTGTTTGGATTGAGTCATGCACAACAGAAATGAGGAAACACCGGACAATTAACATGCACAATAAATTCATAAAATTGTTGCACCTACTGAAGATAATAGGATGATATGAAATATTCTAATTTAATTATTTAACACATATAACTGAAAATGGAGATATATGTATTTATTAGAATGAGAAAGTCTACGTGACATTAAATTTAATAGTTGTAAGAAGTTGCTTCAGGTAGAATGATCTTTCGTTCCCACAATAAAAGTGTAAATAGTATTTAGGAAAAAAAAGAGAAGCCTAAGAATTACTATAGAACACATAGAGTATTATAATCAATTTACTTTAATTTTGAAGTGAACATACAAGACTACAAATCAATTATATAACAAAAAAGTGGTAGCGCATAAAGAAAAGAATAAACCTTATGCTTTAAGAATGTATATGGTCATATTTAGTGTTATTTTATTAGATTTTTGAGTGACAATTTTTTATGAAAAGTGACATGGTTGAACATTAACATATAGTTATAAAATATCGATGTATGTGAAATAAGAAACATATTTGAAAGTACCTGACTAATAGAAGTGATGAAAAATAAAAAATAAAAAATAAGAATTGAAATCTATAACATCATAACATAATAAATATAAAATGAAAAATCACATAATACATGATGAGTAAAAAGATGGTGAAAATTCAAAAGTTGCTTTAAGTAGAAAGTTCATTCCTACCGTAAAAATATAGATGGTATATATTATGAGACAAAAGAAAATGAAAAGTACTAAAATTACTCTAGAGAAAAGTGAGTACTGTTAAAAATTAGTTTACATTAATTTTCAATATAACGCACAATGCTACAAGACTATAAATTAAAACAAGTATATATAACAAAACTATTATAATGAGACTTTTATCACATGTTATTAAAGAATCTTATTTATGTGCAATCACTCACTTATTTGTATTTACTGCCAAAATTTTCTATATAGATAACGTCTGCCAAAATAGCCAACGATAAAGAACATCGGTGGTGCAAGACAATAAGAGAGAACTGAATGCACAAGCTGAAATCATAATATAATTTTTGTAAGAGATAACTTTTAGGTTGTTAGGTATAATTAATAATCAAGTTTTTAAATTGGATATTTTTGCATGTTTTTTTTCCAGATATTTTTGATTTCTTTACGAGTATTTGCGTTTACTCATATTGTAACAGTTATTAAATAACGATAGTTTTTAAATTCGGGTTAAGCGTAATGTGAGTCAACTCTATCCCAAGTAAATCTATTGAATTCTTTTGTATTGATTTGGGACAAAAATAGATGTAAGTAAATGTTATATATATACAAGATATAATCCAGTTAAGCAAAATGTATATAACTAGATGAGAATCTTGACAAGAAAATTACATAGTAGTATTTCAAGTTCAACAAGTACATGCCAATCATAAAATTTTGATGAAGGTTCTTATTAATCTTAATGTAAGATCTATAGTTTTGTTTTGTTAATTTATTTATTTTATATAGTTGTTGTTAAATCGTTTCAATCATACTCCCTCCGTTTCATTAATCTACACACTTGCACTTTTCACGCATGCCAACGCAAAACTTTGAGGACATATATCTTTAGCTTTGTATTTGTAAATTATAAGAAGTACATATTAATAAAATACATGTTATGATGAATCTAACAAGATCCCACATGACTGTATTTTCATCCGCGTATAAATCACAAATGATGGTCAAAGTGAAATTTGTGAATAGTGTAAAATGTCAAAGTGTGTAGATTAAAATGAAACGGAGGGAGTATATATTAAGGATAAACATATTAGTGTATATAGTGTAATTGCTTGCCATAATGTAGAAGGGAGAATCAAATTCTAATAGGAAGTAACAATAAACGCGATATTTTTGGTGTGATTTTTAGTAGAATAATTTAAATTGTGATATAAATAATATCTACAACTTTATTGAATATAACACCAACTACAAAAAGACACTAGATGTAATTAAGTATACAGTAAAATACTATAAATACTCAAGCATATCGGAATATTAAAGTTTTGTGTGCAACCTACAGTGGAGTATAGCAATATGTTCAAAATGAATATATTTTTTCAACAAAGTAATAACAAACTTTAAAAATAATTTTGGTGAAAATACTACTCCCACTATTTTCTTTTGTCGTTCCTATTTTATAATCGAAAAAACCAATATAACTTTAAAAATGGGAAAGATTTCATTATTTTAAATAAAATAAAATGAACTAAAATAAAGAAAATAAGCCTTTGAGTTAATCTGATAGGCAACCAATAACACAAAAATTTGAGAGGTAAAAGATTAAGTATTTATCATTAGTGTGAACAAATTTGTTGGAGTTTAAAATCAATGGAGATTTAAGTCATAATATTACACTATGTATGAAAAGATTTAGAATAGGAATAACATATTGAAAGTTCCCGACAGGGAATATATAATCAACAAAATAATATGGAGAGAGTATTATACTTATTATTTGAAATAAGTCATAAGTCAAAATAGTGTAACATATTTAGTGGCGGATCCATAATTTTGCAGCTGGTGAGTCACCACCGTCCACAACAAAATGTCACTCAATAATCAATGCATGAATTCAAAACTTCATAAAAAGTTTCACTCTGGAAGTAATACTCCAATCCAATTTTTCGATATTTAAACCATATTCATAAAAAATGTGTTTTCATTTAAAATCACCACTTTCTATTAGTAAGTTATGATAGTTATGGTAATCATAATTCTTTATGTTATTCGCTTATAATTCTCTAAGAAAAAACCATAATTTTGTTTGAGTAAAATTAATGACTTTAAAATAACATGGATTATACAAATAGTGACATCAACGTAATGTATTTATCTCATGCCGTTTGAGTTTTTTTTTATTGCACGGGCTATCTCATCCCGTGCATTTTTATTAAATGTAAATTATGAATTATTTAATTTTCTACAAAAACAAATCATATTTTCTACCAATGGGTAGCGTATTTCTTCTACTAAATTTCGTTAATTGTGGTACATGGATAATCGAACATTCATCTTCGAGGTCATACACATGTTCAAGCTAAGGGGCTCCATATAAAAGGAGACTACACTACTAAAATGAGAATAAAAAAAAGATGGAAAAACAACTAATCAGGCGGTGGCAAGGACACGGGGTGGCTCAAGGAGCCAACAACAAGAAAATCAATCACGTTAGTTTTTAGCCGGGATAAGGAAAATGATCCTATATCAACTATATATAGTAGAAAACATATATTTGGTATTTCCTAGATAATCATTTAAAGGGGCCTGAGTATGTCAAGGAAAGGGGAGTGATATGGTATTTATACCCCGTATGCCACTCATTATGTCAAATGGAACAAAATTTTCCTTGAATTGTGTTTTGCAATGACTATAAATAAAAGTCAAAGATATCCCTATCACATATGGGTTTGTATCTCCCAAGTTCGATTTTCAGCCATAGCCAATTTCACGTGGTCATTTCTAAAGTCACGGGTAGAAAGTGTATAATAATACTGATTTGTGAGAAAGAACATGATATGTGTAATATTACAGCTAATGACATATATATATATATAACTATATAAGTCTTCTACAACCTAAGAGTGTCATGAATTTGCAAAACAACTTCATAATTAACATAAAGGAGCATTTTTTGTCTTTCTGTGTAAAGTGCATCATTGATGCTTTGTTTTTGGTTAAATATTTATAGGTGATTCTGTATTTCAATATATCGTTCAAAAGTTATAATATTTAATATGGTATAGAGGTTAAACTCATTTGAGTTTCGAGTAGTACATAAGCGTATATTAAATCGAGTAGACCTAGAGAGTCTTTTATATGCTTTTACTGTAATTGGTATATAAACATGCTTATTAAACAAAAAAAGTTCCCGTGCATTTTTGCACGGGTCCAAAAACTAGATGGGATTATATAATTTAATCATCTTAGAATATAGAGTATTAACTTTTTTCTAATCATAAGTGTGTGACCTTATAGATTTATTACTAAACCAGGAGAATGTAATTTCATTAGTTACTAGTCAGCATGGTGAGTGTTTAGCAACATTATTAAGCCACCAGATACTCTGAAGTAGCATCCTTGCCATGGAACGTGGTTAAGAAAAACATATGTGGGATTTACTATCTACTGTCCGTATTTACTAAATATCACAGGTATTTTTATATGTTTTTTTTTTTACCATAAATCTATAAAATTTTCAATTTTTTTTAGCATAAACTGAACCAATTTTTTGTTTCCACCATGGTAGAAACGACCATCTTTTCAGTTCCACCACGGTAGAAACGAAAAAATCAGGTGGAACCAAAAAAAATTCAGATCCATGAGTAACAGTAAAAAAAAATGAAAATTTCAGAAAAGAGAAGGAAGGGAGAAAGAGGAAGAAGAAAAAGAAGGGTGTGGGGGATGGACTGTTGGAGGAAGCGCATCGATGGGAGGGCTAGACGTAAGGGTTGCGGGGAGCTATGAGGGGCTGGGGATCGGGCGTGTGGGGGCTAGGAGGGTGGGGTTGGGCGTGGGGTGCTGGCCGGCTGGGAGGGTAAGGTTGGGTTATGTTGCGGGGGGCTAGGTTGGGCTGGGGAGGTTGGAAGGCAGGGCTGGGTTGGGCTGGGAAGGTGGTTATGGGTTTGGGCTGGAAGGGGAGGGTCTGTCAGACATCTACCATGCCTCCAAATATATGGTTAATCCAATCAAGTCACGCCACTTGTCGAATTCCCATTGGTTCTAGTAATATTAAGGTACAATTTTTGTAACGTTAATAATATCAAAAATAAATTTCAAAAAATAATATATACCGAAATTCATAATTTTTTATTCTCTATAAATCGACACCCATTGTGCTATACTTTATTTACAATTTTAATTTTACAATTATAAGAGTTAATTACAATTAATTAGTGTAAGTTGGTTTTACACTCATCAATACAACTTTATAGAATTAAGTGAAGAGAGAGAAAATGTAATGGGGATAGGAGTAAAGGATGAGAGAGAGTGATGAACTGATTATTTATTTATTCATAGTTGAGAGTGAAATTGAAAATGTTTGTTGAAAATGATGTGGAGGAGAGAGAAAAGAAGATAGAGAAGGATGAACCATTTATTTGAGTTCATGGTTAAGAATACTTTTAACATCATATTGTGCTTCATTCTAATTCTCATTGTTACCTATGGAATAACATTATACTCTATTTATCCTCCTTTTCTCACTCTTCCTTCCTGGATTCCCTCATCTCCATCCTAACCATCGTTGTCAACCTATGTAGCATAACAACATTATAAGAGAACCCGAATTCTAAGACAAATAAAGAAACGAAAACACCCAATTATTGTTGGAAAATGATAATGACTTTGAAATTGACCAACTTTCACTAGTAGAATAAATGCTATTTGCTGCGGTTAAAAAGTGCCCTATTGCTGCGGATTTGGGCGCGCAGCAATTAAGGGCGCAGCAATAGGTATTAATAATATTGCTGCGGTTTTAAACCGCAGCAATATATACCACTATTGCTACGGTTTTTTAGGCCAAACCGCAGCAATATTATTATTTATTATCTAGTTAAAACGTAATATTGCTGCGGTTTTTGGCCCAAAACCGCAGTAATAGGCGCCAAGCAGGTAAATTTTTTTTTTTTTTTTAATTTTTCAAGGCCTAAATTTTTGTGGTTATAGAAACATTATTATAATATGTTATATTAGCTACAATAATGTTATAAAAACTCAATATAAAAAGAAACTAAAAGGCAGAAAATATATTAAAAATTTACTGTAATAAAATTATAATTACAAAATTAAACAAAAGAGCAGAAAATATATTACAAACAAATATCTGAAAATAAAAAATAAAAAAATAAAAACATCACCACTAAGAATTCCATTACAGTAGAGGAGGAGAAAAAAGAAAAGAAATTCAGATCCATAAAAACGAAAAAAAGACACAACAACGGTGAAATTCAGATCTGAAAATAGAACGCCGGTGAAATTGCCGCTCCGTTCGAAGCGGCGCGGCTTCGTCGCGTCGTCCATTTGAAGGTTGCAGTCGAGGCTGAGAGAGAACGCGTCCGGTGCCAGAAAGCCGGTGAAATTGTCGCTCCGTTCGAAGCGACGCGGCTTTGTCGCGTCGTCCGTTCGAAGGTTGCAGTCGAGGCTGAGAGAGAACGCGTCCGGTGCCAGAAAGCCGGTGAAATTGTCGCTCGGGTCAGGAGGAGTGGAGTCCGGTGGACAGATTGCCGGTGAAAGTTGAGAGAGAAGGGACGTTGAGAGACAGAGAGAGAAGAGAGGTTGAGAGAGAGAAAGGAGGTTGAGAGAGAGAGGAGGTTGAGAGGCTGAGAGAAGGTTGAGAAGTGAGGAGTGGGAAATAACCCTAATGAGTGAGGCGTGGAAAATGATGCGCGTTTTATATTTTTTTAAAATAGTATTGCTGCGGTTCCTTATAAGAACCGCAACAATATATTAAAATATTATTTTTTTAATAATATTTCAGTATATTGCTGCGGTTCTTGACGAAAACCGCAGCAATATGTCTTGTCAAATAGTCAATTTTTTTCAAAATTTTTTCTGTTAATACTATATTGCTGCGGTTTTAAGCAGAAACCGCAGCAATATCTTTATTTTATATTTTATGTTTATTTTTACGTGATATATTGATGCGTATGGGTAAAACCACAGGAATACCACCGCAGCAAATAGCATTTATTCTACTAGTGTTTCGTCTCTGATTCCATTCATATCCTTTTTTTTTTAGTTCATGGTTAAGAATACTCTTAACATCATATTGTGCTTCATTCTAATTCTCATTGTTACCTATGGAACAACATTATACTCTATTTATCCTCCTTTTCTCACCCTTCCTTCCTGGATTCCCTCATCTCGGTCCTAACCATTGTTGTCAACCTATGTAGCATAACAACATTGTAAGAGAACCCGAATTCTAAGACAAATAAAGAAACGAAAACACCCAATTATTGTTGGAAAATGATAATGACTTTGAAATTGGCCAACTTTCGTCTCTGATTCCATTCATATCCCTTTTTTTTGGGCATACTCTTGATACAAGTTGCTCCTCACCCCATTATTAGGGTTCACGATGGAGATAAGGGGATTTAGGAAGTGTGAGAAAAAAAGGAAGAGAGAATATAGCGTTTGACAAAGCAGACATTGTCGGGTTTGGAGTTCTAGGTGACCACAATGAGAAGCAAGATGAAGCAGAAAATGAATCTCGAAAAAGTGAAGAGGGGCTGTGAACGATATTCATGAGAGATGGATCGAGGAGCAGTTAGTATTAAGGGTCATTTATGATGATATATAGGCTTAGGCTATGTTACGCTAAACTTATCTTAACTTTATTTTAGAAAGAATAAGTTCAGATAACGTAAGATAATATAAGTTCATATAAGTTAAGATAAATTAAGTTATACTAATTATGTTAGACAACACAATAAGTTAGAATAAATGTTCAGATAAGATAAGTTTAAATAAGATAAGATAAATTCAGATAAAATGAAATAAATGATTCAAAAAAGACAAGTTCATAAAAATAAGATTAGTTTAAATAAGTCAAAATAAGTTGACCGAAACGGAACCTGAATATGAAGAGGATTCGTTATACAGTGGAGGTAATGAAATAAAAGATAAGAAGTATTGAATTACTAGAAAAAAAATTGAAAACTTATCTTGTACATTCAGAGATTCGATAGGGATATGTGGTGCACAAAGTTTCAAAAATTTAACAGCCAGATAACATTTTCGAAGAGTATTTACTCTCTTTGACTATGCACCAGGAATATATGTTGCGCATCTAAAAATGCACGTACCTGATGCATTCTACAAAAAGCACAAGCTAAGTTACACTATGAAAAGTTCCAAAAAGAATTTCCCTTTACTCTATGGATGTCTCTAATCCCCCGTAAATTTATGAATTTTATAAATATATTTTAGTGTGTGTGTGTGTGTGTGTATATATATATATATTATATATAATATTATAATATATATATATATATATATATATATATATATATATTATATATATATATATATATATATATATGTAATTTAGTCTAAAATTATTTATTTATTTAAAGGTTGACTATTTTAAAAGTCAAAAGAATTATTTTAAGAATTTAAGGAAGTTAAAATATTTTGTTAAGGCATGCTTTTAAAAATATTTGGATTTGGAAAAGAAGTTTAAATGGGCTTGAGGAAGCCAAATTCTAAGTGGATTAGGAAAATAATTTCTATTGATGTTAAGTGTTTTAAATCATCAATCCTATTCATCATTAAACTCTATCGAAACCCAATTGCCTTTTCCTAAGCCAAAAAGGAAACATACATATAAATACCTTGAACCCAAATTTTACTCACACAAAAACTTTCTCTCTCCTCATACTCACCAAAATCGACGATCATCCTACTCTCTCTCCTCTTTCACGTTTTTCTTTCTTCTTCTTCTTCAAGAAACACTTTCTTCTCCATTAAGAAACGTCACAACACCAAAATCACCACCACCACCAACTGGTTGCCGTCGCTGCTGTCCTCCCAAGGCCGACGCCCTCTCCTCCTTGTTCTCTTTGATTGTATTTGTTTAATTCTTTTCTTCCTCCTCAAGTTTTGATTAAAGATTATGTTTTTATGTTTTGTTTTAATACTAATTATGATTAGAAGCTTTAATTTACTATTTTAATGATGAACCTATGATTATATAAATTATGTATTGAAAGAATAAAAATTCAGATTTGATTATTTTATTTAGATTGGGTTTTTAATTATCAAAGCATGAATTTTTAGGGTGTTAAAGATTGGGAAATCATAGTAGCATGTTATAAACTATGAAATTGATTTAACTTATGAATTTAAGCATGTTTAAGTATGTTTAAAGGGAGTTTTGCTAAATTGTAAGTTGCTGAAATTTTAGAAAGGTTGTTATTAATGGAGTTTTGTGGATTTTAATGACTAGTATAGTAGTACTGTGCAAGGTAATATAAGTAATTGAGGTTTTAATGATAAAAATAATTTTTAAATATTTTTAAAGGAGATTTAAAGTATTTTAAAGTTGCTGAAATTTATTTGGAGTATTGATTTTAAATTCTATTGGTTGTTTTAGGCGCAGATTACTCTGTAGGCGATTTTTAAGGTGATTAAAGATGGCCTTAACAATTTGTCTACACAAGGTACGTACATACCTATGTGTTATGTGATGTAGTATCATGATTTTAGGAAGGAAAAGTTGTAGTATCATGTATACGAACTTTGTAAGTTCATATGTGACTTCTCTTACGATTGAACTTTACATGTTTTATGCCTGTGTGCGAACATGTTGATTATAAGATTTAATTATAAGTTTAATATCATGTTTGTATGTAATATTGATGCAAGCATGTTGGTTGAGAACTTTATTTATTACTTCACATGGAGGAATTAATATATTTATTGAGTTGGATCATGTTTGAATCACGTGTTCCCTTATATTATTATTTTCACTACTATATGAGGACTGTGAGCCTTATTTGGTAAGTTGATAATTTATACCTTTGAAAGGTAAGTTGGTTGTTGGCTAGGTTCAACAAATAAGAAGGATTGAAATAAGAAGGAATTAATCTTAGGTTATAAGTTGTATGATCACTTATTTAATCCTACGATAAAAAAGAATTAAGTTGTGAATGTTTGATTCTATGTGTTTGTATTACTTGTGTGTCATATCAAGTAATAATTGGTAAATCATGTAAAGTGTAACGTGGATAGTAATAAATTTTAGATTTGTGCACATCTGAAATTGAACAATCAGGAGTTGGGGTACATGGTGAGTGTTGTAATATCCTGAAAACTTAAACGTGTTTAAGTAAATAATTAATTAATTATTTACTGTTAAATTATATTTTACCTAAAGTTCCACTAATTAATTAACGTATACTAAAACGAATATAAAAATTTAACTTAAAAATATTAATATAATAGTGGCGATAATTTATAATTTACGATTCCACGAGTTAAACAAGAGGACTAATGTAGTTGTAATTCACTTAAAGTACAAAAAGTCAATATTTCACCCAAAGTGTTACTAAGTCACGTTGATAAGTGTTAGTGGGGAAATTCTGATTTTTGGTTGAGAAACAAAAAGGGAAAAAGGAAAAGAGAAAACAAAGCTTTGGTCAATTCTCCATTAATGGTGTCTTCTTCCTCACTCCACCTTGTCCATTTGGCACCCATGCATTCACTTTCTTCTTCTTCTTCAGTCAAATCTATCACCAATCCTCACCATTGCTTCCTCAAGTTAACAAAATCAGATTAATTACTTCACCATCTTCCTCCCAACCACTGATTTTTAACTCCAAACTTTCCTATAAATAGTCATGTATACAACACCATGAACACACCAATAACAACCTTCATCATCTCTTCTCCCTCTAATCAGAAATTCAGTCAATAATCGCCGGAAAAATTGCAACTAAAAGAAACCCAAAAGAAAACCCCAAATTTGTTCTCTCTCTCTCCTCTGTTTCAAAACCCCCCACAACCGTCCACCGGTCGCGCGACACCGGTCTTGCGCCACGCTTGGTCGCCTCGTCGTCGCTCGCCGGCCGCCTCACACGTCACTCGCCGGAGATCCGCGGCGCCAGCAGTTTTCTCTCTCTCCTCGCGCTGTCTCTCTCGCCCCTCTTCTTCTTCGCGCGACGCTGCTGCACGCGCAGCACTGCCGACGACCCGCGCGCCCACCGCCGGAGATCGGCGTTGCTGCTGGTCGACGCCGTTCACCGGAGCCGGCATCCCACCTCTGCCGGAATTGTCGTCCTCCCTGCTCCTAGTAGCAGAGGTGATGATACTCTTCTTTTAAAATTTACTGACTTCTTATTTTCTAATGCAAGCCCAAGTTTATAACCCTTAACCTTTATTAATTTATTTGGGCCTAGAGCCTTGGACTAAGAAATAAGCTTAAGTTTTAAATCTGAATTATATTGTTGTTGGGCTAATGGAGTTAACTAAAGCTGATTTAGTATTTTATTAAGTTATGTTAGTTTAATTATTAAGTTAAGTATAATGTTGGGATTATAATCTGATTTACTTTGCTAAGTCACTTAAGTTAATCTTGTTGCTTTAGTATATTGAGCTTTAGTGGACTGATTTACTTAGTTTTACTAAATCATCTAACTTATTTACTAAAAACCATTATTGGGTTATAAATCATGATTTCTAAACTAGTTGAGTTGTTTAAAACTAATTAGAAATAATTCATTAAGCTTGTTGTTATAATTGAGTTTAAGTTATGAATACTTCACTAATCCTTAAGTTCACTTATAATAATTAGTCACTTGACTTGTTAGTTTTAAACGACTAAATAATATTAAAATAATGTTAATATATCTATTATAACCTTAAACTTAATTAATTTATTAATGAACAACTAATTAGTTATTAACTATGAACTAGAATAATGTTATGCTTTCGAAAGGTTATATATAATATGTAGTAATATAACTTCAATGTTTCGATAATTCTAAAGGTATAGCTAAATGAGTTATTTCATTAATTCGTTGTTAAAGAGTCACCTTAATTAAAAAGTTATTAACGATTAAGAAATAATGACCTTTAAGGAGACCTTTACGACGTTATAATAACCGCTATGAACTAAATAAGCGCTAACTAATATTTAGACTTAAAAGCTAAATAAACAAAACGTTCATTAATAAAATTATTCTTGAATAGATTAAGGAAGATAAAGGATATTACAAGCCTCCCCCGGCTATCAAGGTTATTAAGAAGGAATTCAGGTAACGTCTACTGCTAACACCCACAACCCCTTTCGAATGATGTTTTATGGTATTTCGCACTATGTTGTGATTTATGGATTGTGGGATATGAAAGGTTTTACGAATATGATGATTTTCGATGAAATGAAATGACTTCGATGTTTATGAAAATATGAGTATGATAACGCTATGGTTTTAATGATGTTTCATGATTATGATTATAATGATGTAATGTAATTATGATATTTGAAACATGATAAAGTAAAGTGAAAGATGGTTCTTGACAAGTATGTGGGCATAGAAAATGTCACCTATGATGTGACCGCCTTTCTGGCAATATTTGGACACCGAGAGTGTCATCCATTAGTGGCCGCCTTTCTGGCAATATTTGGACACCGAGAGTGTCATCCATTTGTGGCCGCCTTTCTAGCAATATTTGGACACCGAGAGTGTCATCCATTTGTGGCCGCCTTTCTGGCAATATTTGGACACCGAGAGTGTCATCCATTTGTGGCCGCCTTTCTGGCAATATGTGTTTAGGGAGACGTCCCTATATGTGATATGTGATATGCGATATTTGCCAAGTTACCAAAGTAAAAGATATATGATGATGAACATGATAATTAAGATAATGTAACATGATATGATATGTTTGTGAAATGTTTTACTTATTCTCTCCTCCCTGTTTATAAATAAAATGATGTGAAATGAATTTACGTTGTTAGAGTAGTATGTTACTGAGCCTCGGCTCATGACATTTTGTTTTATGTTTTAGGTATGGGAGAACAGTGTGGATCACTATTATACTGCATTATGGAGATTATGTATGATTTATGAGGTTTTAGGATATTTTGTATGATGGATAAAAAGTATTATTTTACGATGAGTAATTGTATAGTGAATTTTTTTTATTTTAGGCTATTATTTTATTTGTGGGCCATAACCCACATGATTAAGTTATGCTTCCGCTGACGATTAAGGTTATGTAAATTTGTCGGGGCGTTACAAGTGTACCATGGCTTTTTCTGAGAATTGGATTGATCACCGTTCCTATTTTTATTCAAAGGTTCCTCGATATCGCATGTCACTATGAAATACGGAGTCGCGCCCGTATTTCGTCTTCCTAGGTGAAGGCTGGTTTTTAGTTAGACAACTCGGTCCAATAACTATTCCATTAAAGTAATAAAATGATTGTTAAAGTTTAGTTCTGTAAAAGTTATCTGCAGAATGTTAGATTGTTATGTTATTCTTTATCCCTGCTTATTATTTATTAGTATCATGTTAGGAATGTTTATGTATTGTTATGTAGTACTCATCTTTGCTGATTACGTGCTCTTTTTGTATGTGTTGATCATGGCTTTGCCTTAATGATCTTGTGATGACCCATTTTTGGTGAGTAGATTCTTTAGTGCATTGACATCTATAGGTTTGCAGCTGTTGCATCATAGAGATATGGGAATGGAGAGCTTGTGTAGCAGATTGTTTTATCTATTGCTTTAGTAGATATATTATATTAAGTCTGGTTTGAAGTTAACATTAATAATGTGTTTGATTTTAAAGTACTTTGTTTATTTGTTATATTTAAATTCTATAGTTTAGTTATATGTTTTCCGTTGCAAAATTATGAGTAAGCCGATACGTTATCACACGGGCGATGCTGCTTTGATGATTCTCTGAGTTTTATATTGAAAAGGTATTTTTGAAAAGAGAGAATTGTGTAAGCTAGCCATTTACCGATGATTAAAAATAGTCAACACCATTAAGTTAGAATCCACTATTACTCTCCCCATCCTATAATACAGTGTGTGTGTAACACCCCGATAATTCTCTCTTTTTAGAAAATACTTTTATAATATACAAGTAGAGAATAGTTACCCAAGTATTATCGCCCGTGTGATAACGTATCGGTTTATTCGGAATTTTGCAAGGAAAACAATTAACTAATCTTTAAACTTTATTATAAATAAATAAATAAGTACGTAAGTAAAACAACCAAACATTCTGAATGCATCTACTCAAACAACATAATAAAATATGTTCTTATTAATGCAAAAATTAAATATACTAGTTACACATTCTCTCCATTCCAGATTCTCAATGATGCACATCTGCGAACCTGTAATGTCATGCTATACTAAATCAGTTCACCAAAATGGATCATCACAAGATCAATAAGGCAAAGCCACGATCACACACACAAACAAAGCACGTAATCAGCAAAGCTAAGTACTACATACTAAAATATAAGCATTCCTAACATGATACTAAATAATAACGTGCAGGGATAAATAATAGTATAATCATATAACATTCTGCAGAAAACTTTTACTGAACAAAACTCTAAACATCTTTTTATTACTTTAATGGAATAGTTATTGGAACGAGTTGACTTATCTACTAATGCTTTCATTAAGAAGACGAAATACGGGCGACTCCGTATTCCAGAATGACCTGCGATATCGAGGAACCTTTGAACTAAAAGAGAAATGGTGATCAATCCATTCCTAGAAGAGCCATTGGCTACCACTACGTATTCCAACCCTTAATGTCTAACTCTAAACGTGCACCAGTCTAAAGTTTATAACTATTCTCGTTACACTTTACGTTAATTTCCAATTATCACTTGTTATGACTCACATACAAGCAACACATAAATAATAATCAAACAGTCACAACTGAACTTCTTTTATCTTAGAATTTAATAAGTGATCACAACTTACAATCCAAGACTTACTTTTCTTTTTAATCTCAACTTTCTTATTTGTTGAACCTAGCCAAGAATAATCTTACCTTTAAAAAGGCATAACTTATCACTTACCAAATAAGGCCCACAATCCTCATAAGATAATAAAACAATACTTGTAAGGGAATACATGAATAACATGATTCGAACTCTATAACATATATTAATTCCTCAAGTCCATTAGACTTCTTTTCCAAAATAAGTTAGTATTTAAAACTTTTATCAAACCATGCTTAATTAAAATATTTTCAACTTTATTAAATCATTAAAATAATTTCATTTGACTTTTAAAATAGTCAACCTTTTTAAATAGTCAAATCATTTTAAAACTAGATTATGTTTAAATATAAATATATAAATACCAAAATATATTTATAAAATCCTTTAAAATTATGGGGGATTACAATTTCATTTTACATGGGTCAAATAATTTTAAAAATATTTGACTAAATATTCTCACTAATATATACAAGAAAACAAATGTATTTGAGATGTTGTTGGATTCGCCTCTATATTTAGTTTCATAACTAGTTATTAGGCCCGAACTATGCCCCGGGTAAGAAAAGTTCATTTATTAATATAATACTTTATGATAATAAGACTAAATACAACTTAGTCTAATGTTTAAGACTTTAGTATATGTACTTGAGGTCTCGGGATCAAACCACATACTGCGCAATTTTCTAAATTTTTTATTGTACATGGACTACATGAACTAAAACTCCATAAGGAGAGCGCCATGTGGCACAATTTCTTGTTTATGCACGCCTTTTAGTATATTTGTATAGATATTACCGTTTTATATTTTTTATTAATAAAAAATTATAAATATCGAAGATCAAAAGTCCGTATTAGAGATCGTGTAAAAAAGAAATATACACTATATTATAGGATAGGAATACAGGAGAGTGATTTTCAACTCTAGTTTTTCACCTAGCAGACAAAGTTCTTTCTCGAAACAAGTACCATGCTACAGGAGCTAAGAATCACAAGAATGTCACATTTGTCAATTGTCATAACATTAATTCCAACACCACCTAAAGGGTGGTCTCGTTTGAACAAAATCGCAAGAAAGGCATTAATTTCAAAGTCATCTGGGAAACAAAGCTGTGGGGACCTCTCCAATTTAACCGTTGGCTTAGGCGTTGTGCCCTTGTCCTATCTCTACGGCGTTTCCCGTCCACTTCTCACTCACTCACTCACCTCTCACTCATTCTAACACAATTGCGACACATTTTCTTATATCTATCTTAGTTACACTACAGTCTACACCCAATTTTTGTGCTCATTCACTCAACTCAAAAATCCATGGCATGCACACCAAATTCAATGTCTATTACTTTGATCCGTTGAATGTGCTTCTCACAAGAAGCTCAGTTGCTCAGGTATTCTCAATTCTCGACACTCATCTTTATTCCTCAGCAAAAGTTTCTTCTACATTGAATTTCCTTTAAAACTCATAAAATTTTCAAAGTTTATGCCTTCATTTTGGTGTAGTAGTATTCTCAAGCAATCAATTAAAGCTAATATTTTGTAAACCAAAACTCTATTTACTTCTCTTGTGTTCTCCCTAATTTGAATTTTTTTTTCAATTGATAAAAAAAGTCATATAGAATCAAGAAAAGATATGGAATTGTACTTTATTATTTAAGGTTTTGATACATGCAACACAAAGCTAACAATAAACATTGAATACGATTCTTAAGATGGCATTGGTGCAGAAAATTTTTGACAAAATCACATGTGTATCTATACAAATATATTAAAAGACACGTACAATAAAAAAAATTAAGAAATTGCATAGTATAGGGTTTGATCATAGACCTCAATTACATATACTAAAGTTTTAACCACTAGGCTAAGTTGTATTTAGTGTTATTATTATAAAGTATTATATTAATAAATAAAATTTTTTCTTATCGGGCATAGCTAGGACATAATAACTCGTTAATAGTAATTACTTATTACTTAATATTTCCACTAGTCTAAGTTAAATAATTCTCGATGAAACAATCTTACCAAGTATTATGAGACTGTTTCACTATCTTAAATGGTTATTTTTTGTTCTCTGTCTTTGAAGTGACTCCTTAATTACAAAAAAAAGAAGTAACTCCTTAATCAAAATTCAAAATAGTAAGGTAATTTCGTTTCTATAGACCAACTATTTCAAGTTAACCTGATTAAAATTTAAAATCTTGAGAGATCGTACCTACGATCATTGATCAAATCCGATTTGTATCATTTATCCGCATAAATTGTGACACTTTTAAAAAAGGGTTATGCTATATGCAGCCCTTAGGGCTGCATATAAGACATAAATACATTGCTTAAAATGAAAATTAGTTGTCAATTTATGACAAAAGTTTGCATTAATTTATGTAATAAATGATCAATTAATGCTCGCTTTTTCCATATTTAGCTTCTTATATGCAGCCCTTAGGGCTGCATTTAGCTTTTCCCTTTAAAAAAACATTTACCTCCATTACCTTTAAAAGTTTGTGTCGGCAATTAAGACACTGAGGTGGTGAAGCAATGAACCTAGTGAATACATTAATTATAATTACAAATCAATAAAAAAATCATATTGTTGAAGAGGTTGAGGAATCATTATCATACACACGTCTATTCTCATGACTTAGCGCGTGGAGATTTGTCTTTGAACTTTCAAGCCAAGTAGTAGTAGTTCAAGGGAAGTGATGAACAACCGTGCAACATTTTTTTAAATATCTAAATTTTGGGGGCACAAGATTTTAAATATGACGAATTAATTATTGAACGTTGACGATGCGTTTCGATGTGATTTAATCATTAATGCATATATTATATGCTCTACAGTAATTCTGGAGGGTTATCATGGGAAGCATAATAATAATAATCTTACTTTTAATCTTTATTGATTTTCTTTTATACTAATTTATTAATTTATTATAGATATTCTCCAAATGGTTAAGAAGTCGCTTTCTTCTGTGCAAAATTTTAGCTTTGGCAATATCTGCAATGATGGGTTTTATTATTGTTTATCCATTAAAACTTTCTTATGCTATATATAATATGCTTTGCTGAACTGGGTATTGTCTTCTGCTTCTCTTGTGCTGGCATTGTCAATGTTGATTTGGGTGTGCAATTCTAGCATCCACCTTTAGTGTTGTATCGAATTCGAGTCGAGTTTGATGATCTGGGTTTGCAGTGTTGTATTCAAGGATAGGTTGTGGAAGAGTGTAAAGTAGTGTATGAGTTAAGGTAATTTCTTCAAGTATCATGGATAATATAGGTCTGTTTCAATGATATGCTTGAAATTATGAAATGGACGAGAATTCTAATGTGTGGAGTAATATATGTTCGTTTTAAATGAGATTTGCATCTTAGGAGGTAATCAAGTTTATTTTGCTCTTGGAACTGTTCTGGCTCTTCTGAAGTTGTCGGCTACGAAACCCATTGAGGTTGTCGGTTTCTCAATTTAGGGTATTTGTGTTGTATTTTGTTTGGAAGTGATGTATTGGTATTTCAGTTGTAAGTCTATAGCATTTTGTTGAGCATCTAATCATTTAAATAGTGAATAGAACTCTTTGCATACAAGGTAAAATTCTTCTAAAATTAGCTTCTAGATGGATGTTGGCCAACCATGCTTTTGGTTGGTTCTGGTTTGACCATGTTATGACTCAAGAGGATATTGGCATTTTTTGCACTCATGTATTTGACATCTGAAAGGGCTAGTATTTATACTTGAATTGATTGATCTTGTCGCCTTAGATTATATTTGTACTTGTGAATTTAGCTCCTCCTTTGCCTTCGACAGAATTGTTTTGGCTGATTACTATGTAATCAATCAAACAAAAGGTGTATAGCTGACTAAAGATGACATTCTTTGGCAGATTTGGTAGTTGGAGCATTTGATATTCAAGATATGGACATGATATCCCAACCTTACTTTATGTGAAGGTATGCACAGGGTCTTCCTCTTAGTCTCGGCATCTTCTTGGGTGTTACCGGGTTTTCAATGCTAAAGTCATATCACGCAGAACCTTATTTCGTTCTACCCAGTCATGTTTGCTTCCTATTTTCTACATTTAAGTTGTTGTAGCTGTTCATATGCCTTTCTTTCTTTAGTAACCATGTTCTTTTAACTTTGTACTGTAGGAAAGTTTGTGTCAGACTTATGTTTTTCTTTGACAGATTACCTTACTGGTTTGTCTTATTGTCTCAGAAGCTTCACAAAGCAAAGCGCATTTGTACTTATATTTGATGCTTTGCTTGTATTCTGTTTGATAGGAACCTAACTATTGTTGGTCTTAGTACAATCATTACAAATTGATATCCATTTAGCAAGTGGGAAGATGATACTAATTTCCTCCTTTTTTTTATACTACTGTAGGAATTGATGAAGATCCAGCTGTCAGTTGCTATTACAGCTCTCGTGTTCTTGATCTGCATTCAACAATTAACATGTGGTTAGTGCCTAAGAAACTACATTGTATTATCGACTTGCAGTTTCGACTCTAGATCCCTTTTTTAAAAAAAATGTCAGTCCACCTATAGTATGGATTGTCAACCTAATTGATATTGTGGTCTGAATTTACTGGCTGTTTGGAAAAACTGCTGCTGTGCTTTCTAATAGTAAAATTTGAGTGGTCTCTGCAATGCTGTAATACTTAGCCTGGTTTAAATTTGGTGAAGGCTGGTGGGTCACAAGTCATAACTCATGAGTGAAATGTTTCCAACTTTTTGTTTGACAAGACAAGATCATCCATTATCTTGAAATTACGGTTTTCATATTATGTACTTCTGTTCTGGAGCAATGTGCATATACAATAGGGTTGTTAGTATTGCTTGACGCAGTGCGCCTTCATGCACGTACATTAGGGGGCTTAGGCCCTTTTGTCTTTTCACCCATATGCTAGAGTCAATTTTTGGAAATTCACTTATTTGGTCCCTTGGTACTTGTTACGATACTCTAAACTCATCTGGTTTAGATGTGGTTCTGGCAGTGTTTCACCAAACTATTTAAGCATTTGTTGACCTGTAAAAAAAAAGCGAAAGCAGCGAAACTGAGTTCTTTTTTTATCTAATTGCAGAACAGGTATCAGATACTTCTGGAAGTAGGTGGACTTGCGCATGTTCTTCACCTCATCAAGAAACACAAAGCTCTATTAATGCAGCTAACTGTTCTACATCTTGTGATTGTCAGCTTGGTAGGTCATCATTTTATGCTCTTTCCTGTTGTTTGCATTAGTGGGTTGGAGAAAATTGAAGATCAACCAAAGCAGCACAAAAGATTGATTTTTTTCCTAAGAAAAAAACTTATGACTTGTAGAGCTGTATTCGTCAATAGATTTATGCTTTCTTTGTCACATGGAGAAACTAAGACATTATAGATAGTCTACTACTATAGAGATGGAAATGTATAATGCTTCAGTGACTAATAGAGTGAGAGACTTTAACCTATTCTTTAGTAAGATTTTCTTTTCGTCGTAGTTTGGGTTTGGAAATTTGATTTTAGTATTTCAGGAGGCTTGATACCGAATAGGATTTAAAGAACTCTGCTTTGTTACATGCTTACATACCTTATAGTGGAGCTTACTATCTGAACTTGAGCGTCCATAATTCAATCCTCTCTGCACCAGCAATTTCTTACAAAATTTCTTTTCTAATTCTGAGATGTGAGATCAGGTGTTGACCCTTTTTTCCACTTGGACTTTTTTTTGGCAAAGTGACTGTTAGATCAACTGGCAACAGATGGAGATGTGTCTGTGATAGTGGTCAGCTGCCGACGTTGGCAGCACATGATCAGAACAATAACTGCTTTACAGCCTGTGATTGCACCTCTGGTAAATTTCTAACTTTTGTTATATGTGCTCACATAGATGCCAGGACAACTTGCAACTACTTGGTGTTTGGGCTGCTATGTCAAAAACCTACCACATGCAAATTACATGTATCGAATATAGATGTTCCTACCTCGTAATTTTGTGTTAATTTTAGGTAGTTTACCTCTTGTAGCATGGCATGAATTCTTGTCATCATCCAAACCTTAATAGATGATCGTAAGTGCATTTTGATCCTTTTTCCTCTCAATTTCCATAGCTTCCTTCCCATTTGGCTTTATATTGAGTCATGTTCAAGTTATGTATAACCTTTCTCAAGAACGTCAAGAACTCCTTATGCACCAAGAATTGTTTGCATTCGAAGAGACCACTATAATTTTCTTTTGTAAGTCTAGGATATAAAAAAATGGCATTGCTCTGTGTTGCCATGCTTCGTAAACTAGCTTTGATACCAATTTGTTGGAAGCGGGATGAACTCTCACAATATGTTTCACAATATTATAGGGAGGAAAATAAATGCTTCCTGTAATCTCTTATAATTCTTTGAATGTGAATTGCATTAAAAATGATTTACAAAACAACATATTTATATAACTAAATATACTAAGAAAACTAATGCTTCTCCTAATTCTTCTCTTATTCAGTAATATTAGTTTTCCTTAATCTTCTCGTCAACATACATTGATGTCAAGTTTATTTAGTTACTAATTTAACATCTTCACATTTGAATCTTGAACATAATACTTGTGTTTCTTAGTGAACCTGTATCATGCTCTTATCCTTCTATGCTGAAACCTGTCGGACAAAGTCTCTATAGAATGTACATTAGCTTATTCTGCTAAAGGGGTCTTTTTCTTATTTCATTGTTTTTTGTTTAACAGGATCTTTAACTGATTCTCAAGCTCCAAGCAAACACATCTATAGCAGAGTAATTGTGATCATTCTCTTCGTATGTTTGGTGCTCATTACACTTGCATTTATTGCATCCGTCATCTTCTATTTCTACTCAAGAGGCAAATGTCAGCAACAAAATACCGTGTCGGACAAAGGATCTAGCCTCAACAGTGCTACTGACCTGATAAGACACAAGTTTCTTTCTCAGTCTCTGTCCAGAAGCAATGCAGGGTTTACGGCAAATCCAATCACAGGTAAAGTAACCGATTTATTGTATGTGATTTTGGTTAAGGTACAACTTATTACCTTTCAATTTGATGAACAGATGACTGGAAAAAGCACTTAATATTCTTGGGCAATGAATGTTTAGTCTTGGGATATGACATACTATGTTCAAGTTTTCTACTTGGTATCTTGATTGCTTGTTTTGCACTCTTCTTACAGGATGCTTCGGCTTCGCTTCCCTTTTACTTGGAAGAAAAATGAGAATAATTCATGGGGCAGTCACCCATTTTACATATTCGGAGTTGGAGCATGCAACAAACAAATTTTCTCATGATAATTTGATTGGAGTTGG
Organism: Beta vulgaris subsp. vulgaris; assembly: GCF_026745355.1. Classification (NCBI taxonomy): domain Eukaryota; kingdom Viridiplantae; phylum Streptophyta; class Magnoliopsida; order Caryophyllales; family Amaranthaceae; genus Beta; species Beta vulgaris. Next base: position 10,427,150 of record NC_079210.1, read on the forward strand.
GGGATGGAGCTATGTCTATCGTGGTCATCTTAAAGATGGTAGAACTGTAGCTGTGAAACGACTTAAAGCGTCCAAGGGACCAGATTCTGACTCCGAATTCTTTAAGGAGGTATAAGCTTCCCGCTTTTGCAATCTTCCTAATGCTTGGGCCGCTGTTGGAAGCCCAGCATATTAGTAGCAACTTTGGCTACTTGCTAGACTGTTTGGTTTTGATCACAGCATTTGTCTAATGATAGATATATTTGTGCAGGTTGAGATCATATCAAGACTGCACCATTGTCATATTGTGCCTTTACTAGGTTACTGCTCAATTTCATTGGGTAAACAAAACGAGAGGCTACTAGTTTTTGAGTATTTGCCAAATGGTAACTTGAGAGATTGCCTGGATGGAAAAAAACATATGGATTGGGATACCCGTGTCGCAATTGCCCTTGGAGCTGCCAAAGGGTTGGAGTATCTTCATGAAGCTGCTGCCCCCAGAATTTTGCATAGAGATGTCAAATCCACTAACATTCTTCTGGATGAAAACTGCAAAGCCAAAGTAAGAACTTTTTCTGGGCTTTTGTTATGTCAACTTCCTTCATGCATCAGTAATGAGAATCAACGTATAGAATTCAACTATTATTAGCAGATGTTGTTCCAATTTTTCTTTAGTAAGGGTACCATCTTTGTGGTTCGTCTCATATTATTCAAATGATTGCCTTTTGGCACAAATATGAAGGAAAGAGGAGAAAGATAGAATAAGATGAACTGAAATTTCAATGAGACATGGTGTTCATGCATCAGTAATGAGAATCAACGTATAGAATTCAACTATTATTAGCAGATGTTGTTCCAATTTTTCTTTAGTAAGGGTACCATCTTTGTGGTTCGTCTCATATTATTCAAATGATTGCCTTTTGGCACAAATATGAAGGAAAGAGGAGAAAGATAGAATAAGATGAACTGAAATTTCAATGAGACATGGTGTTCATGTGCCAAAAATGAACTGAAATTTCGATGAGAGACATAGTGGAACCATGTGCCAAAAATGGGTTTTTGTTCTATTAATTTATACCACCCAGACGGGAAGTGTCTAAACTCTAAATTAATTACAAGCCGAGGAAATAAAATTTTCTGATTTTTCTGAGGAGCAACATCCTTCACAAAATAAAATAGGACGGGTTAGCTGAAAATTCATCCAGACTTTAATAACCGAAAAAATAATTAGTCTGGAGAGTTTCTGAATTTTTTACATGGCTTTATGAGCTTTCGATCAAATACTAAGCGAGGAACAATTTTCCTTGGATTTGAGAATCTTGTGATGCTGTTACATGACAAATTTGCTAACTTTATATTGCAGGTAACTGATCTTGGTATGGCAAAATGTTTAAGCAACGATGGTTTCCCCAGTTGCTCCTCTTCTCCTGAAAGAATACAGGGAACCTTTGGTTACTTTGCACCAGAATATGCAATTGTTGGTAAAGGTTCATTAAAATCAGATGTTTTCAGTTTTGGAGTGGTTCTTCTTGAGTTGGTGACTGGTCGAACTCCAATTTTCAATGTATCTGATAAAGGAGATGAAAGTCTTGTCATATGGGTATGCAACCTGCTTCTCTCTCATGCATCAATGGCCAGATTTTGTCGATATGATTGTTCTTTCATCTACCACTAGTAGTTATTTTAAGTACCAATTCAGCTGAGAACATAATTTCATTTTTACGAGGAAGCATGTGTTGTAAGATTGGCCTGTGGAGGTCAGGTCTACTTGCCCTTTGCTTGCTAATTGGCACTTGGACCAAATTGACAAGCTTAGAGCTGAGACTGCAATGGGAGATTTTTGATATGTGATTAAGGCTCTTTGTTGTTGCTCGTGGTGTAGGCTGCTCCTCGTCTACAAAATAGCAGGCGTGTAATATCAGAATTGCCTGACCCTCATCTAAATGGACATTTTCCTGAAGAAGAGATGCAAATAATGGCTTATTTAGCAAAGGAGTGTTTGCTTTTGGATCCTGAATCCCGACCAAGCATGAGCGAAGTTGTTCAGATCCTCTCAAATATTGCTCCAAATATGTCAAGGCGAAGAAGGTTTCCTGTGAGTTTGTTCCAGGTAAACATTTAGACCGCCTTTCCTTGAGATGCAATTTAAATGGAAAAAGTTATCAAGTTGATGATCATTTCCCTTGAGAGTATTTCTTAATTCTGTCTCATTCCCCGCCGACCTTGAAACTTTGATCACCTACTGTTCAGATCTTTTCACCCCTCATTTTGATCTAGATTGCTAGAAGCTGTATGTGATTGATCAAGATCCTTCTGGTTTCTTCACTGACAATTAGTAAAAGTAGATTATTTCAGTTTATAGTTTTGTTTGCCATAATACACTAAAATCATCAGGTTCCCCTCTGATCACCATTTGGCATCTTACTTCAGAATCTTTCTCTTTTTTCGTGGGGACAAATCTTGGGATATAGCAGAAATCTATATGCTGTTCCCAGTTGTCATGACTTGCTTATTTTGTTACTGGGTTCTAAAAATTTTCCTAATGTACCTTTTCTTTCCGTGACAGGATTAGGAGTTCCGAAAAATATTTGTCAACTTTCAAAGCAACTTCTATGAATCAGTAAATTTAGCCATGTTGATCTAGTATCTACACTTAAACTATGTCAATATCTTTCTGATTGCTTTTTCAAACGTAAGAACCTTATGCCATTTTTAAGTTTTAAACAGTTACGAGCTGGTCAGCAACCCTGTGGGTTTAGCTTGACGTGTACAAATAGGATCGGATACCAGCTATTAAACACTGAGGTGCTGGTTCCGTATGCTAGGAGCCAATGGGCAAGCATTATCTGAGTAGGCTTTGTAATGAATTATAGGCATGTTGATGGAGTTACAAAATATTGTTTTGGAGATTAAAAATAAGAGGAAAGGTTTTCTTCTTCTTTAATGTCCATTGTGAAAATATACATGTGTAGCCCGTACATAGACATTCTACTTTGATGGCTCCCTTTTGATTCACTTTCTCTGTTTCAGCACTTGAAATTGCATCTTTCTCTTCTTGCAGAACTTGTCCTCTCACAGCATGAAAAGTGAACAACCGTATCTGGAGAATTCGACCAGTCAAGTCGAGGTTCTTGTAGACTCTGAGGAGCTCAAGCAAATGTGTCCAAGTAGATGGTCATCTCAATGTTCATTATCATCGGACATTGACCGCACTGTCTTGGCTGATAGTGTTGGGAAGTCGGTAAATCTCTCCTCGGTTCAATATGTCAATAGTCTGCTTTATTTGACATCAAATGGAAATTGTAGTACCAATAATGACGATGATGAGATTGTGGACCTGACTGAACCTCGGTTAGAATCATTCTGTGTAAGAAATGATCAATGATCTTCGACCTGTACGTAGTGCAGAGTAACCACCTTTGACAATGAAGAGCAAACACGGTTTATATGATCTGGAAAGTAATCTGATATACGAAACAGTAAGTTACCAACGCGTATAAGTTATAACATTATTAGAGTGTAAATCAACATCACATTTTTTTGTTCTGTATGTCTTTGTTTCCACGACTTCCTTCTTTGTGCATCAGGTTTCTTTTCTTTTTTTTTTTTCCTTTTACCGAGGCCTGATTGCCGTTTAGCTCTGACCTTGTACTAATATATAGGGATCCGATACATAAACATATGACCATGAGAAATGTAATGTTTAACAATGGTTTTAGAATGAAATCTTTGGGTCCCTAATTATTTAACATTTTGTGGTCATATACTTCCTCCGATGAAATAAGTGAAACACTTCTTTGATTTATGTGACTTATTTGTTAGAGAAGTGTTTCACTTATTTTAGAGACGAGGAAATATATATATTTCTGACCACTAAAATCATCTTGTGAATACATTATATTTTTTTTATTATGGACTTTATATTAATAAAAATTAAGTTTTTTTATTTATTTTTATCATCACTATCTGAAGTGTTCTCTTGATAAGAAGTATTCAGCAGTGTGTCACACACTCACTGCCACTTTTCTTTTTTGTGATTATGTTGTTTCCCGGTGAACGAATCGTACTACACTAGAGCCATCCTTTTTGCAGGGGATCTTGGCACTTGGAAAGCCGACAGAGTCTTTCCTACCTATACAGCTTAGACTATTCTTTGCGTTGAGGTTGCTTTTTTTGCGTTGAGGTTGCTTTTAGTGTCTAAACAACACGCGAGTGAAATTTCCAAAGCTTAAAATGACCAAATTGCCCCTGTTTGAGTCTCCTAAAAGACTCAAACGGTTGGTTGCCTAGACAAACTCCTAATATCAGGGGGTGAAGTGAAAAACAAAAATAGTTGGAGGATTTAATAGAAAATCATTTATTTACTTTTTTTTCCGAGATTACAATTGTACTGTTTGATAAAAAGTACATGATTTTTTGAAAATAAACATGGGTTGCTTTATAAATGACTGTTGTCTTAAACCCGTCAACAATGGTTGGTTTATAGATAATAAGTGTCTCAAACGTACCAACAAGGGTTCTTATAAATCACACTTTTTTAGAGGAAAAAACCTAGCGAATTACGTTAATCGATGTAACTTTTGCTTTTTTTTTAAGATTACAATTTTACTTTTTGACAAAAATTAAGAGTTAATATAAAAACATGGGTTGATTTATACTCCTACCACCCCATAATATAGTGCTCACATTCTTTTTTGGGTGTCCCAAAATGTTGTGCCTACTTTCTTTTTCATCAATTTGTTTGGACTAAATTATCCTTCATTTTTACACAAACTTTTCAAAATACACATACCTTTCTTTCAAAATATGTGCCCCAATTTATTATTTTATATCATTCCACGGAACATTTATTACTTTTTAATTTAATTTTTAAAGGAAAAAGAAAATAAAAAAACTAATTCCGGGACAATAGTACCAAAAAGCACTTACTTAAATATATGTTTTTGGGAAATCCTACAACTCCTTCCATTTTTCTTAATTCTAGTGAGAAATAAGGAGTGAGCACTATATTATGGGACGAAGTGAGTATATAACAATTATCTCAAACACATTAAGGTGGGTTGGTTTATATTCCCTCTGTTTTTTATCTTTCTCGATATCCTGTGCGCATCTCCAATACACATATTCGAACTTAAATATCTTTCATTATATATTAGTAAAAATTATAACGAGTGAATATTAATAATGTACTAATTGAGACGAATCAAACAAGACCCTACATGACTATATTTTTTCTTATAAATTGAAAAAGGTTGAGAATATTCTCTCTAAGTATGAATAGTGTCAAGATTCCAAATGAGAACGATAAAAAATAGAAAGACAGAGTATATAACAAGTTATTAAAATTTATAACCAATGGTTCTTATAAATAAGAAATTGTACGTTATGAGGAAAAAGCTGGTGAAACACGCTAATTGATGCAACTTTTATTTTTTATCAGATTACAATTGTACTTAGAGGTGGGCATGGGCCAGGCCGGGCCTGTTCACGGGCTCGGCCCGCGGGCTTGAGTAAATGGCGGGCCGGGCCGGGCCCAGGCCCATGAGTGGCGGGTCGTGGCGGGTCGGGCTTGAAATTTTAAAAATTTGTCCACGGGCCCGCGGGCCGGCCCATGTTTTATGTTGTGTTTTTGTATTTTTGACAGTTTTAGGGTAAAAAACAAAGAAAAGAAGCGTTCGTCCCGCGGGACGGCCCACGCGGGCCGGAAATAAAATTTCTTGACCATGACAGTCTCGCAGCCCACGTAGCGGACAACGGGCCGGGTCGTGCCTCGAGCGGGCTCAGCCCGCGTGCCGGCCTGTCCCATGCCCACCTCTAATTGTACTTTTGGACAAAAAAGTACTCCCTCTGTTTTTTTTTATCTTTCTCACTTAGAATCTTGACACTATTCATGCATAGAGAGAATCTTCTCAAATGTTCTCAATTTATAAGAAAAAACATAGTCATGTGGGTCTTGTTTGATTCGTCTCAATTAGTACTTTATTAATATTCAATCGTTATAATTTTTACTAATATATAATGAAAGATATTTAAGTTTTAAAACGTGCATTGGCAAACGTGCAAAGTCAAAGTAGGAATGATAAAAAAAAACAGAGGGAGTAAGTTCTAACACATAGAAACATGAGTTGATTTATAAATAACAGGTATCTTAAAAATATAAAAGGGGTAGGTTTATAAATAACAAGTGTTTTAAACACAAAAACAAGGGTTCATAAAGTCAATTTTATTTTTCCCCTTTCTTATATTATATTTTGCTGAGTATTATTGGATGGGACAATTTTTTAAATTCAATTAGTGTACTTTTCCTCCTTTTTTTTTTAATCCTCCACCAATTTTAATTTGAAAAGTGGCCCTTACTAGTGGTTTCAAAATCACTAGTGGCTAGTGTTTTATCACTACCCCCTTAGGTCACCTAGACTATTTTCTTTGTGATTTATTTGACAATTATCGATATTGATAATTAACAAGTTATATGCAAGAAAGAAAATAAAAGGTCGATAAGTAAAACCCTATTTAAGTATTTAAATAAAAGCAATTTACAAATGTCTTTAACAATGTTTTATTATTCATTGATATTACATACCTCATAGACATTCTTTGAATAGTATTTAACATTAAGAATCGTGGTGGTAAAATCACGGCGGTATCCTCCTCCTTCTCCATTACATAATTTGTCGAAGCCTCACTCTCTTCATCAGTATCTTAATCCTCCTCCTTCTTCTTCTTCTTCTTCCCACTAGAATTTTTTGCACGCGATGCGTGCTTGAATTTTTTTTCGAAACAGAAACTCGATTTTCTTTAGCATAAGAGTCAAAATTTGAACATTAGACATACGAAGTATAATTGTTTTTAGTTGCAAAATTTGATTGGTTTAGTTTCTGTCACTTAAGTCTCTCACCATTCTTTTTGTTTTTTTTTTTTTTTACTTTTCAAAGTTAAATTCTATAAACAAAATAGAAATTTTATTGATGAATTTATTTATGATTTCTAATATTATAATTTTTTAGTTGATTTTTGAATTAAGTACAGTACTTCATAAATTGTAAAGAAAGTCGATACTTTGATTTCAAGTCAATTTTTTCATAAGTTGTAGTTTGTAAGTGAATTTTTAAATTTTTGTAAAGTTTTCTCATTTTAGTGATTTGCATAACGTAAATTATGCGATTTTTGGTATTTTTGTTTGAAGTCTCCTTTGATTTGTAGTGAATTTGTTTAGAATGGGAGGGGGTAACATAGTCTCTTCATTTGGGGACACCATAGCTCCCCCTTCCCTTATAATTTAGAAAGGGAGGGGGCAAAATAAGCATTTCAAAAAAGGACACAATTGCTCCCCCTTCCCTTATATAATAGAGATTATTAGTGTCTTTGGAATTCTGACATTGTGTCCTATAATGACTTTTCTCACCATAACCTAACACTCTACTTTTTTTCCTTATCGACTCTTCCACTACTCTTTTCCCTTGACTTTTCCGGCTTAGATCTCCCATGTTGTCTCCTTCCTCCACCCTCAGCACTGTATGTTCCACCAGATGACTCCCCGAAATTCTAGAGTCGAGTACATTCACTCAACACCAATTTCCTAACATCATCAAATCTTAATGCTTCCTTCCTTGCAGAATTAGTAATAGCAACAATTTTTACCTCATTATCAGATGGAATTTTCACATAGGGCAATTCACAAATTCAATAATAAATTTAGTAGCAGATTTACCATCACCATATCAAGTTCAAACAAACGACGCATCAATTATACTCCCCCGTAACGAATTACTAGCAACAATTGAATACTTAACCTCTCACAAATAATGACAAATATTGCTAGTAATACGTTATGGAGGGAGCATCTTATTTAGAGCAGATTGCTTCTCCTACATGTCTGAAAGAGTCTTGATTAACTTCGCCGTTGTTTTCACGTCATTGGCATTAAAAGGAACACTATTAATTTGCCAATGTCAATCTAACCACACCTAGTGATTTTTTATCCAACATATCCCAACATTCGTGTTTAATTATTGTGGACTGCTTTTCCAATAGAGGTTGATATAGGTCTTTTAGGTATATATAATCCTCCATTTCAATCTTCCAGAAACCAAAGTCCTCACCATTTATCAATCCTCACCCTCTCGTCATCCATTATACCTATTAAGCACGATCTAGCTACACAACAATATATTCTAACTCTTGACACCCCTTGTTATGAATAAGTATCGTAGCCGCTAACAAATCAAGTAATTAAAGTATACGAAACATGAATAAAGAAATTAGAGCAGTAAAGAACACACAAGATTTGACGTGGAAACCCTTGAATATAGAGAAAACCATGAACTACATTAGGACTTTAAATATGTGATGATGATACAAGGAGAATTTTTAACCTTTCTAAACTCTCTACTCTCTCTCTCTAGGAGTCTCTCTATATCTAAGGATATATGCCTCACTTATGGCATACTAGCCTTCATATGCACGCGATGCGTGCGTTCATTTCAAAATTTGTTATTCTATTAGATACTCCATTCGTACTTTATTTATGATTAAACTTAAATGTGAAAAATTCAACAGTTAGATGAATTTAGATATATTAATTCGCTAATGTAAAAAAATAAAAAGGTTGTGAGTGATTGTTAACATTTATTTTTTGTGAATGAATATTGAACAAAAAGAACAAAAATAATGAGTTGTTTAACTGAATTAAAGAGTATCAAAGGTAGTGAATGTTCAGACTTTTCATGTGCACTTATGTATGCCATCTTTTTTTATAAGGTATAAATATTTTGTCCATTTAATTTTTGATTGAAGTATTTGATGCATATACCATTTTAAACTTGTTTTAAATGGCAAGTTGGAATGAGAATTTTTAAATGATTTGCTTTTGTAATTTTTTTCATTCCATTAATTAGATCATTAAGGGTATTTTAGTCACTTCAAAAGAGGACATCACACCTCCTCCCTTGGCTTATAGTAGTACTAGTCTTTTGTGCACGCGATGCGTGCGAAGATACATCCAAATGAATCATGATGAGTTGGTTTAAATTATTTTTATTTTGAGCAATAAAACTTGTCCACTGCTTGTCTGATATAATTTAGGAGGATTTTTTTTAAAAAAATCTTGCTTGTTAGCCAGGAAAGTTGGTTCATATACTTATTTGCCACTTAAATCGGTGAAGAGTAATTTTTCTCCTTTTCTAAATGTTCACACTTTGAGTTTCAATTATATTTGAAATGAAATTTTAAATTTTCATACACAATCTGATTTTGCATGAAATGGTCATTTTAATTTTTCTCCTTTTCTAAATTTTAACACTTTGAGTTTCAATTATAATTGAAATGAAATTTTAAGTTTTTCATACACAATCTGATTTCGCATGAAATGGGCATTTTTAATTTTTCTCCTTTTCTAAATTTTAACACTTTGATTCAATTATATGTGAAATGAAATTTTAAAATTTTCGTACACAATCTGATTTCGCATGAAATGGTTTTCGCAAATTAATGTAATTTTTTTTTCTGAAAATGGATTTTTGCAAAAGTTGTTCGCAAAAAGGTTTGATATTGTTTTGTTTTTCAAAATTTATTTCTGAACATGGATATTTTGCAAAAGTTTTGGGCAAAAATTTTATATTGGAAGTTTTAAAAAAAGAACTAAATGTGTCATAAATGAATCAAATTTCTACACATCTGTTTTTCTGATTTTATATGAAAATGAATCAAATTTAAGTTTAATTATATAAAAGCCTCTCTTAACTAATTGCTATTATCTCCATTTTTTCAACTACATAACAGTCGACTAATGTGAAATAACTTTGAAGATTAAAAGAATTATGTAACTGTTTAAAAGTTTGCAAATCGCCGATGGACGAATGTGTGATATCACTGTCAAAATCTTATGTTTTTCTCAGATTTGTGTTTATAGGTAATTTTTGTGAGTATGTAATTGTGAATGGTTATTGAGAACAATGATTTGTAAGTGAATTTTGTGAATGTTTTTGTAAAGCCCCAACCTCTAATCATCGTTGTTAAGTTAATTAATCGATTATTAGCAGCGGAACCTAGATAGTCGGTGCGTTACCGCCGTACTTTCCATAAGGAAAATACAAGGCAACATAAAATCATAAACTTAAACATTTTATAACATGAAGCATAATATAGATCCAACATTAGTCTTGATTAATAGAAACTTAGTTACTAATCAGAGTTTTGACATAAACTTAAATTAAAACCATGAGACTCTAGATAATCTAGATATTAATCAAATCCTCACTGCTACGCCATCCCGTTATCACCATCGGTACCTAAAACATAAAACAAAACGTCGTGAGCCGAGGCTCAGTAACATACTACTCTAACATCGTAAATTCATTTCACATCATTTTAGTTAAAAACAGGGAGAATAGAATAAGTAAAACATTTCACAAACATATCATATCATGTTACATTATCTTCTTTATCATGTTCATCATCATATATATATTTTACTTTGGTAACTTGGCTAGTACAACGGAAGAAACGTCTCCCCAAAACATCATAACATCATAAACAGAAGGCAGCCACCCGAGGACAAAAGCCCTCACTAAACAAAAGGTGGCGTTATTTGCCCAGAATGCGCGGTGCCACCCGAGGACAATAGCCCTCACTAAACGGAAGGTGGTTAACCGACCGGAAGGTACGTGCACGACCCGGGATAACAGAATACTTGCCAAGAACCGTCTTTCACTTGAATTTATCATGTTTCATTGGTTTTAAGCATATCCTCATCACGTGAATAATTATATTATTCATTTCATCATAACATCATCATCACATTTCATAGCATCATATCATCATAACCATCATAAAACATTTCATTTCATCCCGCAATCCATATATAAAACATAATATTAATCATGATCATAAAACATACTTTGAAGGGGAATGCGGGTGTTAGCAGTAGACGTTACCTGAATTCCTGCTTAATAACCTTGATAGCCGGGGGAGGCTTGTAATATCCTTTATCTTCCTCAATCTATTCAAGAATAATTTTATTAATGAACTTTTCGTTATTTAGCTTTTAAGCCTAAATATTAGTTAGCGCTTATTAAGGTCATAGCGGTTATTATAACGTCGTAAAGGTCTCCTTAAAGGTCATTATTTCTTAATCGTTAATAACTTTTTAATTAAGTGAGCTCTTTAACACTAATTAATGAAATAACTCATTTAGCTATATTTTTAGAAATTATCGAATCATTAAAGTTATATTATTACATATTATATAACCTTTCGAAAACATAACATTATTCTAGTTCATAGTTAATAACTAATTAGTCGTCCATTAATAAATTAATTAAGTTTAAAGTTATAATAGATCCATTAACATTATTTTAATATTATTTAGTCATTTAAAACTAACAAGTCACGTAACTAATTATTATAAATGAACTTAAGGATTAATGAAGTACTCATAACTTAAATTCAATATAACAACAAGCTTAATGAATTATTTTTAATTAGTTTTAAACAACTCAACTAGTTTAGAAATCATGAATTATAACCCAATAATAGATTTTAGTATATAAGTTAGGTGGTTTAGTAAAACTAACTAAATCAGTCCACTAAAGCTAATATATTAAAGCACAAAATTAACTTAAATGATTTAACTAAGTAAATTCAGATTATAAGCCCAACATTACTACTTAATAAATTAAACTCACATGACTTATTAAAGCACTAAATCAGCTCTAGTTTAACTCAATTTGTCCATCTAATACTCAATAGCTTAGCTAATACAATTAAAAGTCAGATTTGAGCCCAATTAGTGAACATGCAACACTTAAATTGAATTGGTTTGGCTAATATAAGTCAGTTTTCTTTAGGCCCAATTTAACTAATTAACACTAGGTAGTAGTTTGGGCTTGCATTAAAGGGAGAAATAAAAAAGGTGGTTTTATACCTCTGCTCTCTTGGAGCAGGGACGACACCTCGAATGATGAACGGACGCCGGCGAGCAGTGACGTCGGCGGCGAGAACGACGGACGATGGCGGAACGTCGCGGGCTAAGGTCGCCGGTGATGCTGCACAACCCCGAAAGTGACGCGCGAAGAGGAGAGGAGCGAGGGTGAAGAGCGCGAGGAGGAGAGAGAGATTGAAGCTGCTGGCGCGGCGGTCTCCGGCGAGTGACGTGCGAGGCGGCCGGCGAGCGACGACGAGGTGAGGGCGGGATTGAGCGCGGCACAGGTGGCGCGCGCGGTGGCCGCGGTGGTCGGTTGTGTGGGGTCCGAAACAGAGGAGAGAGATTATGAATTTGGGGCTTTCTCTTCTTTTTTTTTTTATTTCTTTTAGTTACAATTTTCCGGCGATTATTGACTGAATTTCTGATTAGAGAGAAGAGTTGTTGTTGGTGTGTTCTTGGTATTGAATCCATGATTATTTATAGGGAATTTTGGAGTTAAAATCAGTGGTTGGGAGGAAGATGGTGAAGTAAATAATCTGATTTTGTTAACTTGAAGAAGCAATGGTGATGGGTTGGGGACAGATCTTGACTGAAGAAGAAGAAGAGAGTTGTGATTGCATGAGTGACAAATGGACACGGTGGAGTGAGGCGGAAGACACCATTAATGGGGATTGACCATAGCTTTTTTTTTTCTTTTTCCTTTTTATTTTCTCAACCAAAAATCAGAAATTTTTCCACACTAACACCTTCAAACGTGACTTAATGAAATCTTGGGTGAAATGTTGACATTTTGTACTTTAAGTAAATTATCAACTATTAGCCTTCTTGTTTAACTCATGAAATTGTAAATTATAAATATCGTCATAATTTAAGTTGGTAATTTTTATGTTAAAATTTTATAATCATTTTATTATACGTTGTTTAATTAGTGAAACGAATAAAATAAAATATATTCTAACTACATTATTATGTTAATTATTCACTTAAATATGTTTAAAATTTTTAGGATATTACAGTTTTTGTATGTATTGACGTCCTAGTATATTGTTTTGCTTGTAAGTTAATTTTTAGTTTTTGTAAAATTTTCTGATCATTTGAGTGATTTTTACAACGTGATTTTCTCAATTCTATGAGTGATTTGTAAAGTTTCCTCATATAAGTGATTTCTGAGTGATTGTTGAAAATTAATTTTCGATGGCTTTGTTTTACCCCCATGTTGGTATTGAGATTCTTTTTGTAATTTAGAAAGGAAAGGGGGGCAAAATAGTCAGTTCAAAAGAGGACACCGTTGGTCCCTCCTTCCCTTATGTAATAGAGATTATGAATAAACAGCCTCAAACATATTTATACTAGATAGGGTTGGAAGGAACACCTAATGAAATGGGAAACAAAGGGGTCATAAACAAGCTTGAAAAGTATCCATCGTGAATAGCCGCACCCGACGAGTGGAGAACTACCGGACCCAGCGGTTAGAAGAGAAGCAATACAACACATAATATGTATATGCCAGAAACGCAGTTAATAAAGCTATAATATTCAACACAAGTTCATCAAGCTTTCAATTCTCCATCCAAGCAATGACGAAGAATCAACCTTCATCAATTATCAATGTTCCATGCCTTGATAACCATCTCCACGACCTCCAACAATAATCCCCCATAAATTTATGGATTTTATAAATATATTTTAGTATTTATATATTTATATTTAAACATAATTTAGTTAGAAATTATTTATTATTTAAAGAAGGTTGACCATTTTAAAAGTCAAAGAAATTATTTTAAGGATTTAAGGAAGTCAAAATATTTTTGTTAAGACATGCTTGAAAAATGTTTGAAACTAATTGGATTTGGAAAAGAAGTTTAAATGGGCTTGAGGAACCCAAATTCTAAGTAGATTACGAAAATGATTTCTATTGATGTTAGGAGTTCTAAATCATCAATCATATTCATCATAAACTCTATTTTTAACCCAATTTGCTTTTCCTAAGCCCAAAAGGGAAGGCCTATTTATAAATACCTTTAACCCAATTATTTTACCACACAAAATTTTCTCTTTCCTCCCTTGCACAACCGACGCCCATTTTCTCTCTCTTCCCTTTCACGTTTTTTTTCTCCTCTTCTAATTTTCTTTCTTCTTCTTCAAGAAGTGTTTCCTTCTTTGCCAAGAAACATCACCACACCACCACAACCATCACTATCATTGCTGCACCACTACTGTCGTTGCTGCCTTCTTCATGCTGGCGCCTTTCCTCCTTTGTTCCTTTGATTTGTTGGTTTAATTCTTTTCTTCCTCCTCAAGTTTTGATTAAAGATTATGTTTTTATGTATTGTTTTAGTACTAATTATGATTAATAACTTTAATCTACTGTTTTAATGATGAATCTATATTTATATAAATATAGTATCGAAAGAATAAAATTTCAGATTTGAATATTATATTTAGATTGATCTTTTAATTATCAAAGCATGAATTTTTAGGGTGTTAAAGATTGGAAAATCATAGTACAGTAGATTTATAAACTATGAAATTGATTTAACTTATGAATTTAAGCATGTTCAAGTATGTTAAATATAGTTTTAATATTTTAAATTTGTTGGAATTTTACAAAGGTTGTTATTAATGGAGTTTTATGGATTTTAATGACTGGTATAGTAGTACTATGCTAGGTAAAATAAGCAATTGAAGTTTTAATGGTAAAAATAACTTTTAAATATTTTTAAGGAGAATTTAAAGTATTTTAAAGTTGCTGGAATTTATTTGGAGTATTGACTTTGAATTATATTGGTTGTTTTAGGCGGAGATTATTCAATAGGTGATTTTGAAAGTGATTAGATGTAATATCCCAAATTTTTGTAACTATTTTATAAAATTTATTTTGCTATAATAAGATTTTTATTCTGAAAGATAAAGAAAAATCTTAATAAATCAGATTTTATGAAACTGTTTTTATTTATTAAATCAGATTTTTTTTATCTTTTAAAAAAAAAGAAATAATTTTCAAAATCAGAATTTTATCTTTTTTTAAATCAGATTTTTTTTCGTTCAAAAAGAAAGATTGAGAGAAAAGAAAATTCTGAAATTATAATTTGAGTTGGTTTTGGAAAAGGATTAGATTTTTGTAATACTTATCTTTTTGTGAAACCCTAGATTTACATACATATATATATACCACAAACACCCAAAAATCTCCACGTAATACACTTTCTTCATCTTTTTGGTAAGTTATAAATTTCAGATCTAAAATCACCATTGTTGTGTTTCGAAGGTTTCAACAGAAAAAAAACTTTTAAAACCGGATGACTTGGCCGGAGTCCGGCGTCGGTTTTCTTCTTCTCTTCTTCTTCTGTTTTCTTCTTTCTTCTTCCTTCTTCTTTCTTCTTTCTATTTCTTCCTTCCTCTTTCTTATTTCATTTGGCTTTGCGTGCGATGCTTCACAGTAGCTCCAAGATTTGATGTTTTTAAAACAAAAAAAAAAGAAAAAAGAAAGGGTCAAACGTGTGCTGCAAAAAATCACGTGAAAGGTGATTTCTGTCACACATTATGAAAATGGTTTTTCAAAAAGTGACAGTACATTTGCAAGTATTTGTTTTTTTTCCCAATCATTTTTTTTCTTTTCTCTTTTCTTTTCCTATTTCGGTTATTCAACTCTATCTTGTAAACTTGATCAATTATTTTCCGGGATACTATATCAAGTGACTAACTTTAGGTAATATTATTTGTTTTAGACGGAAACTTCGTAGGAGGCGAATTTTAGTTGATATTGCTATACTTGGGAAGCGTTCGAGGTAATTCACAATGTCCATCAACAACTAGAATCCCGTTAGGAATTGTATGTGCTATGTGTAATACATATGGTTGTGTGATTCTACGTTTATGTTAGATGTATAGTATGTGACGGAAATAGTATAGTACTTTCTATGACAAAATTATTATTATTATTATTATTATTATTATTATATTATTACTATATATTACTATTACTATTATCCCTGCGTATAATAATATGTATCTACTGGTATTGTTGTTATGAAATTGGATTTTTAATGTACCTAACTTATACCATCGTATTAAAATTATACTAATAGTGATAATGTACTTAATGGGTATAACTAGTGTGTTAATGATGTAACGAACGGTATTATAAGTTGATATATATTGGACTATATGAGGCTCTAATGATGGATATATATTTTGGTTACTATGAATTATGGACGTTGATTATTATAATTTTATTAAGTGGCTAAGTTGTGAAAAATATTATTTGAACTAAAGACATTCATGTTAATGTTAATGTGATTTTGATGTGCCATAACTATTAAAATATATTAATCACGTAAAGTGGAATAATATTGAGGGAATTATCCTGTGGACTTGGATCCTCCATAGGTGATGAACAGTACTTGATTTTATTCTGTTACAACTCTTTTGTCTTCCTCCTAATACTATTGGTGCGCATTGCGGATACCCATTAGATTAGTGAGGGGTGTGCACACTAGGGACGTTCTGCAAAACGATATTGGCCATTGCTCTTAATTATTGGGTGACGACCCATGTTGAAGTAGGTGGTTACTGGGATTAGTCCCGGCCTACTGACGTTCGATTCCCTCTAATAATTAATTTGATGTTGTGTGATCATATAAACTTGGAGTATTAAATTGATTAAGTTGTTATATATTGTTTGTATTACTTATACATGTCTGTTTTAGTTATACTTGTCTGTATTGTTTATATTTGTATGTATGTTATAAAAATTATTTTTAAAATATAACTATTATTATTATTTTACGGGATGGAGTTGTAATTACTTAGCTTTCGCTAATTTTTTGTTTTTTGTTTTCTTTGTTCTCTTCCTATATATATTTGCAGGTTGGTGAAAGGGACTACGTTGCAGGAATGAGTGAATTTATAGTTTTTAAGTTCACCTAGTTTAATAAACATCATATACTGTATTTGGATTGTTTAGTTTTGGTTTGGTTTAAATTAGACAACTTAGTTTGGTTTATTTTGATACTTTGGTTTGTGAGTAAAATTTTTATTTCTAATAATTAGCCTTGCATTTATTTTGAACAATAGATGCGGCGGTAACACCCTAAAGGTTTGGTCAGATATTTTAATGAAAAGTGAATATTTTATAAAGTTTTAGAACCAAAGTAATTGGGTGTTACAAATTGGTATTCAGAGCTTAGGTTATAATAAATTAATATAAATTAAGAGTTAATAAAATTTGCTAAATAATTTGGAGTTTAAGGTTAAATAATATAGGTATAATAAATTAAGTAATAAACATTAAATAAATTGTGAGAGTGGGATCGAAAAGGGTTTATGTGCTTTAATGTGAAAGCATTTATTTCAGGTGCTTATTAATTGTGTCTTTTCGTTCTTATTGTTTAGATGTTGTAACTACAAGAAAATGTTGCCTCGGATGACCGACCATAGATTTAGAAATTTATATTTATAATAAGGTTTAGACTAAGTTCTTTAGTAGTATTGAAATTCTCTAAGTTCCTATTTATGTGTTTTTATTAGGAATTTATTACTTGACTATTTGAGTTGAATAGAGTTTAAGTTCTTGTTATAATTTTGTTACTTGTCAAATTGATGATGTGAAGCATGCAAAGTTGTCTTGAAATGTTATGATGAAATATATTTGTTGAGTCATGAATTTTCTTATGATGAAAGTTTGTATTGAGTAAATAAAACGATGTGCAAGACCATGTATGGGTGAATAGTGTAGTAATACCAATGCTAATGTGCAGGAATTGTATGCAAACCTATCAAGTATACACTAGATCTCGTAGGAGGACTTTTGAACAAATGGCTGAAACCCTGAACAACTGTTGAGAGATTGAGATCTCTTGAACAACTTTCGCAACGTATGGGTTTAGTGTTACAAAACCAATTAGGAAATAATGGTGGAGAGACCCACAAGCTGCTATGGCAAAGAAGTTAGCAACCCTTAAACCTCCAATCTTTGTAGGAAAGGAAGACCCCTTACTCTTAGAGAACTGGCTAAGAGACTTTGATAAGTTATTACTGCTACTGGGACACCTGAAGCTCAAAAAGTAGACCAAGCTACCTTTTATTTGAGGGAGGATGCAGACACTTGGTGGGAGAGTCAAGGACCTATTGTTAGAGCTCAGGAAAACTTTAATTGGAATGCTTTTAAGGTTGCTATTAAGGATAGATTTTTCCCTGAACATATTAGGAGGCAGAAATACAATGAGTTCACTAGATTTAACCAGGGAGGTACTATGTCTGTGCAAGAGTATGCCCAAAATTCAATGAGTTAGCTAGATTTTGCCCTAATGTTGTGCCAGATGAGAGAGCCAAGGCTCAAAAGTTTGAGGATGGGTTAGCATTTAGAATTCAGACCAGACTTGGGGGAGCAACTTCTGCAACTTTTCAGGAGGCTTATGCTAAGGCTTCTAATATTGAGAGGATTTTGAGGCGTGAAGAGGAAGTTATGGGGAGGAATAAGAGAAAAGACCACCTAACAATCAAAATGACCATGGAATGACAAGAAACCTGATATGGGGTAACAATATAATGGGGCAATGATCATAATAAGGTGGTGGTAATTATCTAGGGAACCGTAGCAATTACCAAAGTCAGGAGAGATCAAACCAGCAAGAATCCCGTACCCAAAACCTACTTGTAGGAAGTGTAACAAAAGCCACCCAGGATTTACCTGTCAAGGAGACCCAATAACTTGTTATGCTTGTGGAGAGAAAGGACATAAGGCTAATCAGTGTCCCAAGCGTCAGAATAATGGACAAAATGGAAACAATAGGGGTAATAAGAATGGTCATGGACCTAATCAGAACCAGAACAACAACAACCGCCCCTGTAACAATAACAACTCCCAAGGTCAGGCTTCGAATGCTCAAGGAGGGAAAATACTCAGCATAATGGTCAGAATAACAATCGAGCAAATGGAGGAAACAACAATCAGAACAGCAATGGAAATGGTGCTCAAGGCAACAATGGAAGAATCTATGTTATGAACCGGAATGAAGCAGACACCAACGCCAATGTTGTGATGGGTACTTTCCTCGTAAACTCTAACCCTGCTTACATGCTTTTTGATTCTAGGGCGTCTCGTTCTTTCATAGCTAGTTTATCCGTTGAAAAGTTAGGAAAAGGAAGTTAGTCTGCGTTACATTAGACCATATGAGATCTTGGAGCGAATTGGGGAAGTAGCTTATAAATTAGCCTTACCAATGGAGTTAGCTCATGTTCATAATGTCTTTCATGTGTCTCAACTTCGAAAATATGTCCATGATCCTATCCATATCATTCAACCTAAACCATTGAACTAGATGAGACCTTATCTTTTGAAAACGCCCAGTTAGGATCTTTGACACCAAAAGAGAAGTACCGGAACAAGGCGGTAAAACTAGTCAAGGTGTTATGGTCAAGTCAAACTTCTGAAGAGGCTACTTGGGAAGCCGAAGATGATATGAAAAACGATATCCCGAACTTTTTCAGCAGGTACGCTTGAGTTTCGGGGACGAAACTCTTTAAGGGGGGTAGAATGTGATACTAACTTTTTGTTTGCATATTAGTAGCGAACGATAACGTTAAAGTTCGAGGACGAACTTTCTTTTAAGGGAGAGTAGATGTAATATCCCAAATTTTTGTAACTATTTTATAAAATTTATTTTTATAATAAGATTTTATATTACTGAAAATAAAGTAAAATCATAATAAATCAGATTTTTATGAAACTGTTTTTATTTATTAAATCAGATTTTTTATCTTTAAAAAAAGAAATAATTTCAAAATCAGAATTTTATCTTTTTTTAAATCAGATTTTTTTTCGTTCAAAAAGAAAGATTGAGAGAAAAGAAAATTCTGAAATTATAATTTGAGTTGGTTTTGGAAAAGGATTAGATTTTTGTAAATACTTATCTTTTAGTGAAACCCTAGATTTACATACATATTATATACCACAAACACCCAAAAATCTCCACGTAATACACTTTCTTCATCTTTTTGGTAAGTTATAAATTTCAGATCTAAAATCACCATTGTTGTGTTTCGAAGGTTTCAACAGAAAAAAAAAAATTTTAAAACCCGATGACTTGGCCGGAGTCCGGCGTCGGTTTTCTTCTTCTCTTCTTCTTCTGTTTTCTTCTTTCTTCTTCCTTCTTCTTTCTTCTTTCTATTTCTTCCTTCCTCTTTCTTATTTCATTTGGCTTTGCGTGCGATGCTTCACAGTAGCTCCAAGATTTGATGTTTTTAAAACAAAAAAAAAAGAAAAAGAAAAGAAAGGGTCAAACGTGTGCTGCAAAAAAATCACGTGAAAGGATGATTTGTTGTCACACATTACATGAAAATGGTTTTTCAAAAAGTGACAGTACATTTGCAAGTATTTGTTTTTTTTCCCAATCATTTTTTTTCTTTTCTCTTTTCTTTTCCTATTTCGGTTATTCAACTCTATCTTGTAAACTTGATCAATTATTTTCCGGGATACTATATCAAGTGACTAACTTTAGGTAATATTATTTGTTTTAGACGGAAACTTCGTAGGAGGCGAATTTTAGTTGATATTGCTATACTTGGGAAGCGTTCGAGGTAATTCACAATGTCCATCAACAACTAGAATCCCGTTAGGAATTGTATGTGCTATGTGTAATACATATGGTTGTGTGATTCTACGTTTATGTTAGATGTATAGTATGTGACAGAAATAGTATAGTACTTTCTATGACTAAAATTATTATTATTATTATTATTATTATTATTATTATTATTATTATTACTATTACTATTACTATTACTATTATCCCTGCGTATAATATATATGTATCTACTGGTATTGTTGTTATGAAATTGGATTTTTAATGTACCTACTTATACCATCGTAATAAAATTATACTAATAGTGATAATGTACTTAATGGGTATAACTAGTGTGTTAATGATGTAACGAACGGTATTATAAGTTGATATATATTGCGACTATATGAGGCTCTAATGATGGATATATATATATTGGTTACTATGAATTATGGACGTTGATTATTATAATTTTATTAAGTGGCTAAGTTGTGAAAAATGTTATTTGAACTAAAGACATTCATGTTAATGTTAATGTGATATTTGATGTGCCATAACTATTAAAATATATTAATCACGTAAAGTGGAAATAATATTGAGGGAATTATCCTGTGGACTTGGATCCTCCATAGGTGATGAACAGTACTTGATTTTATTCTGTTACAACTCTTTGTTGTCTTCCTTCTAATACTATTGGTGCGCATTGCAGATACCCATTAGATTAGTGAGGGGTGTGCACACTAGGGACGTTCTGCAAAACGATATTGGCCATTGCTCTTAATTTATTGGGTGACGACCCATGTTGAAGTAGGTGGTTACTGGGATTAGTCCGGGCCTACTGACGTTCGATTCCCCTCTAATAATTAATTTTGATGTTGTGTGAATCATATAAACTTGGAGTATTTAAATTGATTAAGTTTGTTATATAATTGTTTGTATTACATTATACATGTCTGTTTTATGTTATACTTGTCTGTATTGTGTTATATTTGTATGTATGTTATAAAAACTATTTTTAAAATATAACTATTATTATTATTTTACGGGATGGAGTTGTAATTACTTAGCTTTCGCTAATTTTTGTATTTTTGTTTTCCTTTGTTCTCTTCCTATATATATTATGCAGGTTGGTGACAGGGACTTCGTTGCAGGAATGAGTGGATTTATAGTTTTTAAGTTCACCTAGTTTAATAAACATTCCAATACTGTTATTTGGGATTGTTTAGTTTTAAATTGGTTTAAATTAGACAACTTAGTTTGGTTTATTTTGATACTTTGGTTTGTGAGTAAAATTTTTATTTCTAATAATTAGCCTTGCATTTATTTTGAACAATAGATGCGGCGGTAACACCCTAAAGGTTTGGTCAGATATTTTAATGAAAAGTGAATATTTTATAAAGTTTTAGAACCAAAGTTTTGGGGTGTTACAATAAAGGTGGCCTACCAATTTGTTTACACAAAGGTACGTACATACTTATGTGTTATGTGATGTGGTATCATGATTTTAGAAAGGAAAAGTTGTACTATCATGTATGGGAACTTTGTAAGTTCATATGTGATTTCTATTATGGTTGGATTTTACATGTTTTATGCCTCTGTGCAAACATGTTGATTATGAGATTTGATTATGAGTTGAGTATCATGTTTGTATGGAATATTGATGCAAGCATGTTGGTTGGGAACTTTAGTTATTAATTCACATGGAGGAATTAATATATTTATTGAGTTGAATCATGTTGAATCATGTTGAATCATGTGTTCCCTTATATCAATATTTTCTCTACTTTATGAGGATTGTGGGTCTTATTTGGTAAGTTGATAAGTTATGCCTTTGAAAGGTAAGTTGGTTGTTGTCTAGATTCAGCAAATAAGAAAGATTGGAATAAAAAGGAATATCTTGGATTGTAAGTTGTGTGATCACTTATTTAATCGTAAGATAAAAAGGAGTTCAGTTGTGAATGTTGATTATATATGTCTGTGTTGCTTGTGTGTCATAACAAGTAATAAATTGTAAATCACGTAAAGTGTTGGATAGTAATAAACTTTAGATTGGTGCACGTCTGAAGTTGGACAGTCAGGAGTTGGGGTTCATGGTGCGCGTGCCATGGCTTTTTCTGGAAAATGGATTGATCACCATTCCTATTTTT
Source organism: Beta vulgaris subsp. vulgaris (assembly GCF_026745355.1). NCBI lineage: Eukaryota > Viridiplantae > Streptophyta > Magnoliopsida > Caryophyllales > Amaranthaceae > Beta > Beta vulgaris. Next base: position 10,449,763 of record NC_079210.1, read on the forward strand.
CAAAGGTTCCTCAATATTGCATGTCATTCTGGAATACGGAGTCGCACCCTTTTTTCGTCTTCCTAGGTGAAGACATGTTTTGGTAAGATAACTCGGTCCAATAACTATTCCATTAAAGTAACAAAAAGATGGTTAAAGTTTCGTTCAGTAAAAGTTATCTACAGAATGTTAGATTGTTATATTATTATTTATTCCTACTTATAATTTATTAGTATCATGTTAGGAATGTTTATTATTATTATTATTATTATTATTATTATTATTATTATTATTATTATGTAGTACCCAACTTTGCTGATTACGTGCTTTGTTTGTGTATGTTGATCATTGCTTTGCCATATTGATCCTGTGATGACCTATTTTGGTGACCAGATTCTTTAGATCATTGACATCTACAAGTTTGCAGATGTTGCATCATGGAGATCTAGAAATGGAGAGCTTGTGTAACAAATTGTTTTTATCTATTGCTTTAGTAGGAACATATTATATTAAGTTTGGTTTGAAGTTAACATTTATAGCGTGTTGGTTTTAAGTACTTTATTTATTTATTATATTTCCACTTGCATGCTTCGTGGTTTACCTTCCTCTGAAGGTTTCTTTGCCAAGTTTCACCAGCGGCTAACAACTCACCTGCTTACTGACACGTGGTCTTCTGCATGACATCCGTTTGTCATGTCGCCGATTAACCGGTAAAATTTTTTCTCTACATCAAGCTTTTCCTTTGCATGTATTTATAGCTTGCGGTTACAGTGAATTTATTTTACTCGAATCTTTCAATCGCATAGTTCCAATATACCTACTATAATAAATTTGCTCCAAAACCTATATATACGCAAAACATGAACTCCTCTAGGCATCAAACTAGTAATAGTAACGGGCTGCATATCCGTTCTATTCATAAGAGAATGGGTATCCTCATTAGCCAACCTCCTTCTTCTCGACCACCCTTACCTAATATTGAGTGGAGTCACTCAGTGGTAGGTCGGTTTTTCCATCTAGTACCCCCAAACATTAGTCTTGTGACTAATATCGTCAATAACCACTGGATTACGCGAGGCTCTATTCGAATTCTTCGAACCGGAGTTTACTTCATCTTTGAGTGCCAAGATCCGCGTGATCGTGAGGCACTTCTTCGCAAGCATACCACTGTTATTGATGGTAAGGTTATTACCTTTAGAGCTAGTTCTGCAAATCAAGTTCCTTCTGCTATAAATTTCAACCTAGCTACACTTTGGGTCCGTATACATAATTTACCTTGGCGTTTTTTGGAGAATGAATGGACGACAAGAATATTGTCCCATGTGGGTTTGGTGGATTTTGTGGAAGATACTGGACCGGGATTGCCACCGGAGGCTTTCCTTCGTGCGAAAATGGTTGTGGATTTATCCCGACCACTCATTCCAGGTTGTTTTTTACCCTTGGGGGATGGGCAAGTTGTATGGGTCTATTTCAGGTACGAGGGTGTTTTTAAGTTTTGCAAACAGTGTGGTTGTGTTGGACATCATACTGGACAATGCCCAATGTCCGCGTACGATGCGCATCATCTCATTCATCGTCGGTTTACGGAGTTTGAACACGATGGCATGACTATCATGTTTGGTCCTATGGAGGTTCCTCTTTATACGAATATTATTCGTTGGTTGCCAGACCGATTTATTTATCGAAATGCTCGTGTGGATTTAACTCGCATTGTGCCCGACCATGATCCATATATCTTTGCGGAAAGGCATGTTGAGGTTCATGTCGTCGATTCCAGTTCGGAAGGGGAGCCGGAGGAGGTCGCGAGTTATGAACACTCCATGGAACCTCCAAATTTGCCTTCTCAGCCAAATGATCCTTCTTTTCATGAATCAGATTATCGCACCAACCCTCCTATGTCGTATTCTAGGGGCTCCATGGACAGTGTCACTCAAGATCTCACCAATGGGCCAAGTGGCCGAGAAATACTTTCCTCCCCTGGGCGACGTTTTGGCCCAGATGAGGTCACGTATGGTAGGGTCGGGAAATTTTTGGCCCACCATGCGCAGGGTTTACGAGATACAGGGACTCCAACGGCTGCGGTACGCGAGCAGGGATCCAGGTCTCTTTTTCACCACTTGGGGATTACTACACGGCCTCCGCAGCCCCTTCGTCTCGCGCTTAGGCCGGAGGAACTGGATGGTCCTCCCACTGACGTGGGGGGGGGAGGGTAGTGATGCTATATGCACTCCTTCTCCTATTAGGGTTCCTACTAGTCATGTGGGCACTCTTGAGGCGCTAGTTGCGCAAGGTTGGACCACAACCCGACCACTGGACCCCGATGAGCCAGGGCCCAGTAGCTGGCTGCGCCTTCACCCTCCTCACTTGGAGTCCCATAAGGCTCAGACTTGTTTTTTCGCTGGCCATAAGCGACGGACTAGGGTATTGCAGCATAGCTTCTCTGCTAATGGAATTGATGACATGAGTGATGATGCAACTGGGTTGTCTCGGCCTGCTAAGCGCCAAAGGCTCGATCAATGGGAGGCCAAAGGGGGCTTTCATTTGGGCTCGATGCATGAGGGGTCTCATACGAAGGCTATCACTGATATCTCGATGGCACGCACATTTGGAGTAGAACCTGGGGAGGAACTTACTTCACACTTGTCTAGGAAACGATGTGCTGCCACATCACCACCCCTTCCTGCTGGGAAATGGATTTTTAAGCGACAACGGGGTAGAGGCGTCGCCTCTGAGGGAGATAACATGGATCTCCGATTCTCGTTGATGGTCAAGGTTTCTGATGAATCTGCTAGGGTAGTGACTGACCCAGACCAGTCACCAAGTTCGCCATGAATGTCCTTTCGTTAAATTGTTGGGGTTTGAACTCCAGCGATGCCCCGATAATTCCGTATATATTCTGGTTGAAAGCTACAGTCAAGCCGATGTTTTTTTTTTTTTTGCATGAAACGAAATGTTCTGTCGCTCATGTACATTCGTTGTTGCGTAGTACTAATCCACTTACTGTAGTTGGAGTTGATGCATTAGGTTCTAGTGGTGGTTTGGTTGTGGCTTCTTGGGCCCCTTTTGCGGTTGATGTACTTAGTTCTATGTATAACTTTGTCTTTTGTAAAATATCAGCTAATAATGGAATGACCTGGTACGTTTTGTTTTTGTACGGAGAATTGAGCCAGCAACATCGTACTATAGTGTGGGATCATCTTTTGCACTTGCTAGCTTCTTACCCAGAGTTCCTTATTATTGGTGATATAAATCAAGTTGATCATTACGACGATAAATTGGGAGGGGCTCCTATTATTAGGGTTTGGGATGAATTTACAAATTGGAAGCACGATTTACAACTACAAGATATTCCTTTCGTGGGGCCTCGGTTTACTTGGACCAATAACAGGGAAGGTGAGGATTTAATTTTGGAACGTCTCGACCGTGCTTACGCCTCTCCCACTTGGTATGAAAAATATCCACTTCGCTATGTTAAAAACCTTCCTATTCTGCATTCCGATCACTCGGCTATCTTTTATCGAACTGAGCCACCATCCCAGGTCATTCGTCGCCCATATCAGTTTGAAAACTGGTGCTTCAGCCACCCTGATGTGCTTAACCTTATTTCATCAGTATGGAGCATGCCCATTGCTGGGTCCGTGATGTACTGTTTCACTAAACATCTCTCAATTTTTCGAAATGAGATTCGGAGATGGTGTTTGGATCACAAAGTTGTTTGGGGAATTGACTGGAAGGGTCTTTCTACGAAATTAGATGCTAATGCAACTAATATTTGCACTCTTAGTTAGGGGCATGATTTCATGATCCAACGGCAGTAGGAGTTGGATCTAGCTTCTTTAGCCCACATGTATTGGTCTCAACGGTCTAAAGACAGGTATATCCAACTTGGGGAACTCCCCACCAAGTTCTTTTATAATAAGATGAAACGCAAACGACAATCTGCTTATATCTATCTTCTCAAAAATTTCGAAGGACAATGGATTGAGGACGGGCCCACCATATTGGACAATATCTTAACCCACTTCAAAAGTGCATATGGCCTCACTCAGGGAACTAGCACCTCTATACAGGATCATGATGAGGCCAACGATCTTGCACTTCGAGAACTAAACTTACCACATCTTTCTAGGATGCAACAACAACAACTCCTGCTTCCTTTCTCCGAGGGTGAAGTGCGGGAGGCCATGTTTGGTATAGGGGATGCCAAATCTCCTAAGTTAGATGGATCTACTGCCGAGTTCTTTAAAACTCACTGGGTCAGTCTCGGGCCACAGGTTTTTCAAGCCGTCAATCACTTTCTCACCACAGGATTCATCCTTCGTGAATGGAACCAGACACTTATTTTTTTGTTGCCTAAGGGTCCGAATCCTGAAGATGTTACTCAATTTCGGCCGATTAGTCTATGTAACACAATTTATAAATGTGTCACGAAATGCTTGGTTAATCGCCTGCGGCCGTGGCTCCCTGATCTTATCACGGAATACCAGAGTGCCTTTATCCCTGGTCGGCATATGGATGACAACATTTTGATAAGTCATGAGCTGAGCCATGTCCTCAATAAACATCGTCGTGGTAACGTTCATCTGGCTGCGCTCAAAATTGACATGAATAAGGCATATGATCGGGTTAACTGGAGGTTTCTCTTAAAGGTTCTTCACGCTTATGGGATCCCCGACCACTGGATTCAATTGATTAGTCAATGTATATCCACAGTTACCTATCGCATCTTGGTCAATGGACAAGTTACGGAGGCCTTTCCATCCCACTGTGGTCTCCGACAGGGTGATCCACTATCTCCCTATTTGTTTTTATTCTGTATGGATATCCTGTCCCGCATGTTAACTCTGGCTACAGATCTACGTCGTTTTGATGGCTTTCATGCACACAGGTACGCCCCTTCTATCTCCCATCTGTTTTTTGCTGACGATGCCCTTCTTTTCTTTAAAGCGTCGACTACGTCATGTACGACAATCTCCAATCTTCTTGGTCGGTTTTGCCATATTTCTGGGCAAATGATCAGCCTCCGTAAGTCTTTTGTAAAATTTAGCCCCAATATCCCTGAGAGTAGAGTCCTTGAATACAAAGGTATCCTGCAGTTGGACTCGACACAATCCTTGGGCACATATCTTGGTGCTCCTGTGGACATTCAAGGGAAGAAAATTCAGCATTTCACTTTTCTACTGGATAAAATTTCGCAACGTATAACGACATGGAGCCATTCCCCTCTCTCGCAAGCGGCGAAATTGATCCTCATCAACTCCGTCCTCCTAGGTTCTATTGCTCACATCCTCTCGGTCTTCTTGATCCCCACAACCATAGCCAACAAGGTGGATGCTATGCTTACTTGGTTTTTCTGGTCTACCAGCTCTGGTAAAGGAATTGCTTGGCGAAGCAAGGATCTCTTGCATTTGCCCAAGGGTGCTAGTGGCCTCGGGTTACGTAGTATTACGGTGCACAACCGCTCACTACTTATTAAGAAAGTTTGGCGTATGCATCGGAATCCCAATCTTCTTATAAGCAAAAATTTCTGCTACAATCCGGGGGGCAACGGTACTCCACTAACTCCACTATGGTCTTTACGGAGGCAATGCTCTTGGGGTGCTCGAGGTCTGCATCAAGCTGAGAAGGTTCTCTTGACGAATTATGTTTGGAAAGTTGGTTCCAACTCGGGTCTAATTGCGGGTAAGGAGCGATGGGTCAATGGGGAGGTTCCCCTATTTCGTGATAATGTTCCTCTTCGTACTGTCGCTACTACGATAGTGGCATCACTTTTGTTGCCGCAACAGCAAGGTTGGAATGTGTCCCGGCTACGCTTGCTTTTTCAGTCGTCCACAGTTCGCACTATTCGCGGGTTAGAGATTCCGCGGTTTACTTCTCCTTCCGACATTCCTATTTGGCCTTTTACAACGTCTGGCTAATATACCACTAAATCTGGGTACTACTTTCTCTCTCGAAATACAGATATCTGTAGCATGAACTCCCCTCTAGTTTCGAAAATTTTTCGACTTCTATGGGGACTGCGCATCATGCCAAAGTGGAAGCTTTTCCTTTGAAAATTATGCAACAATGGGATAGCAACATCCGCTAATCTCTCATCTCGGGGTGTCGCCATTTCCGATATTTGCACAAGTTGCAATATGGAACCTGAGACCTGTCAACACATGTTCCGAGTTTGTCACTTGGCCACTGTTTTATGGCAATCAGGCCAATTGGGTATTCATTCTAATTCAAACCCTGCTGTAGCTTTCAAGGACTGGCTTATTGCTTGGTTCCATTATTTCTACCAACAGGATGGCTATAATGGCGATCGTCTTCCCATGTTTGTGGCCACTTTATGGGTAATTTGGCAGGTTAGGAATAAGCGTGTTTTCAACGGAATACTTCCGGACCAGGAATTTCTTCGCTCTCTAGTACACCAAGGCACTCAGTAGCACCTCACCTTTCTGGCTCAACCCCTGCCCAAAGGCCAGGCTCTGTGCATCGATTCGGGTCCTCCGGGGTTCCTTATGGCGCATTTCGGGGTTTCTTTCTGCGGCAACCCACATGTACATATACAAGTGGATGGTTCTTGGACCCCAGCTTCTCCTTTGGCAGGCATTGCTTGGGTGGTTGAACATCTGGCCAGTAACACTAGGGAGGGTCAGGGCAGTTGCATTCCCGCCCCTTCAGCTCTGGTTGCTGAAGCTCAGGCTTGTTTGGGGGCTTTGATTTGGGCTCAAGGCCATGGTTATCATCACATCATGATTTATACTGACTCTGAACTGGTGGTCAGGAGTTTACTTCATCAAGACACTCAACCGATTTCAATTGCTTGGACCCTGGATGACATCCGATCCATTGGACAACAATTCCAATGGTGTCGGATTACAAAGGTTACTCGTTCACAAGTTCAGCAGACTCATAATTTGGCTACTCACGTCCGGAAGGGCCAAATTACGATAACCGTTTTTTAGTTTAGTTTTGTTTTTGCTTTTGTACGCTTCTCCGATGTCAAAAAAAAAAAAAAAAATCCTAGCTATCACACATAAATCTTTTATATTGTTTATTACTCATTTTTCTTAAATCTTTTCTATTATGGTTTTAAACATACAATTACGATTTTGTAGATATAAAATAAAAGGATGTTTAAAAGTATTCTCCTCCCCAAGCTTAGGTTAGAATTGCCTCAATATCATAGGAGTTAGTAATGAAAATTTGAATACACCAAGTCCATTTACATATACAATTCAAAGCAAAAAAAAGTATATAAAAATAAGTGGGCATTACATTGTTGAATTATTGAATTATCGTAGTTGCGTCAGACATTGGGCCACTTCCATCATTCCATTTCTCCCAACCCCAAAACCCAATGTTTGCTTTAAAGTTTAAACTATCGATTACAAAACACAAATAAATCTTATTAAGTCCTCCCAAAAGCAGCGAATCCTGCGCTTTGTTTAATGTTTACATAAATAAAACTCCAAATTTCATTTTCCTCCCTCTCTTAAAGTCAAAAACTCTCAAATCTCTCTCTCTCTCTATCTTCTCTTTCTCTATCTCTTTCATGGCCGCCACATTTCCGCCGCTGTAACACAACACCACACCACACCACCATACTTCTCCATCTTATTCTCTCTCCTAACTTTTCAATGGCATCTCATATTTTGATCTGATCTACGTTATTTTTCCATCTTTTGGTTGTTCTTCCTCATTTTATCGTAGGTTTTTGCAAGAAATTATAATGGTAAGTAAATGGAGAAAGGCAAAGTTAGCGTTGGGTTGCATTCAACTCCCGCGCACTCAAGGAGACAATAATAGTAATAATATTTTGTCTTCTTCTTCCGCTGCCGACGTTGTTGCTAACAACAACAACAACAACGTTGGCATCGGCATCGGCGAAGGCCCTCGGCGTTTCTCTGACGCTGAGGTTTCTCCCGCCGCTGCCGATTGCCGTCCTCCTTCTCTTTTAACTCCTACTCCTTCTTCCTCTGGCCTCCGCTTCTCTCGAAACTCTTCCAAATCATCTAAGGTTCGGATTCTCACTTTTATCATTTTTTTTTTTGGAATTGTTTATCTATAAGAGTTCGAGCTTTGACATTTAATTACTCTTAAGTCATGCATGTTGATAAGATATATGTACTTATTAGTTAAATATATTAATTCAATTTGATTTTTTTTTGTTATTACTTCCTGTTTTTTTTTAGTTTTACCATTCCGACTTTGAACACTATTCACGTATTTCACTTTGACCATTTTGTATTATTTATACGTGAGGAAAGTAAATGTATAGTGATGTGAGATCTTTGGCGAGATAGAAATGGTGGAAGTAAAAGAAAATGGAGGAGGTATATGTTGATAATTAGTAGAAATTTGTTGATAAAGAAGAAAAAAGGGTTAATAATGGGATATACTGTGAAGGAATCTGAATAGTGGGGGGAAAGATGGGGCTTTGTTGATGTTATGGGTTGTTGTCAAGAGGTAAGTGGATTGTGGGGGAAAAAGTAGGGAGGGTGAAATTAGAAATGGTACTATAACTTTAGGGACCATTATACTTTGGCTCAATTGTAAAAGGAAAACCAACAGTAACAGTGTTTAGTAGTAGTAGTAGTAGTTTTATTGGTAGGATGAGGGGTATCATTCAACTTTACTTCCCTTCAATGGGAAAGGAAAGTGTTTTGCGTGGTCAGCAGCTATGGCCATCCATCCATCTATCTATCCATCCGTCCTATTTTCGACGAATTCTTTCATTCTCTCTCTATTCCTGCTTTTGATGAGTTTGCCCATATAGAGAAAAGCCTGTTGACCGTTGATTGCGAGGTTTTTTACAATGGGATGAAATGAGATGAGATGAGCCTACACCTCAAAGTTGACAAAGGGTAAGATGGGAGGAATGTATGGGTACTACTTAAAAATATAAAAGAAAAAGAAAGGGGGGAAAAGAAAACAGTACTACACTACCTCTCATGATTTTTCCACTTCTTTTGATGGGTGGGGCTCTCTAATGTTTGCCTTGAAAGCTTCATTATTACAGGGAGAGTTGCTTGATCACTTTAACTTTAGGGGAAAAAAAAAGACAAGTCTTTCCCACTTGGGGTTGTTTTATCAGATTTAAGTATATCCTTCATCCTTCTGGCAGCCTAACTTTGACTTTATTATATGATTTTTCTTGGTTTAGACAATTAGATTCAATATGAAGGTATTTGATTCTTGCTTAAAGAGTTCTACTTTGACATTTTATCTGTCTGGTGGTTGGTTTTTGACCACCCTTTTTGTTGTTTTTATTCTGTCTTGATAAGATAGGATGATATTAGTGGGTGAAAAATTGTGATTTGGCTTTTTCAACAATGAAATTTCTTGCCTCTGTTTTTGGATGATTATTAAAAATACGCAAATTATCGTCTGAATACAAGGCTCATTATTGTTTATGTAAACATCCTAAACTTTCAACAGAGTTGAATTATAAATATCAGCCTTCTCACTTAATAATAGAGATTCTGTTGAATAATGATTGGTATTTCACCTGAAAATGGGAAAAAAAAAGACAATCTCATACAAAAAGCTTGAAAATATCATCCTTTCCGATTAATCTCTCTCTTGTGTTTGGTTGAGTTGCTAAAATGTTTAGATTATATTGGTATAGATATTGAAGATTATTCATAGTTTTCAGTGATTTGCTCAAAGAGTATAAAGCAAATTTCCTGATATACATCTAATGGCATTCAATTAAGTACTATTTATTATTTTTTAAGGTCCTTTTCATCATGGCTTGTTAACAATGGCTTTTGTTGTTGGGCACTATAAGTTATCAAAACTTCTAATTTGTTTTCAAATGTTTTAGCTGGCTTGTTGCTTTTTCCAAAGTTTACTTGTTCTAATAGGTTTTTCAGATGTGGGATTTTACTAGTCGTTTTAACTATTTGGATCTTGGGTCCATTTCTATCTAACAAATATAGTACTATGTCAGCTACTCCATTTAATGTTGTGCCCGGTAGGATAAGGCGGTGGAATAGGTAATTCTGATGTCATTTTCTGTTTTGGATATTTCTTAACATAAGACAAAGGCAATGGACCATGCTTTAATATCTATCTATGGGCCTTTGTACGCATTGCGGTTTAGATCATTAAGTAACAAATTTAAGAGGTCTATATCCCCACTGCATTGCTACAGAAGAATAAGATATTTCCTCATCTTCAAATTAATTGACCATATTGACCCCTTTCTCTACAAACTATAGCTTTGAAATTCTCTTTTATGTTGTGGTAAAATTTACATAAAATTACTTGCAGAGATGAATTAACAATGTTTCTATGTTATCAATCAATACTTGTTTCCAAACAAATAGATCAAATTTACTCAAGAATTCTGATGTAGCCCTTTTTGCTGGGGGTAAGCATATTACTCGTAATATTCTATTGAGTGTTTTTGAGTTAACTATTCACATTCCAGTATTCTGTTATTATATATCTGCACTCTTCCCCTTTGTGTATAAATTTTGTTTGCTTCTTTGCCCAAGATTAACGTAGGCAATTTTGAGTTCTCTTAACAGCTTTTATTGTTTCATTACTGCAGAAGAACTGTGCAATATGCCTGACTACTATGATCCCCGGCCAGGGTCATGCTATTTTTACCGCTGAGTGCTCACACTCATTTCACTTTCATTGCATCACCTCTAATGTGAAGCATGGCAATCATATATGCCCAGTTTGCAGAGCAAAGTGGAAAGAAATTCCCTTCCAAGATCAAACTCCTGAAGTTCTTCGCAGAAAGCTGAGATCCAACTCAGTGAATTGGAACAGAGATAACCCATTGGTGGCTGCTTTACATCAGCTTCCTCTTCCGCAACCAGATGCTAATCAGAACATATTTCCCACATACCGTGTTGCTGAACCTGCTGTTACGTTCGACGATGATGACCCTATAGAGGAGCAACACACGTTTAGGGAACAATCTGCTCATAATACTTCTGACAGCTCTATCAGAAGGGTGGAGATAAGGGCATGCCCTGAAGTGTCGGCCATTGCTAAGTCTGCCTCTTATGATAACTTCACAGTGCTGATACACCTGAAGGCTCCTGTTGCAAGAGTAAGCAATTATAATCCCAGTTCGCCATCAGGGTCTCAACATTCTCGGGCCCCAGTTGATCTAGTTACTGTTCTAGATGTGAGTGGCAGCATGGCAGGTACCAAACTTGCATTGCTTAAACGAGCTATGGGATTTGTGATACAGCACCTTGGCCCCCGTGATAGGCTCTCGGTCATTGTGTTTTCTTCTTCAGCCAGGCGTCTCTTTCCCCTTCGCCGGATGACAGACACTGGAAGACGTCAGGCCCTCCAGGCAGTTAATTCCCTTTCTTCTAATGGGGGAACTAATATTGCTGAAGGTCTGAAGAAGGGGGCTAAGGTAATGTTAGAACGAAAGTACAAGAACCCAGTTAGCAGCATAATCCTTTTATCTGATGGGCAGGACACTTATACTGTTGTTGGTCTTCCTGGAGTACAATCAAGGAACGATTACAAGTCTCTTCTTCCAAATTCAATCCAACAGATTTCAGGAACAAGCTGTCAGATACCAGTGCATACGTTTGGGTTTGGTGCAGATCACGATTCTGTTTCAATGCATTCTATCTCAGAAGGCTCTGGAGGGACATTTTCGTTTATAGAGGCTGAAGGTGTGATTCAGGATGCTTTTGCGCAGTGCATTGGAGGTCTACTGAGTGTGGTTGTACAAGAGCTAAAGTTGGAACTTGAGTGTGTATACCCTAGTTTGCAACTTGGCTCAATCAAAGCTGGAAGCTACAACGCTCAGCTGATGCCTGATGCAAGAACAGGTCACATAAATGTCGGGGATTTGTATGCTGAAGAAGAAAGGGATTTTCTTGTCACAATGAATATTCCTCACACCTCTTTAAGTGAAATGCCGTTGCTGAAGGTTAGGTGCAAATATAACGATCCAATCACAAATGATATGGGAATATTAAGTGAAGTTGAAGAAGTCATAATCAATAGGCCAGAGACAACGGGGCATGTAGAGGTTTCCAGAGAGGTGGATAAGCAGCGTAACAGGCTAAAAGCAGCAGATGCTATGTCAGAGGCTAGATCTGCTGCTGAACATGGTGATCTGGCTGGTGCAGTGTCTATCCTTGAGACTTGTCGGCAGACATTATCAGAAAGTGCATCAGCAGAAGATCCCCCCTGTGTGGCACTAATTAATGAACTAAAGGAGATGCAAGACAGGATGTCTAGCCGTCAAGTCTATGAGGCATCTGGAAGGGCATATGTTTTGTCTGGACTGAGTTCACATTCATGGCAGAGAGCAACTGCAAGAGGTGATACCACAAGTAGCACCAGTCTTTCTCAATCTTACCAGACCTCTTTCATGGCTGATATGATTACTCGCTCTCAGACGATGGTGCTTGGTAGTTTACCGGCTTCACCTCCTGTGAGGCCTCCTCGATCGCTTTCTGGACGTCCAAGTCCTAGGTAATTTGCAGCCTAAGCTGATTTCGAGGTTACTCATTATAACTACAATCTACATATATCCTGTTTTTGTTATTAAATTTATCCTTTAGATCTTAGTTCTGTTTAGAGCAGGTGGGGAGAGGAAGAATAGGAAGTGGAGGGTGGTTTCGGAGTTTGTGAATTGTGGAAAATGGTGTGGGTATACCTTGCACATTGTAAATGAGTAAAATAATAATGGGAGAGAAAGGGGAAAATAGTTTTTGAGGAAAATTTTGGGTGGGAATGGTATAGGTGGGTTATTGGTTTTTTCTTTAATTGGGTTAGAATTCTTGGTGTTTTTGTACATAAAGAGAAAATGTCATGTGTTCTCTTTGGGAAGAAGAGAGGGTATAGCCTTGCAAATGTAATATTGCTTTGGGTATTGGAGGTTGTTAAAATTCTTGTCAAAGTGAATGAAATATTCACTCTTGATTCTTTCCACATATTCCTAAATGCCCATATTATCTGATTTATTATTATTAATACTTTGTATATATATATTTTTTTTACTGCATTGTGGTAGTTGCTTGTAGGCTGATATTGTTGGATTCCATAACGCTTTGCCTAGGTAGCTGAGTTTTTTTTTTATTGGATCGATGTATTTGCCTAGGTAGCTGTATTTTGTGCTGTAGAATCTGTGCTTTTAGATCCGTATTTGAAACCCCGGTGAGTTGTATCTGATGCCAACTTTTTGACAGTGTATCACTGTGTTATTTTGACCTTACACAAGATGCAAGATTACTAGCATTAACTACGATAAAGGAATATAAAGTGGGTAAGAGAAGTGGTAGTACTAGTCTAAACTTGCACTTTTTCTAAAAGCAGGTGATGATGGGATCCACTATTAAAGTGGGAAGACTGGAGAGAATCCCTTAATGTTGTGAGGTGAACTGTGAGGTGGTGTGGGATGTGACATCAACCTACCTATTAGTTGCTCAATTTTTTTTACTAGCAACATTGCAGGATGATACAAGAATTTTTAATTTAGGAGATGCAAGTTTGGGTCTGTTCTTTTGGACTTATTTTCAGTCCATTTCAATTACTTTGCAATTAATTTTTTCTCGGTTCAAAACAACGGGACCTTATTCCTATATATAAAAAAATCCTCATACATCAGGAGAGAGAAAGAGAGAATGTAGTGTCAAAATTGTCAACATTACGAGTAATACCACCTCTGTATTTTTTCAGTTGCACCATTTGCCTTTTTGCCACTATTTATCAACCAACTTTGTTAAGTTATATCGCACCATTATATAAGAAAAGTGGGGTCTTATTAAATTCATTTTAATGCGAGAATTTCAAATATCAAATTTTTATAATTTTTACGCACACCAAATAAGAGATATTAAAGAATTGTCTCGGCAAATATGAAAAAGCAAATAATGCAACTAAAAAATACAGAGTTAGTATACAACATTGTAATATGGAAAACGTTGCCAGTAAAAATAGAAGTATTTTCTTAGGTGTTATACTTTGTACTTTCTTAGTTCCAAAAAGATGTGGACATTTGTTTGGGTATGTAGTTTAAGGTGATAAGTCAAGAAGTGCTTATTGAATGTCATTTTACTAATTTAGATTTATTGGGGTATTTTTTTTTTATTGGAGAGAGAAATTTAAGTATTCTTTTATTGATATAGATAGAATGTGAGACAAAGAGTGTAAGAAAACTCAATCTCTATTATATAAGGCAACATATGGGGGACACCAAAAAATAGAAAAAGGAAAAAAAATAAAGGATAACTAACTATTTCATTTGAATGAAAAAAGGGGGGGAAAGTAAGACATTTAAACTGAATATCAGTTTTTTGAAAAAATAAAATCTAAAGACGGTTTTTCTACCCAATTAATTTTATTTTCTATTTCATTTGTTATCACACATTATCGCACGCATTGCGTGCATGTAAGACTAGTACTATAATAATAGTAGAATCATGCCAAAAATTGAAGTGTTCAACCTAATTTAGAACAAACAGAAAAGAAAAGTATATAGACTATCCTGGAAAGATGGGAGAAGGAAGGGTAAGGGCGTGTTTCCCTTACTTTGAAAAACACTAGGTTAAATGAAGTTTAAACAAAAGGTGAAATATGGGTTAATACATTGCACACTAAAAGATTGTTTGGTTAATTATGAAAAATAATTAAATTCCTGTACTACTTTATTTACTTTGTAGATGTAGAACTTCTGAGCAAACTTTGTGTCTCAACCAAATTGCCAATTGTTCGAGTAGGCGTTGAGAAAGTAATGCATTTTTGAGATGAGATGCATGAATTTTTTTTGTTTGACATAAGGGGAAACACAGAAAATTAATCAATAAGGAATAGAAATACCACTATGGCTACTAAATTTAGCCAAGTTGTGTGCAACTTAAACTTATAGTTGATTTTTTTTTTTTTTTTGGTGAACAACGGTAACATTTAAATTAAACAGTTATGGCAAAAAGCCTCTTACAATCCATAGTTAATAAATCCAGACAATAATTAGGAGGAAAGGGAAGGTTCCTAATTACATTAAGGGAGTCCACCCCACTTCTACACTTATGTGATAAAGCGTCCGCTACTTGATTGTTCTTCCTCTTAACGAAAGTGATGCTCATCTCTTGGAAGTAATGCCGCAGCTCCCTGCAATCCATAATAATATCACTATAAAAATCCTCATATAACTCATTCGTACTATTGACCATTTGTACAGCTTCTTGGCAGTCGGAATGGAGAGCAATGAATGTGTAATTGGCCTCACTAGCCATATGTAGCCCCTGACGAATAGCCAATAACTCTGCATGTAATGGGTTAGAAGCATAGGATAAACAATAAAAACCTTGACACCAAATTCCTTGGTAATCTCTAATGATGCATGCAAGACTTGTTTTGGTTTCAATGTCCACAAAAGAAGCATCTACATTCACATGGACCCATGGGTGAGAAATATTCAACCTACAATTTGAGACAGTGCAAGGGGAGTTCACGGGTTTATCCTGATGAGCGATGAACGATCGGGCTAGGGCTAGCGCTTTTTTTAAGGTAATTTGTGGAGAAAGGTGCTGCTTATCTTCGAAGACAGCAGCATTCCGCCCCTTCCATATCTCAAAACATACAAATGGGATCAAGGTTTCCCAACTAACCCCTTCAAAGGACATTGTGCTACGGACACACTCCCTGAACCACTCACCTGGGGCCTCAGTCCAGAAGGATGTCGGGGGCGTAACAAGCTCCCAGACTTGGGATGCCTTGATACAGTCCCTTAGAACATGAATCACACTCTCATTTCCTAAGTGGCAACAAGTACAGAGGCTATCATGAATAATTTGTCTATGTTGTAAGAGGGCTCTAGTAGGAAGTCTACCCCACCATACGAGCCATGCAAAAATTTGTAATTTAGGAGGAATATTTAGTCGCCACACCCATTCACCCCCAACCCTTGAAGCACGATTGGCGACAACCTGGTTATAGGCAAGAGACATCGAAAATTTTCCTTTGTGAATTAAGTTTGAGAAGCTTTTGTCACTCAGGTGACTATTAGGTGGAGATAAGTAAGTGATTCGATCCTTGATGAAATCTGGTAAACATATAGAGATGGGATGAAGGTTCCACTCATTGTTAGAGATAAGCTCAGCTACGCTAAGATTTTCTTCCCCCCTTCCTAACGGCCCCTGGATCCATTTTCTAATGGGCCATATGCCCAACCAATCATCTTCCCATACGCGGATGAGTCTACCATCCCCTAATTTCCACCTAGTGCTATGGTCAAGGATGGGTGCTCCCCGCCCAATGTTTTTCCACACTTGAGATCCTTTTCGAAAAGCAAGGATATAGTTGGCTCTAACATATTTCGATGTAATACACTCTTTTGCTAAGTTATCCTCCCCTTGGGTCATTTTCCAACCTAGTTTAGCAAGAAGTATATCATTAAGGTCGCTATGACTCCTAATACCCAAACCCCCCATATGCTTAGGGAGAAAAGTGTGCGATTGTCCTACCAGATGCAGCTTCTTTTTTCCCTCCAAGTCCCCCCAAAAAAAGTCATTACAAATTCTATCAAGCTCCCTAAGGGTTTTTTTAGGAAAAAGCGTGACTTGCATATAATATGAAGCCACAGTGTTCAGGGAGGTTTTTATTAGAGTAAGGCGCCCCGCTCTAGACAACAAGTTAACTTTCCACATTGCCAATTTCCTCCTAACCTTATCAACGACAAACTGAACCTCACCTCTACTGGGTCTCTTGTGAGAGAGAGGCAACCCTAGGTAAAGCCCTAAATTCTCACTCTGTCGAACCTGAATGGTGTCTTGGAAGTCTGTTCTATCCGCAGAGGGAGTATTAGGGGAAAAAACCAGCCTACTTTTATCCTCGTTTATTTTCTGCCCTGAAAGCTCACAAAAGGTATTCAAAATCTGCTTTAGGGTGTTCGAGGTCGAATTATCTACACGTCCAAAGATGAGAAGGTCATCTGCGAACATAAGATGAGAAATGGGGATCCTCTCTTTCCCCACCCAAAATGGTGCCCATGTCTTGTCCATACATGCATGATTGATCATCCCTGTTAGGTATTCTAGGCAAATATTGAACAGAAAGGGTGACATAGGGTCACCTTGGCGAAGGCCCCTAGAATGCTGGAAAGCTTCAGTTTTCCTACCATTGATTAGAATGGAAGAGGAGGCCTAATTTATACAGTTCATGATGAGAGAAATGGACTGAGGATCGAGGTTTTGTAGAGCTAGACAGTGTCTAATGAAATCCCATTCTAGTCGATCGTAGGCCTTTTCAAGGTCCACTTTTAGGGCAAACCAGCCTTTTTTCCCCTTTTTTTTGTTCATCGAATGGAGTACCTCAGAGGCTACGACAAGGTTAATATCCGTTCCCCTACCCTGAATGAAACCATTTTGGTTTTTGGAGACCCACGATGGTATTAAAGGTTTCATCCTATTCACCAAAATTTTCGTTACAAGTTTGTAGACAGTGTTGCACAGGCTAATTGGTCTTAATTGTTTCACACTCTCCGGGTTCGGTTGCTTGGGGATTAGACAAATGAGAGCTTGTCCCAGATCCTTTGGAATGTCTCCATTTTTGAACCATTTTTGAATATTATTACAAATTTCCGGTCCAACTATATGCCATTCCTTTTGGAAGAAAATAGGGTGAAAACCGTCGGGTCCAGGAGCCTTAAGTGGTTTCATTGCAAAGAGCGCTGTTTTAATTTCGCTATCAGTCGGGGGGTAGGCTAAGTGAACTTGTTCATCTGAAAACCTGAGGGAGGATCTCTGAGACACTATTTTCTCGGTGTTATAAAGATTGATGTAAAAACTTTGAATTAGATTTCGTAGTGCCTCGTGTTCGGTGACCACATTTCCACAAGCATCCTTTAAACATCGAATGGCACTTTGTTGCCGCTTAATAAGCACACTTCTGTGGAAAAACGCGGTATTCCTATCCCCCTGGGTCAACCACTCAACTCGACTTTTTGCTAACCACAACCATTCCTCATGAAGCAGGGTGTCAAGCAATTCCTTTTGAAGGGTTTCCTCTAAATCAAGGTGAAAACGAGAGTCCGGATTATATTGGACATAATTTTGGATGCCTATCAACCTAGCTGTAATACGCTTCTTTTTTGCATAAATATTTCCAAACACTCGCTTATTCCAAACTGACAAGTCCTCACCTACTTTTCCCAACTTGGCGCCTAGGTTTTCCGTTCTATACCCCCAGGACTCTTGGATTACATCTTCGAAGGAGGGGTCATGAATCCACATAGGCTCAAAACGAAAAGGTTTGGTTCCCTTAGGTGGGGTTGGTGCATGAAAGGAACATAATATAGGGGCGTGGTCCGAAGATATCCTAGGCAAGTGCCAAATGCACGAGTTCGGGTAGGCCGTTAACCACTCACCATTCCCAAACGCCCTGTCCAGTCTCTCAAATATAGGGTTAGATTTCCTTTTATTTGTCCATGTGAATTTAGGGCCATTAAAACCAAGATCAAGTAAATTACAGCTATCCATAGTATGATTAAACAAGTTGGTTCTATGGTGTTTTATTGGTTTACCCCCCCATTTTTCCGATTGAAACATGACCTCATTAAAATCCCCTATTGCTAGCCACGGCAAATTAATAGAGTTTGAAATATCACATAAATCTTCCCAAACATGCTTTCTAATTTTAAACTTTGTACTAGCATAAATTGCAGAAAGAAAAAAAGTTTTGTGAGTGTTTACCTCCACCAAAGCGTGCACTCCTTGAGCGTTTTTATTGATAACATGGACATTCACCCTAAGGGAATCCCACATTAGCAATATGCCGCCCGCATAACCCACAGGGTCAACAAGAAACCAAGAATCATAGGGAAGGCTACCAACAATTTCGGCCGTGTGAGAGCGAGAGGTTTTGGTTTCGGCCAGGATGAGCAGGTCCGGTTTGTTGTGGGATATTAGATGGGATAGGTTGGGCTTAAAGGTATTTCGCGCTAAACCCCGCGCATTCCAATAGAGAACGGACATATTATATGGGAGTTGAGGTTTCTTTTTTAGAGCCGAAATGACCCCGGATTTCTTTCCTGCCCATGGACTTACCATCTCCCCCGTCATGGGGCACATCCACTGCTGCCTTAGTGGCTTGACTCTCAAAGTTGTAGTTCTTTGGGGTCTTTTGCCTTTTTCCCCGTCCCAATTGAGCATGAGTGACATTTGTTTCAACATGGGCATGAGGTCCATCTCCACCACTGCATTGGTGTTGCTGAGAGATGACCACTCGATGGTCTCGAATTTCAGACGGAACCTGAGTCTTTTCTGTAGAATGAAAGGTTGGGGGTCTAACCATGGACCTAGTTGTTGGAGCACTGCCCGTTCTTCTTCCTCGACTCCTCCCTCTTTCCTTAACAGCCAATTGAGTACCAACCACGGCACCATCGGGAGATGTGCACCGTCTTGGACTTGAGGCAGGTGAGCGGGAACAATCACTCCCTGGTGGTACATGAGAAGGCTCTGATTTTCCTCCGTCACTACGCTCGGTTCGAGTATCAGACTCTTGACCTCCGCAAAACTCAGCTCGTCGAGCATCTCGCCCTCCTGGCGTAGGTAGAATACTTCTTGTTGGTTCACATCGGGCAAAAGAGGGAGCATTGGCTTTGCAAGGATACAAGGGTATCTCCATTCCCTTCGAAAGACATGTGGGGGGGAGCGAGTGGGAGAGACGGGGGGTGAATTTTCTGTTGATGTGGGGGATAGGGGTGGTGGGGTGAGATCGTTTCGCTGGACTTGGTGGTGAAGAAATTGGTGTGGGAACATGGGATACATGGTTGAAACTTTGCGATAATTTGTTTGGAGAGAGAGAAAACTCTGGAGTGGGGAGGAGAGGGGGTAATAAAGAGGGCTGAGATGGCTTTTTGGGTGTGGAGCTCGAAGTCCCCGTTTTCGCCTTCCCATTGGCGGTGTCAGAGGTTGTGATTCGCTCGTCCAAATCCTTCAGAACGTCAAAGGAGTTTTTGTGTACAGTGCTACCTTTTTGGATTTGATGGGACATATCAATCCCATGAGATGAGCACTAGTAGAAAAAAGGCTACTTGCTGCGGTTAAAAAGTGCCCTATTGCTGCGGATTAGGACGCGCAGCAATTAAGGGCGCAGCAATAGGTATTAATAATATTGCTGCGGTTTTAAACCGCAGCAATATAAAGAAATATTGCTGCGGTTTCTAGCACAAAACCGCAGCAATATTATCATTTTTTTATCTGTTTAACACGTAATATTGCTGCGGTTTTTAGACCAAAACCGCAGCAATATGTACCTCTACAGGTAAAAAAAAATTATTATTTTTTTTTTTGCATTAGTCAATTAAATTTGAAATATTAAAACCAAATAATTAACCCATTCATTATCCATTAAATTCTCATACAAACTGAATATAAAATAACATGAATCTCATTAATATATTAATATATAAAGATGAAAAATTAATTACATGAATATTACAAAAGAATAATATGTAAAATGAAAAAACAATCTAAAAAAACGAAAAAAAAACTATCTAAAATGAAAAAGCAAAAAAAAAAATCTACAAAGTAATCAGAAAAAAAAGAAAAAAAAAAACGAAAAAAAACGAAAAGAAACGAAACAACAAACAAACAAACAGATCAGTGGTGGCTTGGCAGATCTGATAATCAGAAACAACAAACAGATCTAAAAAGTAATCAGAAAAAAAACGAAAAGAGACTAAAAACGATATACAAAAAAGGAAAAAAAAAAACGAATATCTACAAAAAAAATGAAAAAAAACGATCGAATATCTACAAAGAACCGAAAAAAAATCTACAAGGAAAAACAAACACAACCAAATATAAAAAGTAACCGAAAAAAAATGAAAAAAAGGAAAAAAAAAGATCAAATAACTAAATGAAAAAAATATCTACAAAAACTAAAATCACGATCAAAAAATAAACGATCGAAACAAACAGATCAGTGGTGGCTTCGCAAATCTGATAACCAAAAAAAAACGCGAGAAAAAACTAAAGTGGTGGCTTGGCAGATCTAGATCGAACGGCGGAGTAGAGGAGCACGAATACTCTGGTCGAGGCCGGTGGCTTGGCGGCTTCGTCGCGTCGCTGCGTTCGAAGGCTGACGGGAGCGGTCGAGGCTGGTGGACGACGAAGTTCTTTGTCGCTCCGTTCGAGGTTGACGAGAGCAGTGGAGTTCGAGGAGAGCGTGTCGCTCCGTGCGAAGGACGACGAAGAAAGAGAGAGGGTTGAGAGAATGGAAGGTTGACAGGAGAGAGAGGGTTGAGAGAATGAGGGTTGAGAGAATGGAAGGTTGAGAGAGAGAAGGTTGAGAGAATGGAAACGGCTGTGAGGATTGAAAAAATGACAAGGAAAAACCTAACACGCGTTTTTATATTTTTTTTAAAAATATTGCTGCGGTTGCCACGTAGGACCGCAGCAATATATTAAAAAATTATTTTTTTAATATATTGCTGCGGTCTTACGGGGAAACCGCAGCAATATTAGTTGTTGTGGGCCCCACATGTTTTTCAAAATTGACCTGTTGAACGATATTGCTGCGGTTTTTGGCGGGAACCGCAGCAATATTGTCATTTTCAATTTTTTTATATTTTTTGCGTATTATATTGCTGCGTATAGGTAAAATCGCAGCAATATCAGCGCAGCAAATAGCATTTATTCTACTAGTGGAGGAAAGAGAAGTTTGATCTGCATTCTGGTAAAGAGAGGCGACAAATTTGCCCTTTTTGAGTACCCACTTTTGTTGTGGGCCCCCTGTGTTTTGACTTCTTTCAATTTTATCTTTTCCCTCTTTTTTGTTTTTCAACTGTACCCATGCTTCCTCCTGGTGTTTCAATTTTTCCGGCACCGTGATAGGGTGCATTTCCTGGTTATTCGCACTATGTCCGAACACATTGCACTGAGAGCAAAACCACGGGCCATCATTGAATGTTATTTTCTGATAGAAACCTCCTAACCATAATCCCTTAGGTGGTGGTTTTCCCTCTTCTGCCAAAAAACAAAACCGCGCGTATCTTCTTCCTTCTCCTTTTAGTGCAGCGCTATCAACTCGGAGGAGATTTCCCATGGCTTTACCAATGGTTTCTAGCATTTTCTCCTCAAAAAACTCCAAAGGTAATTCATGTAAACTTGCCCACGCTGCTCCTGTTCTTGGTATATTTTTTGATGGCCTAAAACCTGGTTCCCAGTTCTGGATCCATAAGTGGAAATTTTGGACCATCCACGGGCCATTAGAGAGTAGCCTAGATTTCCCGTCGAGCGTTTCACATTTCAGAGTATAGAAACCCCTACCTAATGCTATGAGATTTGGGATTCTCTGGAGGTTCCATATTCTTTTTAATTCCCCTGCTAAATAGTCTTTTGAAAAGGACTTTCCGACGACCTTTATAGTTACAGCTAGGGACCATGGTTCACTTAACTTCTCGTATTTTTCCGAGGAGATTGGAATGAAAATGTCCCCATCTACATTTTCCCGGGGAGGGGATGTCGCAGAGGGGAACACAGTAGGGGGGAGGAAAGATTTTGAGGGAGGTGGGGCAGCAGAAGATGGTGAAGATAAAGAAAGCACATGGCTAAAGCTTCTCTGGAGAAAGGAGTGGGTCGGAAGGATAATGGTGGTGGTAGGTTTAAGGGGTGGCGGAGGGGGGTCAGGAGGTGGAGGGGGTGGGGGATTCTTGGTTTCTTGATGCTTCCCGGAGCTTACGCTGGAGTCCTCGCCTGGGGAGGGGGGGGGGGGTTTGTGCCTTGAGGGCGGGAATTTCTCTCTCCTGGTCTTTCTCTCTCATTTACACAGGAGTAAAGTAGAGTATGATACACTAACTTATAGTTGATCAACCTTGTGGGTAATGCACCATTTGTTTGGTCATAGTCCATTTGAGATCCAGACCATGAGGCTTATGGTAATCCTTGCTTCAGCGTCAGTCTTGCCAGATTGTAAGTTAGTTTGAACATTTATATGATGAAGATTGCGCGAGGTGGCCTATTCAAAGGCCTTGAGACATGCTATGCTTTCCTCGTAGAGGGAAGAGATGGCTTGACCATAAGCGCCTCCGAACGAGAATTCCGCAGATGAATAATCTGCATCACTTATGGTCCAGACATAACTTGCACCATGTATTTCGATATTTGAGACATCATGTAGGGGATTGAGGATTGTTTCTGTTAAGTGTTTTGGAATAAGAATAATTGTGATAATTTCAATATTTGACCTGCGTAATCGGGTATTTAAGCGGTTCTGGTTCCAAAAATTATTCCTACTTATTGGACTCTGAAACAAAACCTACATATCTAGTTCTTATTCCGAAATTGAGGGTTCCAAACTGATTTCAAGTTTGGAAGGGATTACCTAACTATATTGCATACCCTGGAGTCAGACTCCTATAGCCTAAATTAGCTTTTGACTTCAATACCATTGTACGCATTTCAATTTTAGCTTTAATTTTAAGATCCAATGGGGCGAGCAAATTCAGTATCAATAAAATCCAGAAAAGAGTTCTTCCTTTTTGTAGAGGGATAAGAAAGCATAACCTAATCAAACAGTGTATTGCCCTCTAGTATCGAATTTCCAATGAAGAAAGTCATATTTGGTTTGAGGTGGAAGTTTCATGAAGATTGTGTCTTGTGCATCATTAAAATCTTTTGAGATGAGAGAGGGGTTCCAACTTCCAACTAGGAGGGTTCCAGTGAGTGAAAATTTTAACTTTCCGGCCTTGAGCTTAATTTAGAGTGGTAGCTAACATGCTGCTCACATTGTTTATTTTTTCCATGGATCAAGGATTGGGGCCGTTCTAACTCCTTAGATTAGGATGTAATTTGGTTTAAGCAATGCAATTTTACCCTTGTGAAAGAAAAAAGATTCATTTTCCATAAGAATTATACTTAAATTATTATGAAATAATGGAATATATTTATTTCATAAGATGAAAGATCTACCCACCCTCCTGAGGAAGGGCCAAGGGGGTAATCAAAAGATTGGAGTCACTGGACTTACTTGCTCAAGTAATTTTTTTCAATAGATTATCAAATTTTGATACTAGATGATATTTATGTTATAAAATGAAAGATCTACCCTCGCTACAGAGGAAGGGTCAAAGATTAATCAAAAGACTCGGGCAACTCGCTCAAGTCTTTTTTTTAGAGACAATCAAATTTGTGTATTAGATGAACAACACTTGTATACGAGATATACTGTGCAGCTCTAAAACTACATAGGTAGAGACATGACTTTAATTTGGAGAGCTTATTGCAAAAAAGACCATCATTATTTTCCTGGAATTGTTTGCTGATTTTGGAACCAAAAAGAACCTTAAAATAAATTTGAAAACAATTTCCTTACAAAAATTCTCTTTCACCTCCCAAAATAAAATATCTATATCAAACAAGTGAATCCTTTGATGCTTTGACTTTTTCACGACCTTCATTATCTTGGAGACCCACATTCTTGGCTGATGATAGTGGCAAATTTTCCTTGTCCTTTATCTGCAACATGCCATTCAAAATGCCTTTAGTAAAATCTCTTTCACTAGCTACTACTAGTATTGTTTAGTGTTTTCTCCATTAAATGACATTTAACCCACTTTGTTTTTGACAAACTTGTTCTCACTAGTCACTAACATAGACACCCTTATTTATGACTTTGTTCCTATTTATCACAGTAATATGTAAATAGGAGCATTACACAATGACAATTATGTAATTTTAGGAATATGCTAAAAAATAAGCGATATTTGAGTAGCTTTTCTCTTTTATATAATTATTAATTAAGGGTAATGTTACATGTAGCATTAAATACATTAAATACATTTCTTTAAATGGAAACAATTTAAGAATTAAGAATTAAATACATTTCTTTAAATAGAAACAGTTTAAAAATTCAAGACACATTTTCACATCAACTGAGGTAATAAATGCTTGATTCAATATTTTATTTTTATTTTAAACACCTTCTACATAGCCCTAAGGACTATGTATATCATTTTCCTATAATTAAAAATCACAAAATTGGTACTATGATATGCACTATTGCACTATATACATATCATATGATGAATTTGTAAATTTTCCTAATATCTATTTGGAACTCCAATATTTTTCCGAAAATATGCTTTTACAAAGAGAAAAATGAAAGAATTTGAATAGCGAAAGTCAATAAATTGTTGGTGGAGGAAAGGGAATAAACTTGAAAAGAAACCAAACAAAAAATAGTGCAAAGTGAATGGTGAGACTACTAATCAAGAATATATACATACTTTTCCAGAAAAAGAAGATAAAAAGGAAAGTAGTTTTGATTTTATGAAAGTAGTATAAAAAACAAGTCGCTTTGCCAACAAAGTGGAAACAGTAAGAATATATATAACAATGGGAAAAAGGTAAATTACCTGGGAGTTTGTGGATAATTCCCCAGTTGGGATTTTCTTTTTGGTTTCATTGGTGCAGAAATATGAGTACAATCCCATCCCAAAAACAGCTATAGTAATTCCAATAATATTTCTCTCAGTGAAAGGATCATGCAATAATGTATAACCAAACCCAAGAACTAGGCATGTCTTCAAATGGCCCAGTACTTGATATGTTACTGGTGATGTCTTCCCTATTACTAAAAATGTGCTGAAGTTCACCGATACCGCTATCAGGCATGACATTATAATAAATCCCTGATCATCAAAATAGATAATTTATTATTATATGCTTATTAGCTCAATATTATGCATATGGATTATTGTATGAGTATGATCACCTTATAAGTTTTAGTGTCTGTCTTTCTTTATTTGTTTCATTAGTACCATTTTAACTAATGTTGTCAAACATATCCTTGTATTTTTGTGATTGTGAGAATGATGTCGAAATAATCCTTAATGTGATGATGCTGGTGCTTGCTTCTTTTTTTAACCATTATTTCCTACACAAATTCTTAATTACAAGTATATTCTATACCATCAATTGATCATGTGACGTTGGTTGATTATTATAAATAATCTAGTTTACAGATAATGCATGTATGAAATTACTTATATTCTTTAAAATTACTAATATAGTTACTATTAAGGGATATATAGTAGTGATCAATGACAAGCACAAATATTGATAATGCAAATCTGGTCTTATTCGTAATACTACACGACTATTTGTACGTGTAACTTGTCACACAAATATCTTAAGGTGAATGGTGAAATTAACGTAGTAAAGAGAATGACAAGTGTAACATAATTAAGTATTTTGTTGTATAACAAGTATTGGTACATATGTATATCTTGGTTCATACAATGCATGCATATTATATAGAATACCATGTTAGGCCAAAATGAGGGAAGATTAGGAAAAAAAGCAACCTACCGTAACAATTGGAGAATACTTGAAGGCAAAGACATTCTGCTTGGTAAGAAACTTATCCACCAGAGGACCAAATACAAAAAGCACAGCCGCTTGATATGGTGCAGATTGATAGAGAAGTTGTGTAGACGATACATTCAGCCTTTTTTGTATGGTATTTGTCAGCTATATTAGGTTTTGGTTAAGGAATGCTAACCATGTATATATTATGTATCATGTATGTCAAAATCATAATTAGTTTTACTAATGAAAAGGATACAATCTGTCCAACGCATGTTGTGATTATCGCTAGACCAGAAAGAATTGTCCCAACCAAATTAAGCTGCAGGTCAGTGATAGATGCAATCCCAACTCCCACCAGCAAGACGAACAGTGAAAGCTTTATCTTCCGACTGTAATTTTCAAAGCGTTTGCAATCAAATAAATAGTTTAATCATTTCCTAACATATTTAAGTCACATTATCTTCAACTTAAAACAAATATGAAGTCATGTATTTTTTTGGAATTCCTTATTAATTACTTCAGTAACTTAAGTAGCTTTATCTGTAATTTTGACTGCGTTTTATACAAAATCTTTAGGAGTAATATGCTTCTTTCGTATCTAAATGAAAGTAAAAGTTATACCGTAGCATGATTAATATAATATTTTGACCACATTTCTTTCAGTAATATGAAAAAAAATAATTATACAAAAGATATTGTTGGATTAGTATCAATGTAAATTATCAAAAATTTATAATTTTACTAATAATTTATTTAAGGTAGCTAAGTTGAAGTCTCATGCAAGGAAGGGGAAAATTAGGATTCGTCTTGCAAGAGGTGAGACTCAATCCTAGGATCTCTGAAATCGAAGGTAATGTCAATATTACTAGACCAACACTTCACGCTCAATATTACTAATAATTAGTTTGAGATATTAACAACCATAGTTGTATGTATGCAAACATGAATTTTAAAGTGTTGCAACTGTTTGTAAACAAAATACGTATAAAAACAAGACTAAACTTTTTGTAATTTGTACGAGTACCTATTCTTTTATTGCTAATTTTGGCTAGTAGTTTTTGTTGTTGTTGTTATTGCTACTTTATATAGTACTTATATGATATTTATCCTCGAAGTTGTGTGTTAGACAACATGAGAAAACGCATGATACAAGAAAAACATAAAAATAAAATGAGAATAGTGTATTAGATTCAATCGTGAAACTGTTTAGCAAAAATCAAATTTCAAGAGCTAAAGTCGGTTCATAATGAGTAAAAATTCAGGTGGAGAGAAAACAACGAAAGCAATTTGTTAGGAAAATGTTAGAAGTAGGAGTATGATATGAAACCTGAAATGTTTATTGAGGAAAAGAGTTTCCAAGAGAACAGTGAAAGGTATGATGGCAAGCTTGGTCATCTGGTAGAATCCAATGGAGTTAAATCCAAGGCTCAAGTTAAGAAGACCAATGGAAACTCCATTTAAGATGCCAAACAAAACTACAGTCTTCATGTCCACTGATTTTGTCTCAAAAAAATTGAGCCGTTGCGCAAGGTGAAGAGTACAAAATGTTACCATCAGATGCCAACTTGTCAGTGTCGTTGCTGCAAACACAAACCATGTTAAATTGTTTTATAAATTTGCTTAATTTACCATGAGGAGATGAAGCATGAAAATATTATTCAGTTGTACATTCTAATCAACTTCACCTAAGAATTATGATTGACCATTTAGAGCGCGCATATTCTTGAATTGCAAGTTTAGCATGTTTCTCTTTAGTTGGCTTATCATTGTTATCGTTGGTTGAGCCGTTGCCAAGCTCAACCACCAAAACATGGACGACTGCTTATTAAGATTTTATATATGGACAACTAAACAACATACTAGTCCCTCCGTCCCATAATATAAGCCCCTTTCCTTTTAAAGTGTCCCAAAATAAAAGTCTTGTTTCTATTTTCAATCAATAATTATACCCAAAATATCCCCATGAAAATAATTTAACTCCCAAAAAGTCCTCATAATTTCAGCTTCCAATGCACCATTATTAATGATAAAATAGAATCTCATAACCCATTAAAATCCTCGACACATTAAACTATGGACTATTAATGTTAAGTATTTATTTTCCAAGAAAAAAACAATGTAAGTGTTTCCCAATAAAAATGAATCTTTTTATTTAAATAAAACAAGATTCTAATTTATCTTAATTTCCGTGTAAAAACAGAATGAATCATGACTTATATTATGACAGAGGGAGTATTTTATAACTACGCCTTCGGAACAAGCAAGCAAACTAAAATTTGTGGGAAAGCAAAGACTATTGGTTGTTATGCTTCATTTTGTATAGTGGCAGTTCAATTTATACTAAAATACCATACTTCTACTTTCACAAAAATGTTGTTACATATTTATCTTTTAGATGTACAAAATTAGTTGTTATAGACCATTTTTGGCAAGTGTATATTCTCTATTTTTTTTTTTTTTGGTAAAGTTGGACTCCACACCTATCAACTCACATTTTCGCTATATTTTTTTTACTTTCCTAAAAAATTGTGTCAAAATATTTTAACATTGAATGTGAGTTAAGTGTAACACTAAATCTATCTGTATAAATGTTTTAATAATATTAATTATTTACTTCATCCATTTCAAAATACTGAAAACATTTTGACTTTTACACTATTCACTCACTCTTGTTTGACCGTATTTTGCGAATTTAACGTACAGAAAAATCAAGTCACATGAGATCTTGTTAGATTCATCTCGATATATAGATCTTGTTAGAGCGGGATCAATATATGAAATCAGAGATATGAATGATTAAGGTTATGCGTTGACAGGCGTATTCAGATAAAGGTTTCAAGTAATATAAAATGGATGAAATATAAGCTTTCTTTATTTTAGATGCTGTATCCATAGGAAGTAAGAACCTTCTGATCATATGAAAACTATACCAGGTGATACCAATTGTATACATGCATAAAATCTTTTCAATTTGTATTTTTGACGAATTTTTGTATTATTCGTTGACTGATATGATTATTTTAATTTTTCTAGAATGTATAAATTATATCATTTAATTTAACACAGAAAGAAAACTGTGTGACATGGTTTACATGTCTAGTATTACTAGTAAAGTAACTTTGTCTATCTATTTTTTTAGGGGATGTACTTTGTTTACTTACAAAAAGGAGGATATGAGTATATGTAAAAAAAAAAAAACAAAAACTCAAAAAAAAAAGAATATGCAAAAAAAAGGAGAAAGGGAAAGTCAACGTATGAAGCATAATTTACTTTCTTTCATAGGGAAAGCATTTTATTTTCCTTAAAAAGGAAATAAAGCTCAAAGATAAAGAAAAATTAAAGACTAGAGAGAGAGAGAGGGGGGGCAAAAACATGACGTACCAAACGGGAAGCCAAGATTACTCATCAAAGCTTTGTTGCAAATGACAATGGACACTGATGATGCCACTGAAAGAAACAATGCCCCAACTACTCCTACTTGGATCCCCCATTTCTCTCCCATCTCTTTTTGAAATATTTATTTACCTGTTATATCAATGATTATTAAAGTCATTATGGTTAAACTAAAATTTACAAATAATGAAACTTCTAAGATAGAGTAAAAAGGATACAATTAAGTATATGTACAAATACAACACATAAAAGAGAGGGAAAATTTCCGGAAGTAAGTAGAACACCACCAACATTATTAAGAGTGTGATATTTTCTTTCATTTCTACAAAATTCATGTTAAATGTACAAATTTTGCTACCTCTTACTATATGAACTAATATGCAATATGTAGCAAATGACATAATTCGCTTCAATATGCAGTTATGCACTAATATGCACATATTTTGCTTTACAT
This sequence comes from Beta vulgaris subsp. vulgaris, assembly GCF_026745355.1. Taxonomy (NCBI): domain Eukaryota; kingdom Viridiplantae; phylum Streptophyta; class Magnoliopsida; order Caryophyllales; family Amaranthaceae; genus Beta; species Beta vulgaris. Next base: position 10,479,889 of record NC_079210.1, read on the forward strand.
ACACGGATACACATGATTGTATACTCGGTGTGATTTCTTTGACAAAACCTCTTTTTCCTGAATGTCATAGAATATTACTTATAGAAAAATGTAGAAAAAAGAAAATTGCTTTAACTAATTAAGGACCACTATCTAACTCTTTTTTTTCGTCTTCCTTTATCTTTACTACCTTTCATATTTTTTTTACGGGAGGAATAATGTAGAACAACAATTGCCTAGATAGCAAAATTACGTACCTTCACCAATTGATATGGTAGCCTGGATTGATCAATGCAATGCCCAAACAGGCAAATGACGTATTTTTGGATACAATTAAATGACAAGTTTTCTATATATTCTTTTTTCCCTCCAATTTTGAGTCGTATGTGTTTACGAGAAAAAACAAAAAGAAAAAAAAATAGAGAAAGAGAGACAAAAGCATAAGAAAGAAGAATAGAGGAGAACATATTTATTTTGGGGCCAAACGGAAAGTGGTTGTTGGTAACTTGTAAATGTCATAATTTTCAAGTGGTTTCTTTTTGTAGTATATAGCCTGCAGTTGAGGTATACAAGCAATTACTTTGAGGCCAAGCAAGTATACAATTGCGGTGCACCGTGCATGGACAATGTTCTATCAAATTCGAGTTTGTTAACACCAAATATAAGTACAAATTATGAAGATCACTTGGTTGCACATATGAAGTTGTATATATTTTTAAGTGTGTGATATGCAAGAAGTTCTATGCAGGCTTTAATTTGTTCTACCCTCTAGAATTAAATTTATTCTAAAAAAAATAAGTTCACATACAAAAAAAAATAGGGCTAAATGAATTAAAAAAAAACAGTGTTTATAGTTCATAGATCACAAGTTCATATATAAATTTAAATAAGATCATATAAGTATAATATATATATAAATTAATAATAGTAAATATTATACACCCTTAATAACCTAAAGGCCCTATATGAGTTGAGATCAGGCAATAATTTTTTATTTATTCTATGAGCAACATATTTTACTTTTTTTTGATAGTTTTTATTGCTCTTAATACCCAGTCAAAAGCTGACAAGGGTTATACATGTGTCATACATCTTAAGATCTGCTTAACTCTATCTTGCAAACTAGAGTTCATCCTATAATCATAGAAATTGATCTCCCATGATCCTTGTTTGGGCCCATTTCTTCGACCAGCCCACCTATGGCAAAGTTACTAAAATACCCCTACATTTAGGGAAGCCATCCCTCCACCAGCTGGAGGTGACCAAAATACCCTCATTTATTGGGGCTCCTATCCTCTATAAATAGGGATTGTCTCATCAGACAAAGGTAAGCAACTCTAACCTGCCAAACCCAGAGCATCTCTCTCTACATTGATCCCTTTCTCTCTCTACCTCAATCATTTACTGACTTGAGCGTCGGAGGGGCGATCCCGGGACCACCCTCGGGGTAGGCTAACCTTACCTTTTGCAGGATTCCGATGTACGGATAACGGAGCTCAGGCGTACCTTCTTGGGGCTTATATCAAGTTTCTCAGCACACATCAACATTTGTGATCACCCTCAATTTCTTAGCGGAAACAGTTTGGCGCCGTATGTGGGGAGAGTACAAGAAGTTACTTCGCCACCACTCAGCAAGATTCACCTTGTTGCTACTCAGCAAAACTCACCTCATTGCTGCTCAGCAATGTCCCCAACCATGAAGACATGCTCCCAAGCCAACCGTTCCTGGAGAGCTCAAGCATCCCATATGCACCTATGGTGCTATCCCTCTATTCGAATGATGAGGATTCCACCCCAATGGAGAATCCACTGCGGAGTCGGTCACCCCGCAGCATCAGGTCAGATATGAGTAGCTGACCCAATGCCCATAACTGCAACCAACATCCACCTTGATTGCATCTCATCTTCAACAAACTCTCCAGCAAAGTCGGATGGGTATGGTCTCCACTCGTCGTGAGGAGATCATTCGTCCTTCCTGAGATGGTCAGCCTAACCGGCCAGGGCCTAAATAGAGGGAAGGATCGCATCAACCCTCAAAAGGGTAAAAACATGTTATCACTTGGAAGCAAGTTGTATCGAAGAACACAACCCATGAAGACTGACCTGAACAAGGGGTGTGGTGACTCAGAGCCGTAAAACCTCTCCAGAATAAGAAGTGGCACCCTCGAGTTTATGATGTAGTTCAGCCAGAGGGGCCTATTCATCAAAAACATGGACTCATCAACGAGGTCTACTCATTTAAGGTACCCACTCATCCTTGGGTACCCACTCATCCTTGGGTGCTTGCTCAGCCGAGGCATCAACTCGGCCTCAGATGCCTACTCAACTTATGAGAAATTTATCTCAGCTTCAAAGGCACACTATCAAAAGCCTTGCATCACCCAGATCAGTCCAGCAAAACTAAGACTATCAAGTCAATAAAGGCGAGCAAAAGGAGACTCAAAAGGCGAGAATTTCGCCATCACACCTCCTCAGTCAGGAGAGGGAAGTCTCACTAACATAGCCAAATTCAAGCCAAGTACCTAATTGGCGCCCACTCGGACGACATGTGGCTGATAGAAGACTCTCTCTCCTTTGTCGAGGCGCTCAGCTGATAGGAGACCCTCTCTCCTTCGTCGAGCCGCCGTTATACTTAAGCCTAATTTAGGCTAAGTAATTCACTGATACCTGCTCGCACTACAAAAAAAAGCTTATATAGCGACGGATTTTTGGAGACGGATATATATCCGTTTCTAATTTAGAGACGGAATATTGATAATCCGTCTCTAAATTTATTTAGAGACGGATTTTTTAATTCCGTCTCTAAATTAGAGACGGATTTTCAAATCCGTCTCTAACTTAGGGACGGATATTGATAATCCGTCCCTAAAGTTAGAGATGGATTTAAAAATCCGTCTCTAAAGTTAGAGACGGATTTAAAAAATCCGTCTCTAAATTTACATATGAATATTTTATTCCACATATTTAATTTAGAGACGGATTTTCAAAATCCGTCTCTAATTTAGGGACGGATTTTTAGAATCCGTAATTAGAGACGGATTTTTAGAATCCGTCTCTAATTTAGGGACGGATTTTTAAACTCCGTCTCTAAATTTAGAGACGGATTCTAAAAATCCGTCTCTAAATTCAAATATGAATATTTTATTGCACTTCTTTAATTTAGGGACGGATTTTAAAAATCCGTATCTAAGTTAGAGACGGATTTTAGAAATCCGTCTCTAATTTAGAGACGGATTTTAAAATCCGTCTCTAATTTAGGGACGGATTTGAAAATTCGTCTCTAAATTAGGGACGGATTTTTTAATCCGTCTCTAATATTTCTTCTACATATTACCAATATTATGTAGAGAAGTATACAAGTTGTATTTGGTGTAGTTGGTTGGAGCTTCTTCTCGTTTCTTTGAGGTTACAAGTTCGATTCCTACGAACAGCGATTCTTGCGACTGTGGAGTCTTCTTATCCTTTCCCTTGTAGAGCTGAACTGGGTTTACTTAAGGGATATATTCCTAAATGGTAATGAGATCAACTTGAACTAGGTAGGTAATAATAGGTGATTAAATATAATCATGATAATATTAGGAACTATCGTGTTGTTATTTTCGTTTATATATTTTTTATATTTTCAGCGAATTTAGAGACGGATTTCCAAAATCCGTCTCTAAACTTAGAGACGGATTTCCAAAATTCGTCTCTAAGTTTAGAGACGGATTTTCTAAATCCGTCTCTAAACTAGAGACGGATTTCCAAAATCCGTCTCTAAGCTTAGAGACGGATTTCCAAAATCCGTCTCTAAACTTTTGAGACGGATTTTTAAAATCCGTCTCTAACTCGAATTAGCGACAAGGGTTTTAGAGAGGGACAATATCCGTCTCTAAATCCGTCTCTAAGCCCATATAGCGACGGATTTGACCTATTTAGGGACGGATTTTGTCCGTCTCTAAATGGACTTTTTTTTGTAGTGTCGGACAAGGACCCGGTCGGCCACTCAGTCTTGCACATGACTTGAAGCGAGGCACAATCTCGGCCAAGGGAGCTGACCGGGCAGACTATACTTTGCAAAAGTTCGAGGGCGTTGCTTCCCAACCCCCACCAGGGCGTTTCCCCCCTCTCGGGCCCAGCAGGGTCCCCCAGGAACATGGATCTCTCTCGTTTTCCGCTGGACGATCGCCTTGGGAAGGAATAATGCTACCCTATCCGATCATCCAGCGTGGGGCTAATTGCTTGAACGCCTCAGCTGGTCAAATGAATACACTTGATGGAGGTGCGATGATGTTCGTCATCTCGTGAATAAAAACTTCTCCAACGGCACTCAAATATGGAGAAGCCTCCCCCGACTAACTTAGTCGAAAACGGCTAAGTATCAACAATTGAACCTACTCGGGATCTGAGTAGCGTAAGAAGACCTCCTCGGGAAGCATGGATCTCCCTAGCTTCCCCGAGTCGAGAATTGCCACCATGGGCACCTCCTCAGTCAGAAAAGGAGCGTCCCACTAACTTAGTCGAAAAACGGCTAAGTATCAACAATTGAACCTACCTTGGATCTGAGTAGCGTCAGAAGACCTCCTCGAGAAGCATGGATCTCCCTAGCTTCCCCGAGTCGAGAATCTCCATCATGGGCACCTCCTCAGTCAGAAAAGGAGCGTCCCACTAACTTAGTCGAAAAATGGCTAAGTATCAACAATTGAACCTACTCGGCATCTGAGTAGCGTCAGAAGACCTCCTCGGGAAGCATGGATCTCCCTAGCTTCCCAGAGTCGAGAATCGCCATCATGGGCACCTCCTTAGTCAGAAAAGGAGCGTCCCACTAACTTTAGCCGAAAAACGGCTAAGTATCAACTATTGAACCTACTCGGGATCTCAGAAGTGTCGGAAGACCTCCTCGAGAAGAATGGAGCTAACAAAGCCCTCCCGGGTCGGGAAGCTCGTTAATTGGCACCTCCTCAGTCATAAGAGGAGCGTCCTAACCAACTTAGCCGAAAAATAGCTAAGTATCAACGACTGGACCTACTCGCAAGTGGAGTAGCGTCGCAAGACCTCATCGGCGAAGCATGGGGCTCATATGACCCCCCCGAGTCGAGCGTATATCTCGTGGTACCTCCTCGGCTAAGCCAGGAGTACCCTACCACTTAGCGAAAATAGCTAGGTGCGAACAAATCAACCTCCTCGGGAAGCATGGGGCTCATCAGCCCCCCCGAGTCGAGCGTATATCTCGCGGTACCTCCTCGGCTATGCCAGGAGTACCCTACCACTTAGCGAATATAGCTAAGTGCAAACAAATCGAGTCGCTCGGCCACTAGGAGACCCCCTCTCCTTTGACGAGTCTGCCTCATACTTAGCCAAATTCAAAGCTAAGTATTTCCCCGGCACCGACTCGGACAAGCTTGGGCCTCATTATCCCCTCATCCGAGCCGCGTCCACCTAACTCGGCCCAAGGAGGTCCCCCTTCTTGGTTGGGTCAATCTCCTAAGTCCCAGATTGACTTAGCGAGAGACGGCACCGGCTCGGACAAGCATGGGGTTCATTGGCCCCTCATCCGAGCCGCGTCCACCCAACTCAGCCCAAGGAGGTCCCCCTCCTTGGTTGGGTCAATCTCCTAAGTCCCAGGTTGACTTAGCGAGAGACGGCACCGGCTCGGACAAGCATGGGGTTCATTGGCCCCTCATCCGAGCCGCGTCCACCCAACTCAGCCCAGGGAGGTCCCACCTCCTTGGTTGGGTCAATCTCCTAAGTCCCAGATTGACTTAGCGAGTAACGGCACCGGCTCGGACAAGCATGGGGCTCATTGGCCCCTCATCCAAGCCGCGTCCACCCAACTCATCCCAAGGAGATCCCCCTCCTTGGTTGGGTCAATCTCCTAAGTCCCAAATTGACTTAGCGAGAGACGGCACCGGCTCGGACAAGCTTGGGACTCATTAGCCCTTCATCCGAGCCGCGTCCACCAACTCGGGCGAAGGAGGCCTTTCCCTCCTTGGGCGAGAGTCACTCTTCTAGCCTAAAGAGGCTTAGCGAGAGAAGGCACCTGCTCGGACAAGCTTGGGGCTCATTAGCCCCTCAAACGCCTAGCCGAAATATGGCTAAGGACCTTCCTCAGCATCTCGAGGAGCGTCCATGACCTCCCTCGGCACTTCGAGGAGCGTCACTCAAATACTTAGCGAAATTCAAGCTAAGCACTTCATTCGCACCCAGTCAGACAACATTGAGCTCGTTAGCCCCTCATCCGAGTGGCATCCAATCTACCTGGTCGGCCAAGTCTTAAGGGCACCACGAAGCCAAGCCTCGAGTGCATCGGGTCGGCCAAACCTCGGGTGAACCGGGTCGGCCAAGCAAGGGCACCCCATCAGTTCGGCCCATGAAGTTGGTCAGCCAGCATAGCTGCTCGGCCCGTGAAAGTCGTTCGGCCAGCATAGCAGCTCGGCCAGCATAGCAGCTCGGCCAACATAGGAGCTCGGCCAGCATAGCAGCTCGGCCCGAAGAGCAGCTCGGCCAGCACAGCAACTCGGCCCGAAGAGCAATTCGGCCAGCATAGTAGCTCGGCCCGAAGAGCAGCTCGGCCAGCATAACAGCTTGGCCCGAAGATACCTGCTCGGACAGGGACCTGGTCGGCCAGCATAGCAGCTCGGCCCGAAGAGCAGCCCGGCCCGAAGAGCAGTTCGGCCACCATAGCAGCTCGGCCCGAAGAGCAGCTCGGCCAGCATAGCAGCTCGGCCCGAAGAGCAGCTCGGCCAGCATAGCAGCTCGGCCCGAAGATACCTGCTCGGACAGGGACCCGGTCGGCCAGCATAGCAGCTCTTCGGACCGAAGACCCCCGTGCTTGGTTAATCCTAGCGCCAGAAGATTTCCTCCGCTACGATCCGGCATGAAAATTCTTGGGTCCCGCTCAATATCGGCAAAAATGCAATCAGCTTATTCCGCCAATCAACCGAGCTAAAATGGGCGATTTTCACTCCGATTACTTGGCGTGGGGCTAATTGTTTGGGCCCATTTCTTGGACCAGCCCACCTATGACAAAGTTACTAAAATACCCCTACATCTAGGGAAGCCATCCCTCCATCAGCTGGAGGTGACCAAAATACCCTCATTTATTGGGGCTCCTATCCTCTATAAATAGGGATTGTCTCATCAGACAAAGGTAAGCAACTCTAAGCTGCCAAACAATCCTTATAAAAGAGAGCAATTAATGATTCCATACTACAAAATCTGAGTTGCGAAAAAGCCTTTGATTAGCTATTAGATCATCAACCAAGTGTGAGCTCCTATGATTATGTGAGAAAGAGAGTTTGAGACCTCTAATGGCGGCAGATCTGATGAAATTTAGTATGAAGGCTAGGTTCGAAGGTCCTCCTGAGGGATTTGAGCACCATTGAGTTGCCAATTGGGGCGTTGATTCGATTTTTATTGAGGTGGTTTTGAATTGGTCACAGTTAAGGGAAATTTGAGAGGCTCTATGAATTGCAAGGACCGCCGCAGCGGTTTGATCCATGAGAGGGATGGTTCCTGAGAAAAGGCAGAGAAGCTTCCCATTTTCGTCTAAAAGAGCTCCCCCAATTACTGATCTGAGGTGATTTGGCTTGATTGAGGCCTTCACAATCCAAAGGAGGTTAGCTCGAGGGATCTTTTTGGGAAAGATCTGGGATTTTCTTTGAGGGGTTCGGGCTACTCATTGTAGACATTTTGGATTTCGCACGACTTCTTCAGGGGAGTATTTAAAATCTTCCTTCCAGCCTTTAATCCACCAACAGAGCGTAAGAATCACCAATCTCCGAATATCTTGGGGTGAGGATGATATGTTGGTGAAAATTCTGGCATTTCTCTCTTTCCAAAGTGTCCACGTAACAACTTGGAAAGCTGCTAACCATAATTTCCAGAAGAATTTATTTTTTGTTGGGAAAATCCATTGTGAGAAGGCTTGCTCAAGGGAGAAAGGCCAGACCCAGGCAAGATTCCATAAGCTACACCACCAATTCCAGACTGATTGAGCATAAGAACAATGAAGAAAGAGATGAGGTACGTCTTCCGGCGAGGATAAGCACAAAGGGCATGCAATGTCAGATGCCGGTAAGATGTTAATAGATGTTAGCTTCTTCTTTGTGTTGATGCCGGTAAGACCTCTGAGCTCAGTAAATCTCCTTCTTCTTGAGCCAGTCCCAGAGCTCTAATTGAGAAGCGAATCTCTTATTTGCTTTTTCCCGGTATAACGTTCTAGAATTCGCCGTGTTGTCCCATTCCTCGATTTCTGATTCAAGGAATAAGATCCTTAAATCAATGTTCCCAAAATCTTGGGAGTTCCATGTTTTCAGATCTGTCTTCACTACTTTCAGTTTTTCCAAAAAAGTCTTCCCCACTGATTTATCCCATGAGTTCTTGATTAAATCCATACAACCATGGTGAGTGAACCATACATCCTGAAAGCGGAAGGGCTTAGGCCCCCAATCGATGTTTCGGGATTTAATTATGATAGGACAATGGACGGATACACTTCGTTTAAGAATCGAAGTGCTTAGGTATGGGAAGGTTGTCAACCATTATGATTGAACAAAGAATCTGTCAAGTTTGCTCATTGAAGTACCACGAAACCAGGTAAACCATCCTTCCCCTGGTGAAATTTCTAATAGATGCAGGTCATTTATGAAATCCTTGAAAAGTGATGAGGATGAGAGGTCAATTTGGTGGCTGCCTCTATCTTTTTCCAAGAGGATTTCGTTAAAGTCCCCTGCGATGAGACAGGGGAAGTGGGAGTTATTCTAGAAATCTATTACTTCTCTCCAAGTTACCGTTCGCTCCGACAAGTCGCATGAGTTGTAAATATTAACCAAGGTACATTGAAAGTCTGCTGATGTTAGAGTGCTTGTTAAAGCAATCTAGTTTCTGTTAGTGTGAGAAGATATGAGTTGGAAAAAAGAGCTTCTCCATAAGGAGATTAAACCCCCAGAGTTCCCTACAAATGGGCTCATACAGAATTCAGTATCGTCCCAAATGCTCATTGATCTAGCCATCTTAGGAGGAAGCATTTCCAGCTTTGACTCCTGAATAAAAGTGAGCCATGGTTCATGAGAATGTAAGAGTTTTCTGAGGAGTCTGCGTTTTATCCTAGCTCCAATGCCACGAATAATCATCACAAGTTATATTATGAGAGAGAGTTCCCTTACTGAATAGAGGTCCATTCTCGCTCTTGACGAGCTAGGATTCCTCTAATCTTGGATTGAAGATCTGATAGAGGCCCGTTGTAGTTCATCTCCAGTTGAAGGCCTAGATCAATGATTTCATCAGCAGTCTTGTCATAAGGGGAAATCCAAGGACCCCGAGATGGATTGTGGAGTGGGGGTGTGGTTAGAGGAGGAGGGATTGGAGTGAGGTTTCTCTTTTTTCTTTTGGGTTTTCCTGAGTTTTCTGTTTTCACGATGAGCTTTGAGAGGGGAAGGGATGAATTGTTCAAATCCAGGATGTACTAAGGGCCCAAAGGTTGATGTGGAGGATGATTGGGATTTGGGATTGGTGTTTTTGTCTGCTGGGCTGAAGTGGTTTGGTTACTGAATGGGACGGTTTTTATAAGAGAGAGTCTTGGGAGACATATGAGAGATCTTGTTTGGGCTGGGCCTCGTGTCAAGTAAGGGATTAGAGGGTATAAATGGTTTTGAAGAGGGAGAGACTATTTTCAGGTTTTCATGGGATGGGAGGGTGGGCTCTGGTTGAAGGGAGGACCCATGCATGTTGTTCCGGCCTATGTCGTATTGAGAGGGGCTTTTAGGCTGGGTTTCAGATGCGGTTGAGTATTTAGGAGGTTTTTGTGTTTTCTTGGGAGAGGGGGTCTTAATGATTTTTTGAGGTGATTTCGGGGTGTTATTATCAAGGATGTTAATGTCATTATCATTTCCCAAGTCAATTGTGTTTCCCTCTTTCCCAGGTTCAGCCTCTGATGATTGAAAATGATGGGCTTTTGAACTACCTTTGGGAGATACATCTTCATCAGAGGAAGAGGATTTGACAGGGGTTGGTTTGGCCTCCTAGTTGATTTGGTTTGTGATGTCGTTTGGTAAGGGCTCACTGGACATGTGGCATGGACAGGATATACTGTCTTCCTTGACAAATACTTTGAACTTTTCCTCCCCAATGGCAAAAATAAGTGGATTGTTTATAAAGAAAAATCAGTCTGCGATAATCATTACTTTTGCACAATCCATTCTTGAGTATTCCACAGATACTACTCTGCTATAGATGTTTCCTATCTTGAAAAAATTATCATAGCACCATGCAGCTAGTGGCATACCATATATATTAATCCACGTTTTCCTCCATATTGCTGCACATGACTTGTTTACATTACGGATGTCGTCAAACCATTTGATTAACCATTGACTTTCAATTATCGCTTCTTTATCCTCTACCGAATCAAACGTGATTAGGTGTAACATACCTCCAAGGGGCTTGACCCTTAAGCAGGTTACTCCTTCGGCTAGAATGTGGCCATGAATTATTTTCGAGGAGGATGATGAGTTGGCTACTCCCAGTACACTCCTGGTGAAAAGCTCTTCATTCTCCAGGCTTCTCTTGCCTTGTAGCAGGATGTGTTGTTCACCTTCAAAATCCACCGATGCAATCTGCTCTCTCACCCTTTCCGTTTCTTCACCCAGCACTTTAGAGCTCATCACCTTACGTTTGCCCATCTCCTTTTCAAAATCCTCTGGGTGGGGTTCAAGAATTTCTTTAGGTTGAATTTTGGTTTGGTGATATTTAGGACGGGTTGAGTATTGGGGATTGTCTTCATTTTAGGTGGGGTAGGAGGCTTCTTTGTATGTTCGGTGGTCACGTATATATGGCTGATTTAGGGTTGGATGATGGGGTGTGTTATTTTATGAAGGAATGTGTTTTTCGAGGGTCAAGAGGTTTCTTGGTTGAGTTGGTTGGGATATCATATTTTGCCGTGTTTACACGTAGTGTGAAGTTACCTATTTTACGTCCGTTTTCATGGTGAATGGCACTGAGAAGGGCTTGAGATGAAAAGAACTTCACAAAGGCATAACGATGGTTGCAGTTCTTTCGAAATTTTGAGGGTAGGACTAGATAAGATATTTTCCCATGAGGGAGGAAAATGAAGCGGATTGTCTGGGGGTTGATACCAGGAGGAAGGAAGTCGATGAAGATTATTCTAGTTGCGGTTTGGGGTGGGTTTCTGGGTGTGGCTCGCCTTCTTTTTACCGTCGTCCATTCGCTTTCTCTCTCTAAGTTTTCTCTCATCTCTCTCTAAGTCTTGGTGTAAAGATAATGGTTAAATTAGCAACATATTTTACTTATTATGTTTTTTCCTTTCTACCAAACAATTCCTCACATTCCTACATGTTAAGAAGTTGTTTTTCTATGCAATATAAATATATTAACCAAACAATCACAAAATGTAAAAAAATTCGATTGCAAATCCGTGCAATGCACGACATGTCAAGAAAAAAGGAAACAAAAATGAAGAAATGAACATAATCACACTCATATATTTGGTACGGTGTTGGATAAAAAAGTAGATATTAAATCATAACCTTTTTAGAATAATAACCTAAGCAGAAATTGTTTTCCTTCATGGAATTAGAATGTACTAGTATGAATTCGAAGATAAAAATCCTTATGTAACTACGTAAAAGCACCCTTTTTTTTTACTAAAAAACAAAATATAATAACAGTATTTAAGAAAAAACTTCTGGGGCAACAACTATGGTCATGAACTCAAAATTACTGTAAACGTTACTTTGGATCGTCATAGATATTGGCCACATAATTTTGACGAAAACTGTACGTGTTTTATGTGGGGGTGATTAAAGGGGTTTGTTAAACATCACCCCAAAACTACTTAAAATCGTCTGAAGTTCATTTTTATAAACTATTTTACCTTTCCTCTTTTCCACGCCATCCACCACCCTCACCACCACCACCTCCCCATTGCCACTCACGACCTCCACCACCATCACCTACCTCCACCACCCACCCACGACCTTCTCCAACACCCACTTGCAAAGTTGGCGAGTTTTTTTAGGGTCGTCGGCGAACATCCGCCTTGGACGTTCCACCCATAGCCTAAACGTCTGGTCTGGATGTTTGGGCCACAGGGCGAACGTCCGGCCTGGACGTTTCACCCATGGCCCGAATGTCCAGGCCAGACGTTTAGGCCATGGGTGGAACGTCCAAGGCGGACGTTCGCCCACGAGCCTAAAAAGAATTCGCCAACTTTGCATGCAACCACAAAAGAGAAGTGGAAGAAGGTAAAGGCCCGATTTCCAGGTCTAATGGTGGAGGAAGAAGAAACAGGGGGTTAGGGTTTGATATTGAGGAAGAAGAAAAGGGGGGTCCCGAGGTTGGGGTTTGATATTGAGGATGAAAGAGAAAGAATGAGTTAAGAAGGGTGGCGGTGGGTGGCTATGGAAATGAGGTGGTGGTACAGGAGGTGGATGGTGGTGGAGTGAGGTGGTAGAGTGAGGTGGTTGGTGATGGGGTTGGTGGTTTATGAAAAAAAAAGGTTAGAAATGTAATTTCATTTTTTTGGGGGCGATTTTAAATAATTTTGGGGCGAAGAATAGAAGTTAAGTGATTAAACGATGAAATTAAGACATTGACGACCCTTTTGGTAAGTGGTTATGAATGGTGGGAATGATAATGCATTATAGTGTAAATTTTTACTAGAAATCAAATATCATTACTTATTGTAATGCTACTCCATCCTAAAATATTCATTTTCTTCCTAAAATCTCATTACTATCCGGTACATTACCACTTAGGAAGATGGTATTGGGTGGTAATGCAAATTTATAAAGAGAAACCCATGTTTTTTTTGCCCTTAACCAATTTCTAAAGCAATTTCATCAATCCAAGGCTAGTCGTGCTTCTCTCTCTAGAATTCCCTCTGCCATGGCGAGGAAAACTAAAGTTCAGAAGGCTGCAAATGCTAGCAATAATAAGCAAAAAGGTCCAATTTCTGATTCAAATGCAAAAAAGACTCGATCAATGGACGAAATTCTTGGAGTTAGTGCTATGGATTTTCAAATGGAGGACAAAACAGAGGAGGTTGCAATTAGTGAGATAAAACAAACTATGCAATCGCATCGTTTGTTCTCGGAGTGGTTATCAGCAATCAATACAAATGATACAATGAAGAGGAGTACAAATGACGATAGAAGAAGGTGCATTGATCCAATTCCGATCTTACAAATGTCTGATCATGAGGTAGAATCCAATCCATCTGATAATGCTGATATTGATGTAATTGATAAATCTGAGAAAAATCTAGTTAAAATTGAGGTTGAAGATGTTCAACCTGAGGTTGAATTTTGGATGTCATCTGTTATATGCTACATTGTTGGTGCAAATCCACCTCCATATGTAATGGAAGGATTCATTCGAAGAATTTGGAAGCATAATGGAGTAGATAAGGTAGCGATGATAAAGAAGGGAGTGTATATTGTGAGGTTTATGACAATGGAGAAGAATGATGCTGTACTCAATGGACCTATACCGTTTTTTGACAGTAAGCCGATGATTGTAAGAGCTTGGGAACATGTAACACCCCGTATCTTATACCCGTTTAATAATTATCTGTATTAATTTTTGCTGAAAATAATTTGAGATTTCTTTTATTAAAAAAATATTTTTTTTTACTGACTTTGACTTTACCTTTGAAGTGGTTAAAAAAAAAAAACTGATTCCTAGATTTACTAGGTTTACTATCTAATTAGAGTTGAAGCCATCCCACATCGGAAGTTGAGGAGAACAAAGCCTTCTTTATATAGAGGTGGATACCTCAACCTAGTAGAGGCCTTTTGGATGGGTCGTTCCCACTCCAAAGCAAAATCTTGCGGGCTAGGGCCCAGAGAGGACAATATCTACTAGTGGGCTCGTGGTCCCCAGAGGGGTGTTACAAGTGGTATCAGAGCAGGGCCCGATTTGATGTCCTGTCGTGCCTTCGAGGACGCAGACACCCTTTAAAGGGGGTGGGGAAAGGGAGTAAAAAGCCATCCCACATCGAAAGTTGAGGAGAACAAAGCCTTCTTTATATAGAGGTGGATACCTCAACCTAGTAGAGGCTTTTTGGGTGGGTCGTTCCCACTCCAAAGAAAAACCTTGCGGGCTAGGGCCCAGAGAGGACAGTATCTACTAGCGGGCTCGTGGTCCCCAGAGGGGTGTTACAGAACAAGATATGGATGTGATCAAGGATCAATTTGAGGTTGTTCCTACCTGGATTCAGATGAAGGTAGACTTTAAATACTGGAATGAAAAATGCCTTGCAAACTTGGTAAGTCCAATACGGAAATTTGTGAAAGTTGATGCTGCAACTGCCAAAAGAGAGAAGCTCCAGTATGCGAGGATGATGATAGAGGTGAAAATTGAACAGGAGTTTCCAGATCAACTGAGTTTTGTGAATGAAAAAGGGATTGAGGTTGTAATTGAGGTGACATATGAATGGAAGCCAGAGAAATGTATGAAATGTAAGCAGTTTGGTCATACAACTGAACTATGTAATAGAGGTGTGGTGAAAAAAGTCTGGAAGGAAAAGGAAGTTGCAATGCCAGTGTATGATAATACAGGAGATGTAGTTCCTTTTCAAGAGATTCATCATACTGCTAAGAATTTAGCACAGAATAGTAAACCTGTTACAACTAAAAATTCTTTTAATGTGTTGAATGAATTGGAGGAAGAACAGGTGCTAGTAGGCTCTATTACCTGTGAAGCAGAGAAGATTTTGAGTGCCAGGAGGGGGGACTCTCCTGCAGGCAATGGATAGTATAGTGATATGGAATGTCCGAGGGATCAACAACATGATTAAGCAAAATGAAGTGAAGAAGCTGTTGAATAAAAGATCCCTTGGCATGGTTAGTCTCCTGGAGACTAAGGTTAAAGCAAAAAATATGGGAACAATCTACCAAAGGTTGTTTAGAGGCTGGTGTTTCTGTTCAAACTCATCATACCATAATGGTGGCAGGATCATTTTGGCCTGGAATCCATTGAGTTTTCAGGTGGATATAAGGTGGATGAGTGCTCAGGCTATCCATTACTTTATAAAACCTACTGGGTTAAATACAGGTTTTTGTAGTACATTTGTCTATGCATTTAATAATGCAGGAGATAGAGAGCAGTTATGGCAGGATCTGATGAATCAAGCTGATACCATGAGTGAACCTTGGATACTTGGAGGTGATTTTAATTATGTTCTCAATAAGGATGAAAGAATAGGTGCCCTGGTTAGAGATGGTGAGATGGAGGCTTTCAGAAGATGTGTTAATCATTGTGGCTTAGATGATATTAAGTCAAATGGATGTTACTACACTTGGAACAACAAACAACAAGGTAGTGACAGAGTCTTTTCAAAATTGGATAGAGTACTTGGGAATGACAAATGGAGAGATCAATTCAGTACAGCAGAGGCTATGTTTATGGAGGAAGACCTCTTTGATCATACCCCTATATTGATTAGAGTCCATGAAGGGAGTAGGAATATTAAAGCTCCTTTCAAATATTTCCATATGTGGAGTATGGGAGAGGAGTTCCTAAGTAAGGTTCAGAATGCTTGGAGTCTTGAAGTCAGAGGGTGTGCAATGTTCAAGTTCACCCAGAAGCTGAAGCAGGTGAAGAAAGTGTTAAAAGAGATGAATAAACAGGGGTTCTCTCAGATTCATATTGAAGATACAAAAGCACAAATAGCCTTGCAATAAGCTCAGAAGGTGCTGCATCTTAATGATAATAGCATTCAAGCCAGAGAGAGAGAACAACTAGTTGCACAGGAGTATCAGAAAGTTCATGCTAAATACTCTTCTTTTATGCAACAGAAGAGCAAGCTAGCATGGATAAAAGATGGAGATGAAAATTTAAAAGCATTTCACAATGCTTTAAAGGCTAGAAGACTTCAGAACACTATTTATGGTGTTGCTGATATAGAAGGAAGATGGGTAGAAGGTAATGAAGAAGTGAACAAAGCATTTCTGCACTACTACACTCAGCTGCTGGGTACTCCCAGGCATTGTAGGAGTCATGTGCAACAGGAGGTGATTGATGCTGGTCCTGTACTGAATGCAGAACAATGTCAAGCACTAATGGTTGCTTTTACTCCTGAAGAAGTGAAGCAGGCAATTTTTTCAATTTCTGGTGATAAATCACCAGCACCTGATGGGTTTGGGGCAACTTTCTACAAAGATGCATGGAGTATTGTAGGTGATGAGTGTACTACTGCTGTCTTGGATTTCTTTCAATCAAGAAAATTACTGAAAGAGATAAATCATACTATTTTGGCTTTGATTCCAAAGGTCAAATGCCCTGGTAATGTCACTGAATTCAGGCCAATTGCGTGCTGCAATGTTATATACAAGTGCATTACCAAGTTGTTGTGCTCTAGATTGAGCAAGATTCTCCCTGAAATTATAGCTGCAAATCAAGGTGCTTTCATAAAAGGGAGATTTATAGCACACAATATCTTAATTTGTCAAGATATTGTCAAGAACTATGGGAAGAAGGATGCTGCTCCTGGTTGTATCATCAAAATGGACCTTAAAAAAGCATATGACTCAATAGACTGGTGCTTTATTGAAGAAATATTGCAGGCTATGAATTTCCCTTCCAGTTTTGTGGAGATGACTATGGAATGCATTAAAACTCCTAGCTTCTCTTTAATGATAAATGGGGAATTAGTTGGTTTTTTTAAGGGTAAGAGGGGTCTTAGGCAAGGTGATCCCCTCTCACCTCTGATATCTGTGATATGCATGGAATACTTCAGTAGAACAATGAATATTGTAGGTGAAAAAGATGATTTCAAGTTCCACCCTAGATGCACTGGTATCAAAATCAATCATATGTGCTTTGCAGATGATATCATCATGTGTTGCAAAGGTGAATTCAAGTCTGTGCTGAGAATGTTACAAGGATTCACTCACTTCTCTGAGTCTTCAGGGTTAGAAGCCAATAAACAAAAATCAGAACTATATACAGTGGGGTTAAAGCAGCAGGAGGTCCAAAGGCTACTTCATATGTCAGGCTTCAGTTTGGGGAGATTCCCTTTCAGGTATTTGGGGGTCCCTATTTGTTACAAAAGAATAAGTATAAAAGATTGTGAAGGACTTGTGGAAAAAATGACAGCTCGAATTAGGTGTTGGAGTAGCAGGCACCTTTCATATCAAGGGAGATTATGCTTGGTGAACTCAGTTCTCATGAGTTTGCATGTTTATTGGGCTCAGATAATGATCATCCCAAGGAAAGTTTTACAAGATATAAATAAGATATGTAGATCATATCTTTGGACTGGTGAACACTACAGTCAAAGCTCAGGGAATGTTAAATGGGATACAGTATGCTGTAGTAAAAAAGAGGGTGGTCTTGGAATCAAAAACGTTTTGATTTGGAATCAAGCAGCACTAGGGAGGTATGTGTGGGCTATTGCCTTAAAGAAAGACAATCTCTGGATAAGATGGGTGCATGAGCAGTATGTAAAAGAGGAAGATTGGTGGGAGTACAACCATCCTCAGCAATGTAGTTGGTATTGGAAGATGATATGCTAGGTTAAGGATCAATTGAAGATGAACTTCTCTTTGCCTCAGATATTGAATATGGGGGTATACTCAAATTCTGACTTCGCGGGATATTCTTACTTCACGAGAGAGATACTCACTATTGAAGGGTATACCCACGGGAGAGATACCGAAACTAGAAGCTTTGTTGCACCGCGCTCATTGACTTTCTATCAGAGGGGTTGACGTTCAGTGCCGTAGGTCAGAAAAGGAATAAGAGATGAGAAGGTGGGTTGCGTATATAAGCCCCATTTGACGGTCTTTCTTTGGTCGAGTAGTAAACTACCTCCTTGCCCAAGGATTGCGAATATGCTTGACTGAGATTACAAGCAAGCTACCTGGGCCTAAAAGACTGCTTCTTGAGTTATCTTCCTTCTTCCCGGCGTCTCTACTAGACTTGAGTCTTCAACCCTACGTCTTCGGCTTGTGTCTACCGACCCTACGCCTATTGCCTTGTCTCCAAGGAGCCTAAAAGAAGTATACAAGAAACTGGTGAATGAGCAGCAAAGTGTGAGTTAGCATGGTGCTATTTGGGGTAGATTGAACATACCAAAGCATAGATTTCTATGCTGGCTAGTAATGTTAAACAGATTGAAAACAGCTGAAAGATTAACCAAAGTGGGTGTGCTAGATGATGCTACATGCTTAATTTGTGGATTAACAGAAGAGACACACTGTCATCTGTTTTTTCAATGCCATTTTAGCAAAGTAGTTATCAGGAGTATTCTACAATGGATGCAAATGCAGTCCCAAGACCTATCAATTCAGGGACTGATTGCTAGGGTGAACACCAATGGTGAATCAAGATTCAGAAGACAAGTCAAAATTGCTATCATCTGTGCTACAGTGTATCAAGTTTGGTGGGCAAGGAATGATGCATTATGGAATAGTAAACTAGACACAGTGGAGAAACATGTGTATAGAATTAAACATACATGTATAGATAGAATCTATAGTGTTTTGCCAAAGAAAACAACTATGAGAGATAGAATGTGGTTAAGGGAGCTCTCACTTACAATGTAATCTTTCTGATTTCTTCTTTCCTAAAGGTTTGGGAGTGCAACCTAGTTGGTTTGCCTCCTTTAGGTTAGGATTGGTTGTAAATTGGTATGTTCTTAATCAATATACTCACTTAATTAGCAAAAAAAAAAAAAAAGAAACCCATGTTTTGTGGTAAAGTTTCATTCCCATAGTCATTGACATGAGAACCTCTTTACAAATTTACACTAAATTTCATATCATTACCACTATTTATGACCGCTTACAAAACGGGTCATCAAGACTTGCTGCTTTGGTTATACTCGATGGCCTAATTCATGACTTCCGTCCCTAGGGACCAACAAGGGGTAATACAGGAATATTTTCCTGTTGTCCATCGACTACGCCTTCCGGCCTGATCTTAGGCCCTGACTCACCCTCCATGGACGAACCTTGCGGAGGAACCCTTGGGTTTTCGAGGCATTGGATTCTCACCAATGTTTGCGTAAAAAAGAGGATAGGATTCTGAATTATTCAGAACTTAATCGAATAGGTCATTATACTCTCATATATTCTGCAAAAAATTCTGATTTATTGGCAAAGAAACGAAGAAATAGATTCATTATTCCATTTCAGTTTAGGTTGATTTAGTGGGTCAAAATGCAAATTTTAATGTCTTGTGCTTATCATCTTTAATTACTTTGTTTTTCCAACTATGTAAAAGGTGTGAATACAAGTTTGTTGTGACTGAAATAATTGATAAACGAAGAAAACAAAGAACAATTCACAAATTTGAGTGTTGTGCTCTTTTTTTTTTTTTTTTTTGTTTCCAACTACGGGTAGCTGTTTAAGGTGGATAAAACTACATGATAGCTTGTTTAAAGCATCAGATAATATATTCAAGACATTCTAATACCAAGCCATATGCTTACATTTGTCGTAAAGAAGACCCCATGTTCTAAAAGTGTAGATATATGAAACAAGTTTTGTGTAAATGATGGAATATCCATCTTTCCACTTCGAGGTTATGAGTTTGAGTTCTAGTATAAGTCTAAAATGGCCAATATTATGTTATCCACACTCAAAATGATAAACTAGGTAAAACTAACTTTGATTGATTAGAAAAGTTGAAGATTAGGAAGACTAGTACTGTTGAGTGTTACTAGTCTCTGGTTTTAGTTTCCTTACAGAAATACATAAATTTAATATATATATAAGTAATGCATGCATACTTACATGAGAAATGAGAATGAATTTTACGTGCTATAATTCTGATGAAAAAGTGATGTAACTCAAAAAAAAAAAAAACAAATATTAAAAAAAAATTAATTTTTTTTTTTTGGCTGAAATTT
The DNA here is from genome assembly GCF_026745355.1 of Beta vulgaris subsp. vulgaris. NCBI lineage: Eukaryota > Viridiplantae > Streptophyta > Magnoliopsida > Caryophyllales > Amaranthaceae > Beta > Beta vulgaris. The sequence continues at coordinate 10,499,723 of NC_079210.1, forward strand.
TTTTTTGAGGATATAACTCTAATGAACAAGTGTTGTAACTCTAATCCAATCGTATGGTTGAGATTTATTCTCATTTCTCATGTAATGAGCATTTTCAATGTGATCTTGTCCATATATATATCCTTTTTCACCTTTTTTTTTTTTGCTTATTTTATGAAGTTTTTGCTCATTTTTAGTAGTTCTCGCGATTTTTACCATAAGAGGGTTCTTACTTCCTTTCCTCTATGTTCTTAAACAGGGGCGGAACTTCATGGGGACCAGTGGGAGTCCCAACCACGACCAACTTCTGAATTTTCCTAAAAATTAAGGTTAAAAATGTAAAAATTTTGTAAATAAAATAAATTAATTTTTATATTTGGCCAATATACAAATTAAATTTTTGACCCTCTAAAATATATTTCTAATTCCGCCTCTATTCTTAAAAAGAGACCTCAATGATCAGAAGGGCTGTCTTTCAATTAGTTAAGATGTTAAGTGATTTAATCTTACATAACCGAAAAATACATATCAATGATGCAAACTTTTGTGGAACAATGATAAATGATGGTTGGACAATTTTTTAATTTAGTTGACACGCTGAAGGGTCCATATAGTAAGTTCTGACTTAATTTCTAGTCATCCTAGAGGCTTGGAACACAAGCTTGAGAAGGTAAGATGAACATTTCTATATGCCATTCAATTTCGTATTTGCTAAGCAAACAACCTAAACTTTAGGCAACAAACTAAGTTCCATTTTTTGTTTGGTAGAAGACCTTCAGTCTCACTCCAAGTAATTAAGTTTGATCTTGTTCCACTTACTATAACGCGAACCACATTCTAATCTCTATTATATAAGGGCAGGGGGAAGCAATGTTGTCCTCTTTTGAAATGCCTATTTTACCCTTCTTTCCTTTCTAAATTACAAAAGGAATGTCAAAATCAAAATTGGCACTTAAAAAAAAACTACCTAAAATTAATTTACAACACTCACTCACAAATCACTTAAAAGAAACTTTACAAGTCACTCATACAATTGAGAAAATTACGTTATAAAATCACGCAAATTACACAAATAATCAGGAAACTTTATTAAAACTTAAAATTAATATACAAACTAAAACTAATAACCTAGAACGTCAATACATACAAAAACATTTACAAAAATTTACTTATAAATCACTATTCTCAAGAACCATTCACAATTAATGGTGGGTCATGATAAAAAATAGAGGTGTATTTGTAGTGAAATCATAATTTAGAAGTTAGACAAAGAAAAAAAATTATTTACTTTTTTATAGTGTTTCCTATATATAATGAAACTTTTACATATATCTGGACCTGTCTTTTTCTATTATATAATAGCGATTAATTATCAAGGTAAAAAATTTTTATGTAAAATATCATTCAAGAATTAAAGTACAACATGTCTCTCTTATATAAGGGAAGGGGGGGGGTATGGTGTCCCCGAATGAATACACTATATTACCCCCTTCACATTCTAAATTACAAATTCACTTACAAATCAACGGAGGCTTATTCAAACAAAATATCAAAAATATAATTATAATAATCACTCACAAGTCAACTAATTAAAATTATAAAATTGCATAATTTACGTTATGCAAATCACTAAAATGAGGAAACTTTACAAAAACATAAAAATTCACTTACAAACTACAACCTATAAAAAAATTGACTTGAAATTAAAGTGTCCACATTCTTTACAATTTATGAAGTATTGTACTTAATTCAAAAATCAACTAAAAAATTATAATATTAGAAATCATAAATAAATACAATAAAATTTCTATTTTGTTCATAGAATTAAACTTTGAAAAGTTAAAAAAAAACAAAAAGAATAGTGAGAGACTTAAGTGACAGAAACTAAACAAATCAAATTTTGCAACTAAAACAATTATAATTCGTATGTCTAATGTTCAAATTTTGACTCTTATGCCGAAGAAAATCGAGTTTCTTTTTTGAAAAAAATTCAAGCACGCATCGCGTGCAAAAAATTCTAGTCTTTATTATACAAGCCAAGGGAGGAGGTGTGATGTCCTTTTCTGAAGTGACTAAAACACCTTTTAATAATTTAAAACAAAAAATCAAAATATGAAAAAATGTGAAAAACTTATTGAAATTTAGTAAAATTTGAATCATATTAATGTGATTTGTTTCCTTAAAATCCTCTAATCATGGATGAAAGTTAGCAATTGGAATCCATGTGATTGTAGGGATATATTACAAAATCTATGGAGATTGCTAGATTGGTATGTACATGTGGCGTTATGGTGAGAACTGTGAGAACCGATCATTTTTCCTCATTTTACGAAGATTTTGATCATTTCATAATATTTTTGCTCATTTTTTGTTTCACTTAATTTATGGTGGGAGGGGGAGGAAGATGGTGTCCCCGTTTAAAAATACTAAATTACCCTTAATGATCTAATGGAATATAAAAATTACAAAAGAAAATAAACAATTTAAGAATCGTTTTCCATTTCAACTTTGCATTTTAAGTGAATATAAGACGCTATTTTAAATTAACGCACACATCGCGTGCATATAAGGCTAGTTCACTACTACCTCCGTTTCCTAAAGATCTTCCTTGTTAATGTTCCTACAGATATCAAGGAGGATCCATTGTGTGGGGTAGGTAAAGTAGGAGAGAGAAAGGGGTTAAGATAAATAAATAAATAAAAAGGGGTTAAAGTAGGAGAGAGTAAGGGAGTAAAATTGAATTAATAATGTAATGGTGGACCACATGATAGGGACATGAAAGGGTAAAAAGGAAAAAAAATTCCCAATAAGGAATAAAGTAAAAGAGGGAAGATCTTTTGGAAACGCACTTAAACGGAAAGAGGGAAGATCTTTAGGAAACAGAGGGAGTATATTATATTACGTAGTGTCTAATATTAGCTCATTAACTTTTCTTTTTTATTACAAGAATATTTGGTAAGATAATTAATCAAGGCCTAAATACAATACTGAACTTCTATTCATCGCCCATAAAGTACTTAAAATTGCCCAAATCTATATATGAATGGACTATTATGCCCTTGTTTTTTTTTACCAATCTTACCTTACTTCATCATTTTACCATTTTACTTTACTTTATCATTTGAATTTTTTTACTTCATTTCAAATTTACTCCAACTCTCACTTCTCTCTAAAATTACCGCCACTCATCGCCATCATCGACCTCCAACCAAACACAGCACGAACGTCATTAACACCGAAAAATGTCATCTTCTTCTGAGGTAATTTTTTTAACTGTTTTAAAATAACGAACGGTTAGTTAGAACGTTCTACCATGGGCGCAAAGTTTGGCCAGAACCTTGTGTCCATGGGGCGAACGTTCTGCGTCATGGTTAAACGTTGGGCCCATGGGGTGAACGTTCTGGCGAAACGTTCACCCCATGGACTAAACGTCCTGGCCAAACGTTGCGCCCATGGGGCAAACGTTTTGGCCAAATGTTTGATATGTTGTTTACGTAACCTTTATTTAATATTACGTGATGTTAAATTCAACTAGTTATTAAATATTTAATAAAAAAAATTATATTAAAATTAATTTAGTTAAAATAACGTTTGAATATTCTGATTTTTTATAATTAACGATAATTTTTTTTTTCAGGAGCGTGTTAATGATGGGATGAATTATAATCAATATTTCGACAATTGTCCCGAATTTGATACTCGTGATGATGTTGTCGAGTGGTGTAGGAAGATTTCTCTTGCGTAGGTTTTTTCTTGACGATTACCAGTCACAAAAAGAATTATCAACTTCTAGATTGTGAACGTGGCAAGAAAAAAGAACTTCGTGATTTCAGTTCAGCAATCAGAAGAAAAACGAAGAGAAAAGCATGTGGCTGTCCATTTCAGTTGTTCCTTGTCCCAATGAACAACGATTCGTATTGGGTTGTCGAGACTAGAGCGAAACATGGGTTTCATAATCACCCAATGATGTTATACCTAGAGGGTCATTGACAGATTAGCGGTCTCAGTCCCAGTGCGAAGAAGTTAGTTGGATAACTAACTGCAGCCCATGTGAAACCACGATACATCATATGAAAGCCGTTGAAGGTGCATTTCCGTCATTGAAGCTTAACATGAGGCACATCTACAATTGTAGAGATGTGTTAAGAAGGGTGAGATCAGAAGGCAGAAATGCAGCTCAGGAGTTTCTTCATCAGCCTGTTCAAAGCAATTATCTGTTTTGGCTTGATACAAACGAGATAGGTAGGGTGACGCATACATTCATTGCACACCCGACGTCCGTGAATTTAGTTTGTACGTATCTGCATGTGATTCACATTGATGCAACGTACAAGACAAACAGGTACTTGTATCCTTTGATGGAGATTGTTGGTGTCACACCAACCAACAAGAATTTTCTTGTTGCATGGGTTTTGTTGCAGCGTGAGGATATGGTACAAAGACGAGCCTGTATCGGTGGAGGTAATGTCCTAAGCCACGTCCTCAAACGTGCATAAATCCTCTCTCGAATTTGACACTTCAGGGGAATTCTATCCCCCCTCCCCAAATGTCCATAGCTACGTGTCCACCAAAACTAGGGATAACTGACCCAACCATAGGTCCTCCTGCAACTGGACCTGTGACCTTCAAGTTAAGGTCATCAACATCTTTCCCCTTTCCCTTTCGACTCTCAACAGTCGATGAACTCCCCTCTCCCCGAATAAACCTCCCACCCCCTACCCTTACGAACATTCCAACGATCATCAACTGTAGGGTCTAGATTTCTCTCAAACTCCCGCATAACTGCATCGTGAACATCATTACCGTAAAGAACATCCACCTCATCCATCTCCTGATGCTCCAATGCATCGTACGACCCACCAACACCCTCATCGTGTAACTGAAGCTGACGTCGCGGACTAGTCGGGTTCATCCGCGTCCTCCTAACGGAAGCGGAAACACCACGCGAGTGCGGATGACGCGGTCCTAAATCCTCGTAGTGCACAACGCGAAATCCGGGAAGTGTCTTTCTGGCAAATTGTTGAAACCCAGATGGCTATTTCATCAACAATTACTTTAATAAAATATTCCAATAATAATAATAATAATAAATATAAATATAATAATAATAATAATAATAACAACAACAATAATAATAATAATAGTAATAATAATTATAGTTATAACAATAATAATAATAACAACAAAATTAACAACAACAACAACAACAACAACAACAACAACAACAATAATAATAATAATAATAATAATAATAATAATAATAATAATAATAATAATAATAATAATAATCTACGTAACAAAAACATAAGGAACAAAAATATTGGGCAGGATAATTTTTTGGGAAATTGCACCTGTACGTCTGCTCAATTCGTTTACCCCATGGAAGGAACGTCTGGCCAGGACGTTCCTTCCATGGAAGGAACGTTTTAGCCAGACGGTCTCCCCATGGATCGAACGTCCGGACCAGACGTTCCTTCCATGGGGTGAATGCCCTGGGCAAACGTTCGAGTATGAATTTTTGTAAAAAAAATTACCTGAGAGGACGCCGCCGGTTACGTCGGGTCCATCTCTTCTGCTGCCGCCATTTCCGCTACCAACGCCGCCGCCTCTGCCTCCTCTTGTTGTCGTCTTACCTCTGCAACCCTTAAAAGTGTCTTCTCCATTGTAGGTCGGAGGATAAGTTTTTTCTTTTTCTTTGGATTTTCCTCCGGTGGAATGCCTGACATTTTGAGTTAGATCGTGATAGTGAATGAAAAAGATGAGAGAGTGAATGAGTGAGAGAGGAGATGAGAGAAAAGAGGGTAACAAAATCAGAAAATATAAGTAAGGGTATTATGGTATATTCATCTGAGAGTTTGGGCGATTTTAAGTATTTTTGTGGCGATGTTTAACAATCCTCCAGTACAATATTACAACTTACCTAACATTGCACACCCCACTATCAAGATAAGATCTAATTAAGGTTGACTTTCTCGGTTGGAGCTCCTTCACCTTTATAATAGGGGTTTAATTATTGCCCTTGCAAAACGGGGCTCCTAAATTACCCTCCACATGCAAGAAATTTTTATCTTATCTTAAAAAAAACTTACAAAATTAGATCCTATGAGACCATAACTATAAACTAGTATTTTGCAACTAATTAAGCTAATCTTCAAACTTCTAGCAAATTAGTTTAATTAGCATAAGAGTTTATAGAACTAAGATAAGAATAAGGATATGAACTTTCTGTGAAATATCAATTAGGGCTAAAAACTTGCTCTTCTCATTAAGATTTGCAATATATATATATGATACAAAGAAACCTAATAAGGAAAGAAAATATACACTTCATACAACAATAGGAAACTATACACGATATCTTAACACCCTCCCTCAAGTTGGAGCATGGGATGGCTCAAGAATGCCCAACTTGGATAACGAAAATTCAAACTAAGACTTGCCGAGAGCTTTAGTGAAAATATCGGCAAGTTGAGTAGAAGTAGGCACATAAGAACGCTCAATAAGTCCGTCAGTAATAGCATCCCGAACAAAGTGACAATCTACCTCAAAATGCTTAGTGCGCTCATGAAAAATCAGATTCTTAGTAAGATGGAGAGCAGATTGACTATCACAAAACAAAGGAATGGATTTGGGATGATGAACACCCAAACTCAAGAGAAGAGCTTTTAACCACTTTAGCTCACAAGTAATGGCAGCCTTAGAGTAACACTCGGCCTCGGCGGATGAGCGGGAAACAGTATGTTGTTTCTTAGTCTTCCACGAAATAGGAGAGTGCCCCAAGAACACAATCCAGCCAAACAAGGAACGTCGCGTGATAGCATACACCTCCCAATCAAAATCACACCAACCTTGAAGAGATAACTCATTATACCCTGACCTGGGTACCTTTCAAATATCGAACAACACGTAAAGTAGACTCTCAATGAGCTTGTCGAGGTTCCTGCATAAACTGAGATAAGATGTGGAACAACATAAGCTAAGTCAGGTCGAGTGACGGCCAGATAGATGAGGCGACCTACAAGACGTCGGTAGGCGGCGACATCAGCTAATAAAGGACCATCATCAAGAGCTAGACGATGGTTGTGCTAGATAGGGAATGCAGCTAGCTTGGCTCCCAACAGACCGGCCTCAGAAATGATGTCAAGAGTGTATTTGCGTTGGCACAAAAATAAACCAGATCAACTCCGGGCAACTTCAATGCCAAGGAAATATTTCAAAGGACCCAAGTCCATCTTAAAACAATCACTGAGATAAGCCTTAAAAATAGTGAGAGCAGCGAAATCATTGCCAAAGATGATAAGATCATCAACATAAACTAAAACATTCGTCTGCATAAAGCCATGAGTGTAGGTGAAAAGAGAATAATCATAGTAAGACTATCAGAAGCCATACCCTTTCAAGGTTGCAACCAATTAGGCGAACCAACACGTGGGAGCTTGTTTAAGACCATATAAAGACTTTCGAAGACGACATACCAAGTTAGGATGAGTACAATCGAAACCAGGAGGAAGCTTCATATGCACCTCTTCTTCAAGATCACCATGAAGAAAGGCATTATGAACATCCATTTGATGAAACTCCTAGTTTTTAGAAGCAGCAATGGCAAGAAAGGCACGAACGTTAATCATCTTTGCAAGAGGGGCAAAAGTTTCATTATAGTCAACCCCTGCCTCCTCATGATTACCCAAAACAACAAGACGAGATTTAAGACGCTCCACAGAGCCATCAGATAAATATTTGGTGCGATAAACCCACCGACTCCATAAAGCCCGTTTACCAGGTGGAAGTTCCTCCAAAGTTCAAGTACCATTAGCTTCCAAAGCCTAAATCTCAAACTGCATAGATCCCTGCCAAGCAAGATTTCTCATAGCCCCCTTAAAGGAACGAGGATCATTAGTAGCAACAATAGAAGCAATCAACTTTCGATAATTCACAAAAAAAATTGTACAATTTATGTAATGTGCAATAGGATAAGGAGTACCTGAAGGAGGCGAAGGAGGCGAAGGAGACGAAATGCTATGAGATGGACTTGTCGTAGCTGCAGCATTAGTGACATAATCACACAACAAGATCGAAGGGATTTTCTCCCATTTTCCTTGTCCCAAATTAGGCGAAGAACGAGGAAGAGAGCTCGGCTGAGATGTGGATTTGGGCGTGAGATTAGGATAAATGGGCTGATCAGGCGAGTCCAATAAAGAAGGAGGGGAGTCAGGAGCAGCGAGATTTAGTGAGGGAGAAGGAGAAGTGTTTGGGCTGGGAAGAAATAAAGGAAGGAGAGTGAGACGCGGGGTGTAACAGCCCGAATTTCCCGACCAGCTTAAAAAGGATTAAGCACAGCGAAAGAGACTCCAGTCAAGGTAACCCGGACTATTACCATCACACTCACCGAACTAAATCGGAGAGTGTGGAACTCAATCCCAACTCTATTCAAATAAATTAACTATTATAACTACGCTCTGATTCTCAGACTCTATTCCCATAAATTTCTACAGAAAATCCGGCAGAGTTTCCTTTGAAAATAGGACAACGCTAAAGCGAGAAATAATATAAACCTGTTGCAATTTCAATTTATAAAATATTTCCAAATCCCAAAGTCAACAACCTCAACGCTTTCGCGGAGCAACAACCAATAGAGAATCAGGAGCACTAACTAGCGACTCTTAAATGTAGAAATAAATATAGAAAATAAACAATTAACTATTACAAAGTCAAGCGTCCTCACTTCGATAGCAACTATAATACTGCTCCAACTTGTATTAGCTTGAACTTGCAAAGGTTAACTCACGGCTTCAACCTGAAACATTTAAGATACTGCCACCCACCAAGTGACAGGCCACAGAAATGACAAAACAACATATACACATCAGCAAAGCTGAGTACTAACCCGTAAACAAGAGTAACACATGCTTTGGTGGTTTTTACTTGAAAACGACTCTCACACAATCAACATAAGTTCAACAATCACACCAATCATAGCATTCTTAGCAGCAATATTCTTGTTGAACAAACATATTACATTTCCAAAATTCCACGTTCCATATATAGTAACAAAATTCAATAAGATGACTCTCAACAATGACATGTTTCTATATTCTCATTTAATCAACCTTTCAACTCAGTTACTATATTTTCACAAAATCCGATCGTTTGGCATGAACGCGAGTGGAGAGGGGTACCACGCAGTACCAGCTGTCTCCAAACTAGTGAGGGTCGTCACCCAGCCTTTTATTATTATGCTTGCAAGACTTACCCGGACATGTCCTATAACGCCAGGAATTAGCCCCTCCTGGAAGGCAACAACTAGGGACTTTACCCGCCCTAACTCGGGGTGCCTATTCATGCCTCACTTTCATATTTATAAAATAAGATATTTTATGATTCATACTTGAATCCTCAATACTCATAACATAATACCATATTCGACCTTATCTGGTCTTAACTCATATTTGAATCATTTCCTCATTATTATACCAAATCATATTTTAAGAAACATAGTATTTTCGAAAAACTCCAATGACTGAACAAAAAGAATACTTTTATAATAATCCAATAGCAATTCACAACTAACTCATAGAGATGCATCTATAATCATGGGCATTACTATAAACGATATATGATATCTAATATTCATATACACACACAGGAGCATTTAAAATATATAGCTGAACATAAAGGTTATATCACTCTATAACAATTATGGAAACCTCCAAATGATGACTTGATTTCCCATATCATCTTGAATTATATACGTCTACATAGCATCCTCCAACAACACCTCAAAACAACTTCGATAATCAATAACCAAATTAGACTAATCTAACTAAAAAATAATCATAACTAATTCTCAATTAAAATTATCAACCTTAACATTCTAATTTCCTTAATCCTTAATTAATATCTATAACTTCGATGATATTAGCTACATCGACTTGCATCCCAATTCATAATCACAATTCAAATTATATAACTAACCAACTAAACATAACTCACAACCTTACCTCAATCAAGAACATAATTTTGCTACCACAAATATATTGAGAATATGAAGCTAGCTCGACTCATAAATAAACCTCAATAAACTTATTTTATCTTGCACTCAAATCCTTAACCAATCGAATAACAATTCCAATATTATAATCTCCTTCATAGTTCCGAATGATACTCCATTCTAAAATCATCCTCCAATAATCAAGACTATTAAAGTAATTAGCAACTTGTATCCAACCTAGTCATTTCCCCTGTAGATAACCATAATCGTCTAACTCTTATAAAGACAATTTCAAATCGATACATATATGCTTTTCAAATTCCAATTATCAACATAAACACACTGGTAGTAATTAATCATGTCAACAAATCCACAACAATATTACTAAGTCTCTTAGTTAATTAACTAACGAGAGTTAACCAAAAACACACAACTCAAGTTTCATCGATCATAGGTTAATTATAAGTAACTAAATATGATCCAAGTTATACCATTAGCTGAGTTCTTATTAACATAATCAGTAATAAAAACAAGTACAGATCATACTCATGGTCATACATAGCGAGTTTATCTCATTAAAACAATTCATTATCTAAGTGGGACTTCTTCAAAGTAAATCTTAACTTACTTGGATTTATGTAGTTAAACACACACACTAATATACTTTAGTGAATCACTAGTCAAATAAGCTGACTTTATTATCTTATTATGTTTATAGTTATCAAACTAAAATACTTTATTAACCACATGTTCATTAATCGAAACCATAGTTAATAAAACCAACTCAAGTACTCTTCACATTACTAATAAGGACTAATTAATTCTCTTTCTAATATAATAGGAGAAAACTAATTAAAAACATGAGCATCATACACTTCTTAATTACTATTCTTTTAACTTATACTTCAACCATAAACTTGGATTACTACCACATTTATTGGAAATTTTCTATCACTATTAAACTAAAGATATTTGAACTACTTCTTACTAACTCATAGCATCACAAGTCTAGTCAACCTCCCATATATAATTCATCAATCACTTATAATAATAACTTCTTAATATATAAACTAGATTGCAACTATTAATGGAATTATTCCTCCAACACACATGAGCCTAAATTTAATAATACTAATAACATTTCGTTCGTCGAGATCTGCAAGCTTATGTAACTCAGTTGCATTAAGAGTTTCAATTTGCGCCTTTCTTTTCCTTCTCAAAGTTAAGGTGGACATGGGTTGCAAATCAACTATGTCAAAAACAAATAAAGAGACACAACTCAACTTAGAGAATAAAGCTCAACTCAATAACTTATTTCAATTGTAATTTAACTAAAACAGAACTATAATCAGATTTAATCATAAGAGGACTCAAAGAGAAACTTGGGCAATGTTAAAATCGAAACCCACAATCGATAATACAAAATCATACAACTACAACATCACAATATCAACAACAAATCTTGAAATGAAACAAAATCCAATTCTAGGTTAACTCACTAAAATCTGATTTAGGTTTAACTTGAAAGAAATTAACAACGTAATTAAACTTGTATGTAATCAGAATTTCAAGGGGGGGAATACAGAGGTGCGGGTGTACCTCTGCTCTTGTGAGCAGCGAAGAACAAAGGGACAATAGGGTTTCGAGGCTTCGGCGCGGCAGAGCACCGACGAGCAGCATCGGTGGTGCGGACCACCACCAACGAGAACAGAGGAGTCAACTAGAGGGAAGGAAAAATATGTGTGGTTGCAGGTCCAGCGAGGCATGAGGGTGGTGCGGCGACACATCGAGCCAGCGGCTAAGCACCGGCGCCAGCAGTGCGTCGACGAATAGCAGCAGGTCCGACGAACGGGGTCGGCACGAAACAGAGGAGAGAGGAAACGGGAACAGACGGCGCCGACAAGGGGAAAACTCCTGCGAGCAACAGGAACGCCGGCAAGCACCCAAATTCCGACGAGAAGGCAGCGAATACAGGAGAGAGAGGGTCGGGTTTTCGCTGGGGTTGGGGGTTTCTGTCACGGAAGAGAGAGAAATAGTTTGGAGGGGTTTTGGGGTATTTGGAGTTCTTTTTTGACTTAGAGAGTGAACAGAAGGCTCGAGAGAGGGAGATATAAGAAAATGAGATTTTGATAATCTCAATAATGAACCGCCAAGGGATAAAGTAGGGAAATCGACTTTCGCTTCCTATTTGGCCAAATACCGCTCAACTTAAACTTAAAATCCGAAAACATAAAATAATGATAATAATAATAATTATAACTACATAAAATTAATATAACAAATATATTACAACACGACAAAATAATTCACATTCCACAAACTCAAATAAAATAAAAGTTTCCGAAACATAATTAACTTAATAATTATATTTAACGTTTAAATAAACGCTCTTAAAAACCAGGGCTATTACACGGGGTGTGTGGGAGAAATGACCCTAAAAAGGAGACGACCCATAAGGGGGAGAAAGAGTAGGAGATTGAGCAAGAGGTGCTGGGTTAGGGCCAGGCATGTCAAAAGATGGAGATGGAGGAATAGTGGGCTGGACAAGAGAAGGAGAAGGAGAAGAGGCCGAATTTTGTGAGGAAGGAGATGGGTCATCAAAATCAGGGTGAATAGGATGGTCATAGGAAGGAACGATGGTAGCAGGATCAATGTTTACATCTTTCGAATGCAAAAACTTCCTCAAAAACAATTGACTCCCGAGAGACAAAAAACTCTTTAGTGTCAAGATCACAGAGCCTCCAACCTTCCTTACCAAAGGGATATCCGACAAAGACATACTTGCGACTACGACTTGTAAACTTATCACCTTTAGTTTTATGATTGTGAGCAACAACCGAAGGTGCAGATAGCTTCGTAAGCAGGAACATGACCATAAATCAGCTCAAAAGGGGATTTGTTGCCTAAAAGGACGGAGGGAGTACGATTTAGAAGATGAGTAGCAGCTAAAACACATTCCCCCAAAAAATAAATAGGCAAGTGTGCTTGAAAGCGCAAAGCCCAACCGACATTAAGAATATGACGATTTTTTCACTCAACTCGCCCATTTTGTTAAGGGGGTGGTAGCACAAGAGGTTTGGAAATGATACTAGTTGCAGAGAAATAGTCAAGCAAGCAATTGAATTCACTGCCATGATCACTTTGAAAGATTTTAATGGTTTGAGAAAATTGGCGTTCAACCATAGCAAAAAAAAACGCCATGAACATAGGAAAAAATTCTAATTTATCAACCAACAAATAAACCCACAGAGCACAAGAGTAATCATCGACAATGGTAAGAAAGTAATGAGCACCACAAGAAGAAACATGTTTGTATGGACCCCATAAGACACAATGAATTTTCTCAAAAATCCGACTAGCACGAGAATCACTAGTTGGAAACTTAGTTCTAGGATGTTTGGCACGAAAACAAATTTCACATGCCTCATCTAAACTACCCTTATGACCACAGAGAGGAGGAAGCAATTTTACTACATGTTTAGAAGGATGGCCCATGCGACAATGCCATAACCCAAAATCAGGATAGGAGTGATGACCAGAAACTTGTTGCGCTGAGTCACCTCCACTAAAGTATTAAAGTCCATCTCGTTTATGCCCCGTTCCAATCAGCTCCTTCATGGGTACCTATACAGCACAAATAGAAGAAATAAATGTATAGTACATGACAAATTAAAGCGAAGGATAAATGTGAAATGGAAAGTAAATTGCAATAAAACTGAGGAACAAAGAGCACATCAGTGAGAGTGAGAGCATCAGAGAGATGAATAGAACCCTTAAGGTTAGCAATACCGGAAGAACAATTAGGAAGGTCCACAGGACAATCGTCAATAAATACAACATCAAACAATGAAGAT